>NC_143559.1:24243928-24553571 GCF_054136105.1 Typopeltis vanoorti | reverse complement strand
GACAATGTAGATACCGACTGAGCTACGGAGGCATCCCACGAAGGGTTCTGGACCTCTTGTACATTAGTACTGGGGTAAGCTACGGTTTAGATAATCAGGAAACCCTGCTTGCTCGACCAAACATGGAACTTTTTCAAACTGCTTCAAGTCTACAATAAGCAAGATAATGCTCTCAGACTGGGCGATGAAATTCATCTATTTAGCGCGCATTCTGAATTTTTCAATAACATTTTCAAGATTACAGAAAACGAATGGATACACCAACTTTAAAAAAAAAATAATAATAAATTTAAGAAAGAGTTTAGTTTCAAGATTGCGAAGTGTTGGCCACTCTTTGTTGCCTTGAAATTTTAACTCACAAAGATGATTCTGAATATAGATTTCACAGTATCCCAATGAAAGGGAGCAATAAAACAGCAAAAATCCAACAGAATATGAAAAAGGAGAATTAAAAATGACTATGAGAATAATTATTCATGATCAGCTGTAACGTCTGAAACGCTAAGGGGAAACAAAGTATCATGTATATAAGAAATATTCAGATGTAGCACTGGCCGAGGAAACAGGACCGTGACAAAAAATAAAAACTTCAGAACCATTATAGCGACTAAGTCTGGTTAATTTAGCACCATTAAAACCATTCAATTAGCAAAACAGTGCAGAGCAATGATATTCGAAGATGCATTACGCTGGCAACAGAACCAGCAATTTAAATACACTTGTCAAACAAAGAATGATCAAAACGAGTTAACGTTTATATAAATCATGCGATTCATTAATAAAATGACCCAACCAATCACTGTAACAAATAGAATTGGGAAGTTTAAAAAGCTCAAACTCAAAGTTACAGATGCTAGTGATATGGTCTTTACAGAAAAAAAAAATCCACAAAAAATGAAAAACTGCACACACAAATATTTCAGACTGTGTCACTTAGAAAACGCTTTCAAATAGTTATATACCATAAGAATGGAATAGATGTTATTATTAGTACCCTCCTAATGCATCTGTAACGACAGATCACATCAACTCCACTGCCAACAATATTTCGACTGCTTGTAACATTTCTCGTATCTAAATTTATTTAACAAATTAAGTTTGCATTTTCAATATAATTTCTATTTTTCTAAAAAGACCATATTTTATATGGTCTTTTTTGACTAAAGGTGAGTTAGCTGGTCTCATACGGGGGTAGGGAGTTTTTCACCCGGAAACTCGGGTTTTTCGTCCCCCAGATGCAAAATTAATTACTGTATTTCACCCTTCCATTCACTACTTCAAATGAGAAGTCTATCTCGTCTTCATGAACAATTATGATAGCTCAAATTCTATACCTTCTGACGTTTCTTACCATCCTATTGTGGAAACATTGGTAAAGCGAATCATATGAGGCTTATAGCATTTCCAAGAAAGTGGTTATCGTATATGTAATATGCATGATTTCAGCACTAAAAAGCCTTTCCCTCCTCATTGCTTCATAAACTCTTCACATGAGATTCAGAAATATCAGTGCCGATGTAAAACATCTTAGAAAACATTACCGTAAGAATATTTTAAAAAAATTTAATAAAGGCGTTTACTTCGAAAGCGTTTGTATTTCATAGCTCTAGATTTCTAACTAGTTGATTTACTTTTGTAGTTAATAATTATCAATATTTTAGACTAAAATCAAAAGACGGATAGCCAAAACATGAGAACCTTTATTTATATGTATTCCAATTACTTGGAATAGAGACAAGCTTAATGACACGACGACTGTTAACCGATACCGGATTAGCAACTAGGGAAAACACATGCATACAAATAAACCTGCTTGACAATAACTAAATGGTTGCAATTAAGGACTGTTTTCGAAGCAATTAAGTGAGATAATGATTTTCATGCCACTGAGAGTTTATTTTTGTTACCACTTCAAAATAAATGTAATATCCATGAAAGCACATGTGATAATTATGCAATCAAGTTCCGAACATAATTTATTTTGTATACTGTAATGAGAAATTTGCTTCATATTTAATATACATTTTTTTTATCATAAGTAGATGGGCCTGATAACATGGAAAATGAAATAAAGATGACGAATTTCTTCTAGAGTGTTCAACAATCAATGAACCAGTTCTGTTTTATTAAGTATGTATCACAAAACTAGCTACATTTTTTTAATTAAGATACTTCCTGCTCGTTTTTTAATCTCATCATACTCTCTTTAATGGCTTAAGGCTCATATTTAGTTATTACAGATTCGTATAAAACCAACGGCTTTCTGCATAGTCTGTTATGTCGTCTATCAATTGCGTGTATTCTCTGGCAGGTTTGCCTTATTCTGCGGATGAAAAACTTACGTTTAAACAAGGAAAATCTTAGTCTGCGAATGACTAGCTCATCTTCAATTGAATATAAAATTCTTCGCGTCTAGACGGGATTTAAACTCATGTCTTTCCAACCAAAAGGTAGTTTAATACTAACTGAACGACGTAAGCTCTTCCTGATTATTTAT
This sequence comes from Typopeltis vanoorti, assembly GCF_054136105.1. Lineage (NCBI taxonomy): Eukaryota > Metazoa > Arthropoda > Arachnida > Uropygi > Thelyphonidae > Typopeltis > Typopeltis vanoorti. The sequence continues at coordinate 24,551,074 of NC_143559.1, read as the reverse complement.
TTCAAGTTATCTCTGTCGCTATTAACAATACATTTTAAAAAGAATTCTAGAATGTGTTAATCATAATAGAGTGGTCAACAGGTCATGAACTATGACTTTTCACAAAACGGGGCATTATTTTCCTAGTTATATATATGGGGAAGGGCGCGCATGGGCCGCACAACATCAACTTGATGCCATCGGAACTGTTTGTCATTCAGTAATAATTAATAACAAGTCTCACTCACAGCTATTTCTTTTAGCATATGTATTAATTAACGAAAAGTAAAATATATATTATTATATAGTTTTCATTTTTATCGGTCAATAATACTATCGATAATTATGATTACAACCCCGTTACATTCTTATGGACGATTTCAGTATAAATAAGGGTGTGGGATCGTGACTCATTCGGTCAGCTGCCAAACTGTGGCGCCTAAAATGAATGAGTCACTTGCATTTTTATAAGGACCAATTTATCCATTGCTGAAATCAGTCACAACCACAGCTCAAAAACCTGAAATTAATAATTTTATTCCCAGCTTTATAAAATTCATTTTTCTTATTTATTTATTTTTTTTAAATACCTCGTTCATGAAATCGGGAACTTTCGTGTTCAGGGGAGGTTGGCCCCTCCTAACTTGATCATGCAAAGCATTGTTTCTGGAAGTTTTGACTCTAAAATGATCTGGCGTAAACAGGGTTCAAGATCCCGACGAAAGAGAACATAAAAACGCGCTAATATAAACTGGAGTTGAAATTATGTTTTGGCTGATAAATATCAAATGTGAGGTTCCGAATGAATACACCACGTAAAAGTAAAGATGGTAAATGTGAACGCAATAACGAATAAAGAACATCCGTCCCTCTAATGCAGATGAATACACTAATCATGTAGAGCTTTCACACCGATGAAACAGCTCAAAACACACCGAACAGGTTAAGTTCTTACGAGAGCATGAAAGTGAACAGTTTATCGCCCTGCATTTCCCCCAAGATGATGACAGAATGAACATTTAATCGAATTCTAAGTACAGCTATTTAGGAAGTTTTTCGCTTAATTTTTTTATATTTGCTTTCCTCCAGAGAACTTAACAACTGGACGCCATTTTATTTAATCGCAGTCACTGCAGGAAGCCATCTTTTCAGCACCATTCCGGAAGTTCCAAAAGATTCTTTATGGATTAAGTATAGGAAATTTCGCCTACACTGTAATTAAATTAAATGAAATATTGGTAATATATTTCACTGATCCATATCTATTCAACTTCATTTAATAAAAATGCAAAGTTTTCGTTAAATTATTCCATAGATGATCTAGAATAAATTCTTGACACATGCCGCGAAAAATGCTTTATTTTCTTAATTTCCATCTTTTCAGTATTTCCTATAGTGGTTAGAAGTACAGCATTAAAAGAGGCATAATATTCAGTAACTAACCCACCCCACACCCTTCTCGAAAAGTAATAGAACCTTAATGGCTAGTACTTTCAAAGTTCCACAGCTCCAAAAAACTGTGGTTCAAACTATTAATGTCCTGAAGGGAAAATTAAATTAAAAAAACTAAACACGTTAGTACCTATACTCTTCTCTTTAGCGAAACTTTACAAGTGTAAAGTTGAACACTTTATAGGCATTTTTAAGTTAACTTCTCCTCCAAGACATTAATAGTCTGAACTACAGATTTTTTCTTTCGATATTAAGAGAAGCAACCAAAATTCCTCACAACCTTTCCAGTTTTCCAGAAATGAGTGACAAAATATTTTGTGGAACAGCAGTGATCAAATCCAGTGTAAATCGCTGAGGTGAGAAAATAGATTAGACCGTTCAAAATTAATATAGAGGCGCTAAGGCCATATGAGTTTGTCAGTGCTTGGGTTCATCCCCCGTATGTGTCCTTTAAGAAATCAAAATAGGATTTCAGAGAAAAAATACTATTGTCTAATTCAACTTAGGGGAGAGGCTTAAATTTTGACTTAGTGTGAGGTGAATAATAAAAGCGCAGGATGCAAAAAAGCATAACAGGAAATTCAGTTCTTGAGCAATAGATTTTATAAGAACTGGAGCAAAAGAGAAAGCAGTCATCAGGACCGAAAGCTCTGTGGCGAAAGATAAAGAACTGGATTGTGTACTACATAGTTGTAGGATATTTTCCTCATTCTTCGACACAGGAATTAGAGGAGAAGAACTTAAGTCAAATTCAGGTGTAAGGCACAAGACGAAGCTAATGGACAGGTAGTAGATAACTTTCATCGCGTTCTTGAGAGCCTAAAGTGGCCTAAAAAGTATCTTTTTGATATATAGGGCAGGTTCCTGAGTGATTTAATCTTTAGACCACTTACGGCTTGGATATGTTTACAAAGTTTGCATGGATTTTTAATGAAGTGAAAAGCCGAAGTGGGTGGGGCAGTTGCAACCAATGACATCGGCGAGTAACCAAAAAGTATTAGTGTCTTCTGTCCTATTGAAATCGCTTGATGCGGTGAGAAAAATGGAGTTCTTGGTAGAGAGAATCATTTTGGCAGGGCAAACATGTCTGATTCGGGAAAAAAAAGTAATGCAGTGCTATATAACTGGAATAAAGTCTATATTAAAGAGAAACTTCTTACTTATTCATGAAGTTATGATCTAATATTGCAGAGATAATGTTAACCAGCAGAATAATTCGAATAGGTATTGGTGGGGAAAAAAAGTTCAAGTGTAAAGTTAGTTACTCACAGCAAATCCTTAGAAATCTCTGTCCCATTGGTAGCAGGTGAGAAGGCGGAGATCAGCAGAAAAATTAATGATAGATTAAAGAAAAGTAGATTTGAAATTGTCTAAAAAGATCAGCATGCAATTTCATTAATGATGAAAGGGATAGTTAAGAAAGTGATCTAAGTGACCGGAGAATTTTCAGAGCGCAATACATTTTGGAGAAATGGCACGCCCCAACCATAGCGAAAAATCGACGGTAGTTTAACTTATTCTTACATTTTACTATGTAGAGTTCATTCAAGAAGAGAATCCTTCTTGAAACCATTTCCCATCCTAAGAAATTTTTACCTATTTTACGGCAATTCCATCCTGGTATAAAATACTATTTCAATATCCGAGGATATTCCCTGAAACTCTGCAACTTTGTTCAACAGAAAAAAAAAAAAAAAGTACGTTGATTAATGACAACTCTTGTACTCCCACACCGTTTTCTGACACAGACGCGCACATGCTCAATGTATGCTCTGCGCCTCCATGCAGATACTTCAAAACACTGTCAAATGCCCTTGCATCTATAATTCTATTACTCTCCGAAGCATGTTAAAACAAGCATCAATCAATCATCAACAATTTTTCAGTTACCTTCACGCTCAGTGTACCGTTCATCCTCTTCATTTGCACACCTACTGTGTGCTGCAGAATAGCGTCCTGCGAAAAGTATTTCAAAGAAAGAGTTTACTAGAATCCACAGGTAACATTCATCTTTCCTAATTTTGGACAGCGCTGTACAATCGATTCTGAAACTTCCGTAATCAAAATATATTGTTATACTGAAAAAAAAAAAAAAAGCTGAACCAAAAATATTATAAAGTAGCATTGGGCTATTTCGAATTAGCGCCGAAGCAACCTAGGCTACGAGGCCAGTGGATTATATCTGTAAATTGCAGATATAATACACATTTGTATCTTTGTTACTGCTAGTTCTTATTTTACTAAATGAAAAACCCTCGTTGGTTGGTTCCGGAAGGAAACTTTTCATCTCTGCATGAAACTAGCTAAGTGATCTTCAGTTGAAAAATCCTTATAAATATCCTCGCGCGCATCTTAGACGGAATTCGAACCCAAATCTTTCCAAACAAAAGGCATTTATAAACCGACTAAAACATTTAGAATCAACAGTGAGAGAGTTTAAGCCATGAAGTGAGTGTGTCAGTTATGTGTGTTCTTTAGCTAATAATTCGTTTTGCAGGAGGGAAAAAAAAGATCTATCTACCTCCGTCTAAGAGACAGGTTCCAATGATAATGAGTTCCACAGAGTACTTGCCACATCTTTGAAGGTTGACGTTCAAACCCTCCCGGAAGGAATAAAGGAAAAAACAGGAAAAGGGGAAAAAAAGGGGGGGGGGGTAGAAAGAGACCAGAGATAACTTTGTCTGGATTTCAAACAGGATTTTAACCAGCCACACAGATGGTCGCTAAGCAACGCGGCAGCGTTACATCAGAAGATGAAAGCCATCTGTTACACAGAAGATTGCTGCATTTCCGCGATTATGGATGGTATTTTATAAGCGATGATTTCGCAGTTCACTAAAACAGTGAATGTAATTCGTCTAGAAGTGTTACTTCTCAAGCATATTTCTTTCTGATAAGGGCTGCCGAGAATATTACAAGTTTTCTGGATTTGTCATTAGGATCGAAATTGTTAATAGTTGCGCCAAGCAACTAATACAAGTCTGTCAACCGCGAGTATTGTGGATTTTGAATCCCATTCGCTCTAGAAGGCGAAGATGGGTAACATTCATCTTTCCTTCAAAATTAGATCAACAATAAATAAGTAAAAGAATGTAATATATTTGTGTATAATGATAAGTTGTGCGTGTATGTGTACGTGATTGAAATAAAATTAATAAACAAACCAGTAGGAAGTAATATTATCAAACATCTCTGTACATTTGTTTCTGAACAATACTCTTTTGAACTCTGAGCTCAAATTTAGTTCCATTCCAGCCCAATAAACAATATCGTGTTTTTATTTACTAATTAAAGCTTTTTCGAGTACTAGTAACAGATAAATCTGTCTCATCTTTGCGCTACGATCGCGTCGTTTAAAATACTTTACTGGACGTTGTGTTTCCCTGTGCAGTAAATTACATTTACAACAGGAGAGAAGTGGGGTGTGACAAGAGCCACGCTGCTGAGAGAAGGTTCTTCCGAATTAGTAATAGAATAAGCTGGGTGTGTCACGCGGGTGTGTCTAACCATTTCCGGGGAAACCATTATTTAGTCGATGGAAGGTTTCATTGCACGTCGCTGAGTTCCAGTTTGTTGGCATTCGTAAAAGTGTGCCAATACACTGCATCCTAGAGGCTGCAAACTAGTGTGAACTGGATGTGCACGGAAAACGTACAAATATTTTATTCCATTTGTGTACAAGTGTGCGTGAGAAAATAATTCTATTTTTTCTCTCTTATGTTGTTCATTTCCCGAAGTCAGTATTGGTACACTCAATATCTCCAAAAACTACAGACAAATAATTTGGGAAAAATGTATAAACATATGAAAAACATATATTTAGCTTCTTTCTTAGCCATAAAGACAAGCAACTTTGTTTTATTTTATATATATATATATATATATATATATATATATATTTTTTTTTTGGGGGGGGGGGGGGGGGGAGATTTGATAATTTGTAGATAAAAATACTTTGAATTCATGTGCCATTCACTTATATCAAGAAAAAAATGAAAGATCGTTTTAAGTATGAGTGTTTTTAAGAAAAGGTTACATTGAAGACCAAAGAAACAACTAATCGATGTAAATAAATAGTCCACTAATTAAAATATGACTGAAAATGATTCCAAAAATATGATAAAAATGATGCATTTTATAATAACATTTTTGCATAGTGATGTCATTGCTGCAAAAATTGAATCTCGAGCTGTTTTTAGGTGCGTTTCTTAAGCGGCGCAAGCACCTACAGTATTTAATTTATTTTGTCTGTGCGTAAGCATGTTATTTCTCGGATCCGAGTGAATAGAATGTTCGGAGCAACCACGTAAAATTTCGTTTTCAAGCCGACCATTTTCAGCCACCAATTTTATAGAACGTTTCGAAAGCAATATGTCCACTCGGACTGAAGTTGAATAAAACGTAGGACTCAGGATATCAGGATTCAATTTTGGTTACAATCGGATCATTTTTATTGACAAAGTGACTAAATGATATTACCAATGCTTCTCTGGTTTGATAGAATTTAATGAAAGTTAATGTTTAGGAATTTTAATAACATCTGTTCCAGTCACCTCAATTTTTCAATTCCACCATTTTTAGATACAAAATCAGGCAAAAGAAATTATATACACAGTGCATGCTATTACGAAGGCACCTTTTTTTTTTAAACTGTCTCTCTGATCACTTCCTTATTGACTTATTTTTGGACTATTTATTTAAATGAGATTTTGGAACGTTTTGTTTCGAACTGTTTTACCTAATTTTGTAACTAAAATTAGTAATCACAAGTCAAACTGAGATGGCTTGAACACACTTCAGTGAAGATTCAAATACCAAAATTCATTAATATCCATTTAGTCAGAGAGAAGTTGTTTTATGCGAACGGGACGTACGCAACGAACCTAAATAGGCCATTGCACAATACTGCGAAATGCACCCAAAAACGCTCCTTTAAACTTTCACTGAATATCTTGGGGGGAAGGGATTAGATCGGTTCACAGTATCTTCTGGATGTAGATGCTGGGAGGATTTTACTCACTCATATCCAAGAAATCAAAGGAAACATACGATTCTGGAAAATGTCCATCCATTTTTCGGTAGTGCCCAAGAGAAACCGAAATTAAAAATCTAATTTTTAAGATTATTTTTAATCAACATATAATCCTCACATATTACTTTTTTTTAAATTGACTATTCCAAAAGTAGAAATTGTCGTAAATGCCGCAGAATAAATAAATTCAATAGGTTATGCTACACTGAGAGAAAAAGTTGGCTTAATGACAGTGCACGTCGACTTATACTTGCTAATATGATGTCAACATTGTAAATGGCGCACATCATAATTCAAGAAGAGATCTACCAAACAGAACATTCTACATATCATAATAATTACCTATTATAAATAAGCATCGAAGGCTGTCTGTCTGATAATCTTACTGCAGCAACATCGCATGCTTCGAAAATTTATTACTTTCTTGAGCTCTACTTCTACGGCTATCTATCTCACTCAAGAAAAAGATAGGCATGAAGTAGGTCTTTTAAGATGACTTTTTTTTTCTTCTGTGTAGTGTTCTGTTACTACCTGCACTACATCAGTCTACTTTATCAGCTGACCTGTTGCCATGGGCAACGGGTAAGCTTTTCCTCTTTCTATAACAGTATTCGTGCTGATGTTAATAGCCCGAGACTGAATTTATTTTCAAGAGCTAGCGCAGATCGATTCCGGAGTGCAGCAGTAATTGCACTAAGTGCTAAGCACTCTCTTTGTGTATTGCTGTTGTCCCACCTTCCGTATATTTCCACTTCATCGGCGCACTTCAGAGACTATTTTGACGCAACAGTGCCCCGATGTTCCTAGCAACGCACTTGTTCAACTCGATACCGGTGTGCACTGACATTTTATTCGGATTGCAATCTCTTACAGAACTCTCTCGTGTAGGCTTAATGACTCTGAAATTTTAAGGCAGTGAAGGTCATTTTAAAGAAGTTTGAGTAAATTCGGCATGCTACCCCCCCCCCCTGCTCTATATACTTAGTGATTATCAATAGTGCAACTAGCGAATTTCACACCAGTCTTCACATTTAGCTAACAAAAACTTCCCATGACATTTTTCGTATTTTACAGTTCAGTATCAATTGTCTATGGAAAGAATAGAATTTTCACTTAGTGAGCGGCAGAGTCTCTCTCTCTCACACACAAGTACAGGGCGGCTTATTAGTCACGAAGGGATTTAAAATATGAATAAATTTTTTTATTCATTTTTACATTTTAGTTTTTTTCAGGTATTCTAAGGAACATTTGGGAAATTAATCATGGAAAAGTTAACAACCCAACAAAGAATCAAATCGCACAATTTAATTTTGAAAATCAGCATTCGATTATTATTAATTGGCCATCACGTTCTCCAGATCTGACGGCTCTCGACTTCTTCCTGTGTGTATGTAGGGGGGAGGGGGTCCTGAAAGAACAGGTGTATGTGAACAAGCCAGCCTCCAGACCATCCAACAGCTGAAGGAGAACATTTATGCAGAAATTAGGGCGCTGCAGCCAGAAACATTAGCACCTGTAACGGAACATGCCGTAGAAAGGGCCCGTCTTCGTGAAGCAGAAAATGGAAGGTATTTACGTGAGTAGTTTTTCATAACTAATAAAAATCACCAAGTTCTGTATTTCATTATACAAAAAATAATAAAATTAATTAATAAATAAAAGTCCGCGCGGTTAGCCTAGTGGCTATACGCTTCGCAACCATACGACTTGGGAAGGAGTGTCCTAGGTTCAATTTCCGTCGACGACGTGAGGCGCTTAAGAATCTTCCTCAGCCATAGCCAAGTTAGCCGGTCTTGGGCGTGGACAGCGTGGTTTTTTCCTCCAGTTTATCTGGGGTTTTCATCCGGCAAGCAGGCAAACCGACCCCCCGAACACACACGGATAAGTCATGAATAATTAAAAGTCATGAATTTTGCTAACTTTTGACAATCGCCCTTAGGGGATGCAGCAGAGGAATGGCGAACCGGATGCATTAATACGCCAGTAACCGCCTCATTAGGAGGGGACTCAAACCGTCCTGGATGGATGAGAAGGATAGGATAAATGAAAAAGTTATTAAATTTTTAAACATCTTCGTGACTTATATAGGCCACCCTGTATTAGCAAAACCCTTAGAAATTCCTCCATGAACTTGGATATTCGAAGCCAATGATACCCGGGTAAAATGCACCAATTACGTTATCTGAGAGTGGAACAAAAGGAATAAAAGAAAATACACCTTTGTCTGATTGTGCAAAAGAAGGTATTTCACAATTTACTTTTTTTCCAATAGTAGCAGTGGAAGTGTAATGAAAATAATCCGCAAATTTTAAGATTAAGGAGCTAATTTCATTAACAATTCACTTATGTCACTCCTCCCCCGACGATTTTTAAATTTTCCGAGCAATAATTCAGTCTTTTACATGTGTGCGCCGAGTGTTGATCCAGTTCAAATGAAAAATGGTGCAACACAAGAAGTAAAAGAAGAACAGGTGTGAATTATACGACAGTCGTTAAATAATTGCAGCAAATAAGTTGATTTCTGATGTCAAGATGCAGCTTACATGACTGAGTTCTTGACATGTTTCTCCGGAAGTAACGTTATGGTCGTAATAGTATTAAAAGAGGTGCAACTTGTAGCTTTTTATAAGAAAACCAAAATATTATTAGATGCTGTATTTTCGCCACTCTAAGAAGATTGTCAAACGTTAGCAATGAGCTCTTAACAATAAAGTGAGTGATATGGATAAAACTGCACACCAATGCTACGAATCCCATAGTAGACATGTGAAAGAATCTACTGCTGTGGCACTTTTTCATATTTGACGAAGAACTTCAACAGCACCAGAAAAGAATAATGAAAATTGTAAAGGTGTTTATTAGCATAATGACGTATCGCTGGCATATCAGAAATAATGCAAGATGATAGATAGGCATTGGGTATGCCAGGAACATGCCAAATTAGTAGGCATTAACATCTCAGTAGTATTATATAAGTTGGAAGATGTGAAAAATGTAGTTGTGGCAAAGCATTAAGCAAGTCCAGCTAGCATTCATCCTAAGATTCACCTAAGGGAATGATTCTGTCAACATGTTCTTATAAAGTACAACTAAAAGGGAATTCAGCAAAATGGCATGGCTATATCTCAGGGCCTCAAGAAGCTCAAGCAAGAAAATTTCATGCTGATGTGAAGCATGGTGAGTATGCCTCTCTTAGTGTTTAAGATTTATGAGTAGGCTTCCAATAACAATGAATTCATGCTAGCTTCATTTCTTAGAACACTACTGTAGGCAGATCTGCATTACAAATTATGAGAAATTATACCGCAGTGATATAACAGGACGGTATCCCCTGTTATGACTCCGTGAATCCCAGTAACTATGACCTATTCCAAACGTGCGAGCTGTAAGTGGACAGGTTTCTCTCATGTGAACAGATATGGCATGACATAGGTGGTGTCAAACAGAAGCACTTTGCTAGCAAAACAATGGAAATGTGCTCTTCAAGTTAGGCTTATAAATGACTGAATTTGGACGCTACTGATGTAAGACTTTCATTTTCTGAAAGCTATCTCCTTCCTTCAAGAGAATATGAAGCACTCAAACTGCTGAAATACAGCAATTAGTGACAAACTAAATATTTATGCACACAAACATAAAAATATAACAGAAGATAAACATATCGAGTTAATTCGATCTATACGAACAATGCACATTACTAAAAATTCAATGTTTTATCTCCTGCTACTAGGAGCTAAAGATAAACACCTTCCTTCAATTTTGAATTTCATAAATTTCTCAAACTCCTTCGATTCAATCAACAAACAAAGGATGTTCAAAATTCTCAGTTATTATGGCATATTCTTGAAAATAGTACAAGAAGAACCATACCCCAATTATTATGCAAGAATAATGGTTAATGGAGAGATGACTGAACTTTCCTATTTCCATTGGAGTTCTTCAGGGGAAAAAACTCTTTGGCGGCATATATTTTTATTACCATCATTGATTATGTTTCCAGATTCACGTGAATAACTCTTGAAGATTCGGCAGGACAGTCCAACGCAGTCTGCTCTGCAGATGTTGTGTAATCGACTCTAGCATTTAGACTGCCCAAAATTACCCAGATAATATATGTAAAAATGCAGTGACCGGGTTGGCGGTAAACAGTAATAAAATTAAAGTCCTAAAAATAAAACAGAAGGAAATACCAAGCTAAATGACCACGCGCTTGAAAAATTAAAAGATTTTTAGCACACTGATTCTCACGTCAGTACTCTAATTGTAGAGTAAAAAGAAAGTACAAATCTCTTCAATTTAATAAAAGTCCAACTGATATCTGGAAATCCAAACTCATTACCACAAATACCAAACCACCAGTCAAATCATATTTACATATGGTAACCAGGCATCGAACATCAATACTCAACGAGCTATTAATATCCTCAATAGCTTCTTTGGAAAATATGCCTTCGATCCATATTAGGATATAAATGGCAAGATCATATTCTTAATATCGTCATTCTAGAAGAAATTCAGCAAAGATCTCTAAACAGAAGCAATTCAGAAAAGTCAGGCTGAGGTGGTTGGAACGCCAACATAGACATTCACTCTTACCTACGTTCAGTGCTCTTAAATCCCACAAAACCAAGACTGAAAATTTCGATGTATCATTTGTATGTCCGAGTGAAGAATATGGCCATGTCATATCTAGAGCCCCCCCCCCCCCCCAAAAAAAAAACCTAGGCCCGATAATACATTTATTTTTCGAATGACAAATTTTCATTGCTAAGTTATACGTAACTTTTCTTGTCATTTGAATCGACTAGTTAATCATTTTAGGAAGTAAAGTTGAATGGAGAACTGAGAGCGTATTTAAATTCTGGAAATCCACTTATTCTTCAGCCTAGTGTTTGCTACTCGACAACTAAGCAAGAGCTTTTATATTCTGGATACAGCTTCGATGATACTGCAGCACTGGTGAAAGAGAAGGTTGGTCTGTAGTAGAAAAAATTAGTAGCTCAAATTCAGCGTGACAAAAAGGGGAAAAAAGCTTAGAAATGTCCCACTATGGAAGCTAAAATTACTGGCAGATAAGTAGAAAATTGAAATGATCACAAACATCTTTTCAAGGCAAAATAACAAAATATAAAAAAAATACGATTTAACGTATTACTTAACGATTTTTTCAATTCAGATGGCTAAACAATCCGGAAATTTTTTAATGTAGCTCGGTGTTCTCCATTTTTCATATTAAATTTTATCTATTTGTGTAATCATTATCATCCCAATTGATTACAGTAGCACAGGGGTCTTCAACCTTTCAGACAGTGCGGGCAGCATTAAAAATTTCAATGAAGCCCGCGGGCCACTAAGCTATACTGCGGTATTCAGAAATTGTAAGATGCTTTCCAGATTCACAAGAAACGCTGTGCATTTGATACTTTACATAAAATCCTATAAAAATAAACAAACTCAGCTTTAAGACCGTAGGGAGTCGGGTTCATGACAGGCAAATACAATCAATACTTAAAAAAAGATAATTTAATGAAGAAAAACATTAATTTTTTACAATGTCAATGGGAAACTTGGCAATGCTTTTCCTTGACAGCTTGTCGATGTTGGCATGAATGTTGGAAGTCGCTATATGCAGAGTATTCTCGAGATGTTGGTCCGCAATCCGAGTTCTTGTCTTGGACTTCACATGCTTCATTCTGGAGAACTACTCACATAAGTATGTGATTCCTAACAAAGTGCACATCTTCAAAACATGCCGGCGAAGATTAAGAAATGCGTCCTCAGAAATGTAGTCTTTGTAAAATGTAAGCAAGGGCACATTGAATAATTTTTCTCTCAAAGAAGAGTTGTTTTGGAGTCCAAGCAGCTCCATTTGTACTAAGTCTGGCATTTTGGCAGCATTGACACTGAATGGCATTGAAAATAAATCTAAAGAAGACTGTTGGTTACGAAAATCAGTAAATCTCTCTTCGAACTCACTTCGCAACACGGCTAATTTTGTAGCTTATTATATTCATCAAGAGACGAAATAGTTGAACTCAGCGAGAAGCCGAAAATGAGTTGTCTTTTTTTTGCGAGTTGTGCCTCCCAAAGTTTGAGCTTGGCCACAAAAGCTTTGATGTGATCGTACAGAGTGTACACCAGTTGATATTTGGATTGTAACCGCGTATTTAGGTCATTCATATGCAACGAGATGTCGGTCACAGAGGCAAAGTCTGTCATCCACTCCGGATCGTTGGATTCCGCAATCGGCTTCCCCTTGGTTATGAACTGCTGTATTTCGCTCTTTAAGTCAAAGACTCTTTTAAGAACCTTCCCTCTGCTCAACCAATGCACATCACTATAATAAACCTCATCGCGGTGATCCGCTTTGCACTCTTGGATCAAAAACTCTTGGAATTGACGATTCAATTCCTCTTGCTCTAATAATGTTGACGACAGTCATAATAACTTTCATGGCATTCTCAAATCCAATAGTTTTCGCGCACAAATTCTCCTGGTGGATTAATCAGTGGTAATGGACCAAAATCTTTTCCTTCTAGTTCCGGTTCTTTCCGTAGCAGCACAACAAACACTTCGTTCTTTCCCACCATAGCAGAGGTATCATCAGTTACCACACCGTCGTGGTTGGTTAAGCTGAGGTCGAAACGCTGGAGCGTTTTCTTGGCGGCTTCAAGATATCAGTGCCTTTCGTTGTTCCCTTCATAGTACGCGCGCTAACAGTTCTTCTGTCACAGTGAATTGTTGATCAATGCCACGGACAAAGACAGCCAGTTGTGCTGTATCCTTCACACCTGTGCTCTCATCTAAAGCAAGTGAATATGACGTAAATTCGTTTTTTAAAGTTCCTTCAATGTCATTGGCAAGTTCTTCGACACGCCGTGCTACAGTTACCCCAGACAAACTCGGTTTTTTAAACACTTCCTTATTATTTTGGGCACAGAATTTCCTCAGCAGCGATGAGACATTCTTTCATAAACTCGCCGTCCAAGAAGGCTTTTGATTTTTTAGCAATTTTTCCAACTATTACATAACTTACTTTGATCAACGCACGCCTCTTCCCCTTTAAACGTATCATGTTGTTATTTTAAATCAATTTGGAGACGGTTCACGTGATTTCAGGGCATTTCGTCCAATGCAAATCTCGTCCAATCCCTAGATTTCGTCTATTACTTTTTCGTCCAGCAGGACATTTCGTCCAATCCTATTTGCCCAATTCTTCATAGTCCAAGGAGTTATAAGTAACTTGCGATCATTAATAATAGTCAGTTGACACAAAAGAGAAGGGCGCAAGACAATATGCATGGTCCACCTTCACACGTTAGGTTAGGTTAGTTAGCTGACACATTGGTTAGTCAGTTGGTACAGTAGTAGGTTAGTCAGTTGACACAGCTGGCAATAATAATCAGTTGACACAAAAGAGAAGGGCGCAAGGCAATATGCATGGTCCACCCTAACACGTCTGGTTAGTCAGTTGGCATAGTAGTAAGTTAGTCAGTTGACATCGATGGGACAAATTGAGATTGGACGAAATGTCCGACCGGACGAATGTTCCCATGGACAAAGTTATAAAAGGACATAAAATCTTGGACAATCTGCCTTCAAATCGTCCACTTTGTCCACACGAAGCTGCCCTTGAAGGTGATCGAAATTGGACGCATGCTTTATCTCATAGTGTCGATTTATATTGTATTCTTTTGACACTGACACTGACTCACGACAAATTAAACACATCGGCTTATCGTCGATCGGCACAAAAAAAATACAAATTGATCCACTTTTCATTAAAAACCTGACAAGGTTTTTAATGAAAACTTGATTTACGCTTTTTACTCGTAGTGATGGAAGGTGAACCCAAAAAATGATACGAAATTCGTGTAACGGTTATTATTCACTGAATATGTCTCACACTAATGAAAAAAGTCTGGCAATATAAAACCACAATAGGCTATGGCTGAAACGACGAACCTGCGTGCGCTTATACACTGTTTACGACTTACTGACTGTGGATGAGATCCTCTTGTATTTATATGAAAATAACGAAGTATCGAGAACCTTCGAGATGTATCTGGAAGGCACTAGACAGCGCACTCGAACGAACTACTGCTTCGGTCATCTATCTGCGACGTTAGTAGTACTTAAGTACCGCTTGGCGCTGGTAGATGGCTGAAGAAGCATGTCTATTTAATATTTATGTTTATAGGATTTTATGTAAAGTATCAAATGCACAGCGTTCCTTGTGAATCTGAAAAGCATGTTACAATTCTAAATACCGCAGTATAGCTTAGTGGCCCGAGGGCTCCATTGAAATTATTTTTTATTTAATAGCATTTTAATGTTAAGTAGTTATTTTTTTCAAAATGGACGGCGAGCCACGGCAAAGAGCTCCGCGGGCCATGCGTTGAAGACCCCTGCAGTAGCAAAACTGCTGTAAATGCTATAAAACATGTACAAATCAAGTAATTGATATAACAAATTTTATACGAAAATCAAGAATAAAAACTATAGTCATTCAAGAAAAAACATATTAAATGACTTTAATAGTGAAGACCTAAAACATATATGTACTATATGTACAGAATTGCTTATTTGTAGGAGGAGTGTGCAAATATATTAAATAAGCCAGTCTGTAGGCATGATATTGAATAAGACAAATACTAAACTGTTGTTGGCATCTATCTACAAGCACAGATTTATCTCTGACAAGTTAATTATTATTATTTTTTTTTAATTTTCAGCGATAACTTTTGATATGGCTCGTACAATCGGAATTAAAGTGCTAATCGTTCTTATAATGGCAGTTCTGTCTGCCCACATCTGTTATTATCGCTCATCTGTCACAGAGAAAGATGAACGATTGCCCTTTTAGGAACTCGCCCATGAATCAATGGAGATTGTGCAGGACATGATCCTATCATAATTCTAACGAAAAAAAAAAAAAATTGCTGTATGAGAGTTTCCGAAAAATGGATTACAAGGATTTTAATCTTTTAGCGATCAGTACATGAAGAAATGCATTTTATCGTAAGAATAATCCGAACCTCGAACGTAGACAGTCATGATTTAAAGGAAATGTTGGTCATTACGAATACATTTTAACCCTCCTCAGATAATGTTAGCTAGATAATCTGATAACTGCTGCCACTTAAATATAAACATATTTCATTTTCTCTCCTATTTTCGAAACTTATTTTCGCTCTGTCAGTTTTCCTAGATTCACAGTGTGATTCTAAGATAACTACGAAATTATTGTATATCAAGATTTGTTTATCTGAAATAGAGTGCATTCAATGGGCCATTAAAATATTTAGCGCTATATAAAAAGAGAAGCTTGAAAATGAAAATTGCCTAAGGTAATCGGTTTGATTTCAACATAATTTCTTTGTTAATATTAATTTGAGTTTATTCATTCAGTCCTAAAACAAGACAATTTTTTATATAAAATTTATTACATTAAGTTGCAATGCATCAGACGCTTGGTATTATTCCCGTTTTATTATTCTAGTATCATTTTGCTTAATTAAATATTATTAAGAATGGTTTTAAGTCATTCTTAATGATTAAATAATATTCAAATATTATTTAGTATTATTACAAAGTATTAAGTCTTTTAAAAAGTTGTCAACGGAAATTTTGTTCTAAAAATAAACTCAATTTCTAGCATTTCGAAACGTAGTCAGTCTAAAAAAAAAAAACAATTCTTACGGGATACAAAAGTTTTTTATTATAAAGAAAATACGAGGTAGGCCTGTCTTCAGGCAAATGACAAATATAACGACTCATCTATGGAGGGAGTTTCTGCAAACAAATATACACGCAATGTATCCTCTCACTATAACACGTCAGAAGAATACCTCCAACTGATTGCTGGATTTGTTTATTTTGCCTTGAAAAGAAGGGATGTGCACTGGGCATAGTGTAATGTCGAAAATATATCGACATGATACTATACACGACAATATATTTTTCTCTTAGATATATGCATAGTTCAATTTACTCTTAAGCTGTCTATTAATGGCACTTAATATTTTCAAATACCCAAATCAGACTTAAGTGACAACCACAAAAATATTTCGAAGTATAATGCAGAACAATTTAGGATGCGTGAAAAGAGTACTTCCCTGCAGCTACATGTTTTTTTAGATCTGTTAATATGTTGCAAAGGAACAAGATATGTTACATTAAAATTTTTGTATTATTTTTGTAGTCGCATTTAAATTTATTTTTATAGTCGAATAAAATTGTAATTAGAGAAGACATTTCTCATAACTTGGATTCATTTGCGTACTTAAACACAATGATTGTATAATAGAAAAATATATAAAATTGAACAGTCCTGTTATCTGTTAACTTAAAACACTGTGATGTTGATAGGAAGCTAGTAATAATATAAGACTATGCAATCTACCATATATATATATATATATATAAAATGATAAGCCTTTTTATGTCACATTTGTAGGTCACGTTTTTTGAAACTGAGGGGCTACCCTGCGTGTCAAGTCTTCAAACTTCGAGTCATCAGAATTCAAGGAGAACCGGCCTACCCAGTCCGGAACACGGGGGAGGGAGGCGTAGGCTCCAGGGGGGGGGAGTAGTCCCCCAGTACTGTTATAATATCCTGTACATCACATTTTATATGATGATACATGATAAGTTCAACATGATCTGTTTGGCGTTCAATTATTTTTAAAACTTGAAACGTTTGAAATTATTGAAGGACTTCACTGTTTAACAAATTCTACTTAAGATTAACAAACGTGAAAATTATTCTGACTTTTTAAGTTGCAACGTTTGCGAATATACACATAAAAAGCAGAACTCATTCGTGAGTTCATGTTAACATATGTAGAGAATGATTTAAAAAGTTACATATAACAGTAAATCTACAGGATAATTGCTATGACACTGTGAGAAACTAAAAAAAAATTGTTTTAAATTATTTTATAGAAATTTCGATGTATCAAAAGATTGTGTAAACTGCACATATTTCTTACAGTATGAACAAAAGACTACAACCGAATTTGTTAGAAGAAGTGTGAGAATCTACTACATCTGACATCTTAATGCTATTCACAGAATAGAATTTTTTTTCTCCCCCAGAAGCTTTAGCCAGCAGTGAAAAACAGGAGAATCTGCGAATTCCCTGAACATTAAATATTTAGACTAATACTCCGTGTGAATTCGAGATCTCGTTCTGTTGTTTGTGTTTGGCAACTTCCTCACTTTCAGTGAATAATTTACCAGCAATAATCTAAAAACTACATCGTGACTTTAACTGCATTCTTTCCACTCTGTTTTATAACAAAGTACAGGAAAAAGATTTTTCGCAGAATAAATTTTGTCCCTGTCATATGCCATGAGGCAATCTTCTCGTTCCTGTATGCATGTGAGTGCACGTGTGGATGCAAAAAGATTAACAGGAAGGTAAGAATCGAAGCGAGCACAAGGAGATTTATGAATTTTATTTATTTATAGACAGACTGCTTTCGAAGCCATTAGCAAAATCTCAACTGTTGGATCTTCTTCTGCATCCAGAAAGGTTGGCCAAGTTGCACGCGCTATAAAAATAAGCCGGAAATAATGTCGGAGGAACATAAAAAGGATGTCAAGTACATTCTCGTGGCACCGACGAAGCGTATGCTCCATCATAAGTCCAACATGCTGTACAATAGCACGAGATGAATACCGTCCATTAAGACACTAAATGGCGAAGTTCCGTGCGTGCAGCTTTCTTAACGTGAATCACGGAAGGGTGCCCTACCAGAAATGCAAAGCGCGGGTCCCTCCCATTTGATATATAAATGCAGTAGGGATTTCACTGTTCCCTCGTTCTGTGCAGGAAAGATCCGTCAATATACCCTGTCGGTGAAATATATCATAATTGGACATGACGGATCTTCTCTTTCGCCATCAAACCACTCCTGTCCGTCCGTCGAATAGCACATCACGGAACGCGTGAATATTTATGACTTGATGACTAACACTTGTTTGTTTTAGGCGGAATAAAAAGTTTCGAAACCAAATAAAAACTCACACCCATATGCTGACTGTTAGTGTCTGAATATGTCCCTTGATATGAATTTCCAACTTGTAATTCTCGTGCAGTAAATGTAAATATGGCGGTAGCATATCATTTATAGTACTACATAATGATTTCCTTAATACAATAAATAACGCAGCTAACGTATTATAACATTTATTAACCTTTTTCGCATGTTATTATAAACATCTATTAAGAAGAGATTAAGAGATAAGAAGAAGATAAGTCTTGGAATTTTCAGGGCATTTCTTGTTGCTGGCATTGTTTGTTCGAATTGAATTATGAACTATAGTTTACCTTTTCCAGACAAACGAAAATGAGTTGCATTCCTACTCATGCACTGCTGTTCATCACAGACTAAATTCAGGGTTGTCTAGTAAAAAAGTGTATATTAACATGCCAAGAGCCGGAGCATTTTTGTAAATGAAATCATTCGTAAAAGCGGACATTTACCACTATTCATAACATCTACGAAATACTTTCATATACTTTTTAGTTGGTTATCTAAATTAGTTTTTTTTTTTTTTTTTTTTTTTTGCGCGCGTGTGATCATACAAATAAGAAGGGATTATACATTTAAAATCTACCTCTAAAATGCCGAGATTTAAAATTTTCACTTCTACATAGATCTACGTGGAAAGGGGGAGAGCAATCAAAAACCACCCATCTTGGATTTCCTTAGTATTTTCCGTAAAACGAAAAAATAATTTGCATTAACTTTTAGCGAAAGCATAAAAGAACCTGGAACTGTTCGAATGAAAAATATATATTCAAAACTTTAAAATGAGCAACCACAGAACATGAAAACAAATGTGTATACTAAGCACGTTCTTAACAATCATAAATTACTGTTTGGGGGACAAAGAGAAGTTGAAATGTTTGAAAAAGATGGTCAAAACATCGACATCTAGTCAAGCATTAGTGACAGCGCCGTATAGTATTGGGCAAGTTTGACGTAGCTATGTCGAAACTTCTCTACTGTTGACAATTATAGAATCGCTCAAAATATTACGGAAGTAATGATGTCGGGGGGGGGGGGGATGCCTCAGTGTGTGTGTGCGTGTTCGATATCTGGGCGTGGTTCATGAATACCGTAACTGCAGCTGTCGCAATATTTTAGCACAAACAGCGGAGCGCTCGTTCATTATGCTCACTTTGTTCCTTGTTTCCTATATGTTTCTGGGAGGGACGGTACCGTGACTCATCCCCAGGGAACTGTGCTGCAGTGAACGACGATAATGACGTACACTAATACTGCTTTGTGCAATGGACGGAAATTTCTATCTGCAGTCACCTGCATATAAGGTAGCATTTCTGCTACGACTCCACAACATAAGCAATAATAATCTACTACAGGTGGCGCAGTAGTGTCGTTTCTCATGCTGCTGTTCGCGTTCTTATTATCTTTCTAATTCCCCGCACATGTGTACACATGGAGCAACCAGCTGACGGAACTACTGTGGGCGCGCTGACGTACTACCCTCCATTGCTATCACAAGCGTTTATCCAGAGTTTCCATGGTAACCAGGATAGCGTCCCATTATGAGTCAGCTTTACTGCATTGCGTCCCCCTTCCTGCAGACAGTCCCCTATGAACAAGTTTCGATCGATTCTGTAGGCACTCTTAGAGTACTTTCTTCCTGTTATTATGATTGGTTTATGATACATTCCCTTATTAGGATAGCAACACATTTAAGGTAGAAGGTGGAGGAAGTATTCTGTTCTCAGGATACTTTCATACATTGATTTTGCTTATGAAAAAAAAAAAAAATAATAATCCATACTCTCTTTCTCACTAGTGTCAATTACAAACAAGCTAATTTTCTTCACAACTATGTATCTCACTGCAGCAAAAATTATATGCAAAATAAAATTTGATATATCGCATTTAGTAGTACAAAATATGTACCTCTATAATTACAAATCTTATCGCAAGAATTTTCCAAAACATCGATCATGCTCGCAATAGATCCAAGGGGAAAAAATTAATAAAATTAACTACACTAAATTATATTTTATGGTGTAGAATTGCAGAACAGAATTATTTAGCGAATTAAGAAACAAGCATAAAAACGACTCTCACTCTCATGTATCAATGTTGAACACATTATTTTATAGGGGAAAAATGCTATTTATGGGAAAAAGTGCAGAAAAATTCATTAAGAATTTGTGAGGAAAAATAATCATTAATTAAATATTTAAAGAAATTCAAGCATGTTTTCGCTGTAGTATCAAACTTCCTCAGGATGGAACAGATATAAGATCACATGGTAATTCGCTTGTTACTAGATGAGAAAGCGACCGAAAGCTTGAGAAATGTATCCAGTACAAACTAAAAAGATGATACTGCATATGATTTTGAATTCCATTCAAACTGCATTAGTAAAATAATAATGACACAAGATTTAAGTTATTCAAATCTTTACCTTATACAAACACAACGCAGGTTGAGAATGCTGCTCAACCTGAAGGCAAGCATTAATAAGTTATAATTCTGTACTACTTGTTTGCGATTCAATCTAAAATTTATTCACGTTTCATCATATGTTAATTATGTTAATAAATTCTATGTTAACCATTTAAAAAATTTTCATCGTTTAGTCTTCTTTGCGCCATGAATAGACACATCGCATTGTTCGGTATACGTTTCTGTTGTTATTTGTTAAAAAGAGTCGGTGTTCTCCCACAAATATATGAATATTTGTGTCACTGTTGCATCACGAGTGCGTATTCTGTTTACTTGATCATGAAATTTCTCCGAATTAATTTAGTAACGTATGAAAATTTATCTAGGGGAATGTCGCATTGGTTCTCGGTTATCTGGACGTTTACAGTTGGGAACAAATGGAATTCTTAGGTGGATATACAAGGTATTGCCATTAATAAGAAGTGTTGATATTGACCTACTGGTTTAAGATTTTATTCAGGCAAAGATCAATATTCTTTTTGCTTTGCTGCAGCGAGACTACGAGATGTTGATTCCTTCTTTTGCTTTCAGTTTTGCTGAACCTTATTATATAGCGTAATTCGTCTGTCTGTTTCTTTAGTGTGGGAGATCTGCTTCAAACATTCTAATTTCGACTTTGTATGCAACTATGATATTACCTGTCAGACAAATGGACCGAGTTTAGTAAGACAAATCTGTGAAATGTATAAATGATTCGAACTGCTAAATATAGCAGTGTACATCAACATCTCGTTCCCATGTTTCTGGGTCAATATTCATTGTTCCATGGAGTCCAGTCCACTATAAAATATACCCCGTTGCAGACAACATTCTCTGTGGGCTACATGACCACACCCCCTACTAAAAACATCTGCGTACATTTGCTTGCAGAGTCAGTGTGTATTACAAAGTTTAAAAAAAAAAAACAGGCTCAGCGGATGATGTTTCGAATTTAAAACACACATAGTGCGCAGTTGTATGATGTAGTTTCTACAACATACACTGTTGTTTATTGGCCTCTATAAGTCGCTGCCTTGCAAAGACGATGAGTCTGACGGTGTAGTGTTTTCTACAGGTGTGAATATTCGCCCCCCCCCCCAAGCAAGAATTGCATGGAATATTTTCAATGGAGGTAAATATTCATCCTCAGGTAAGAATAACACGGAATATTTTCAATGTAGGAAGTGTAGACTAAGATTTGTGATCATGAACTACAACGTGTAATAAAATGTGTTGCTTACACTTCGTGGCGGATGTGTGAGCACGTGCGTACCCCGCCAAAACTTCTTACCTTCCAGATAGCCCTGAGATTTTTAACAGTTGTTTATATTCAGCAATCTGTTCAGGCTATTTCTCGGCTAGATTGAAATTGCTTCAGTATACAGAAAATGGTACATGGCTGATTATTGTGGTTACACATTTCCGAACAAAAAGTAAACCTTTTCAGTATCAACTTGTTCAAATTTTTTTGTACTTCGAAACTGTAAATAATTGACTTTTTTTTTTTTAAAAATTATACACCATTTTCTCACACGAGAAAATGCAAAACCTAAAAACATGTAGGAAATCAACGTGTGTGAGAAGGGATTAGGAGAAAAGTAATCTGTTGGCATTCTTTTAACATGTTCATTGCCAATCGCGCGATTTCGCGTGATGCGAGTTCCCACCAAACGACCGATCACGCGTTATTGCGTGGACGTCGCTAACTAAATAAAATAATAAAAAAAATTTGGCCACCACACGAAATTCAAATTTTCAGCTTGGCAATGAAAGTGAGTTTAGTGAGAACTGGGTTTAGTCTTTCTTCGGGGAATACTTCATGGATAAAACTGTTCCACAGAACAGAGGTAGATGGAATAAATGATGAATGGGAGTAGCTGGTCCTGTGGATTAGCAATTCAACTGTAAATAGATGTTGGGAAGAATGTTGTTCGTGTGTTATTGTAGACTAAGCAAAAATGGGCGGAATGATGAACGTTGGTTCTGCTGAACAGGACATATGAAAATATCAGTAGACAATTCAAAAGGTATAGCCAGTTCAGATGAAGTATTTCAGAAATATCAGCAGTGTTTAAATTTCCCAGACAGGTAATTTGATTTTAGTGCTACACAGCTATTCAACGTTAACACCACACAAAAAACGGGTGAAAGTTAACCGTAAAAAAGCTAGCGTTTCACAGTTCGCCCATATTTTGTAATTCTGGATTGAATTACTGCAACTATTTAGTATGAGGATATGTTCTTAAGTTAATCGGCAAAGGACAGTAAACTGAAAAAAAAAACGTTTTTTTATTACATCTGTATGTATTGTTTAACATTCTAAAAATTCTATCGGGGAGAAAAATTAAAAAGTTAAATATTCTGGAGTTAGCTGGCTTAGATGGATCACAGAAAACAGTACAAAACCTTTAGTTTAGATATCTCTGGAATCTTACAAAGTTTAAAACAGCAATTCGTCGAGAGCCGTCAGATTGAAACCTCGCTTCATTTAAACCGAACAATATCTAATTAAGGACAAGAGTAATGTTTTTTTTAGTAGAATATAAATCGGGCTGTACTTTTCTGAAATGTTGCATAAAATAACTATTTTTATATAAACTGAAAATAATTTTATATTTTTAAATCATTTTATATATTTCAAAAACGAATGTCTCGTATCTTAGCAACAGCCACTCCCCACAGTCTGAAAGCCATGCTTTTATCAGGTGACTGCCTATGGCTGTAGGCAACCGTTTCTCCTTCCGCAAAGTAAAGAAAAATTAATCATGACTGATAAACCAACATGTTTACTTAGCGTAAGCAAGATTAAACATCACTTTCCAGAAGATGCCTCATTTCAGAAAAACAGCACGCGATTTTATATTAACAAGAAATTAACCCAAGATGAAAGCTTTCTTACTTGCCCTACTTACAATTTTATGTAATTAATGTATATTCGACAGTCTATTAACCTGCATATTTCAAATATAAATTCACTACAACAGACATAAATTACGCTCGTCCACTTCTTTTTTTTTTTTTTAATACGAAAAATATCTTCATAGCCTACACTAAAGTATATTCCTGTATGATCAAGTATGGCCATTTTAAGGCCGGCAAGCGTGTAAAGTAATTTAGGAAAACCATTCATGAATGAATAAATAGAGTAAAGCTATAAAGAAGAAAAAAAAAGAAGATTCCCACTCATAATAAGAGTGATCTATCTTCTGAGATTACGAAAACAGATTATTGTTTAAAACGAAACAGAACACGATTCATTGAAGTAAATAAAGCTCAGAAGAACATTTTATGGATTTCAAATGGACAGCTATGGTTTCTAAACTATTAAACGTTGCTTTCATTGCCTTTACTTGGTACCTGATAAAGAGGGTTTCGTTTTTATTAGAGTCATGATTTACAAATCACTTTCCACAACAAATGATAACTGGCAATTGTTATATTTCTCTTCATTAGCTTCCCAAATATATCTTTTTAATATATCAACAGACACACGTGAGGTTGTTAAATCTATGGCACACAACAATGCCGTGGCAGTAGAAGTAGTTAAGAAGTCTGTGATATGTTTCTTGAAAAGCTGGAAATTGTAATAATTGGAGAAAAGAAACAATGTGAGAAAAGCTATACCAAAGAACAGAGGCAGATGTGATGAAAGTGAAGGCTGAGAGGTTGAATTAATAAGTTGAAGCTGACGTGTGCGTGTATATATATGAACATTCACAAACAGCTCCTCCTTTTTCGTATACTTAGAAGAAATTGGAAAAATGATGGTTCAACATCCATGAAATACTTATATAAAAAGGTACGAGGAAGAAACAGAATGTCTATGAGACAGTAACTGGAGTGACTCTGAGATACGGATCTGCCTCTTCTGGATAGGATCAATTTTTCATGAGGGTTTTTCATGTAACGCTCCAAATGTGAGAAAAAACATTGAAGGCGTAGTAAACTTGGAGGAATTTATCTAGTATTAGAAGTTGAAGAGATGAGAAGTGCTATCTTGAATGACATTTCCTCCTCCACACACACACACACAGGCTGAAGAGACTATACATGTGATATGTTTGCCCCAGGAAATGCTAGAGATGTAAGTCAGCCCAAGAGGAAAAATCTGATCTTAACTGGACACTGAGTAGTATAAAATGATATGGGAGGGGGGTAAACGAAGTATATCTTTAAGCAAAATGTGGCGCAATGCTTTTTCAGCAACACCAAGTTTACTGAATTGGTCTCATCCTACTAGAGCAGTGAGGAGCAACCCACGGCCGGCATGTGACCCTTCAACTATTAACCTGCGGCCAGCCAGACCGTTGCACTTCATTTCGCTGAACTGTAAACATTTTAGCAACGGGTTATCAATATGAAGCACGCATTAAGAGGTCATGTGAAAAATATTTGCTCGCGACGATAGTTCCCACTATTGTGCTATTCGCCTTTGCATTTTCAGTCGCGTACGAGCAGTCGTACCTTAACGATATATGAAAGTAGTTGCATTATTCTTGAGTAAGCTTAATGATACAAGTTCTTTCAAAACCTAAGCAATTATAAATTAATAACGGTAATATAATTTTTTCTTTTAAAAAATTGCGTCATTACATTTTTTTTTTTTACAAACAGAACCCCGTGTTTAATCAAAGAGTTCAAAATTTAGAAAACGTAAAGGTGAGGAAGAAAATAGTCAGTTTAACGAAAGATGGACATGCGACTATTTTTTTTTACTTGCATAAAAGACAATGCTGTTTGCTTAATATGTTGTGAAAAGATATCTGTTCTCAAGGAATATAACATCAAGAGGCATAAAACAAAACATTCTTCACATTTTGCAAGGACAGTTACGCAAAGACAAAGTGAAGTAACTGCAAAAAATCTTAAACAACGGCAAGATGTATTTAGAGCTGCTTCATTAACCACAGATATTGGTTCGTGCAAGCTACATTGTTAATCAAATTTGGTAAATTTTGGTTAAATTATCAAAGAGAATGAAATCATCCGAGAATGGAGAAATAGTAAAAGAATGCTTACTAGCGATAGAAGCTGTCGCTTTTCCTTAAAATAAAATAGAATAAAAAAATAATAATAATTTCAAAAATAAGCTTGTCGCGATGTACAATCACAAGAAAGATTAACGATCTTTCGCAAAGTATTGGGGAAATTTCGCAAGGACATATTTCTAAGTTAGAATGGATTTCTTTGGCTTTGGATGAAAGTTGTGATGTCTTTTTTTTTTTTTTTTTTTTAGAATTACAGATTCTAATTTTAACATCACCGAAGAATTTGCATCTTTAGTTCTATTGAAAGGAACTACTACCGGAAAAAAAAAAGATATACAGGAAACTGAAAAACTTTTCTTAATCAATTAAATATTCCAATAGAAAAGATCGTCGGTATAACAACAGATGGAGCTCGAGCCATGTCTAGTATGACTGTTGGGATTATTATCCAGAGACACCAAAAGTTTAACAGGACCCGAAATAATTATTTCTCACTGCATTTTGCACCACGAAAATTTGAGTGAAAAAGTTTTGAAATTGTCCAATGCTGTTCCACCGATCATTAAAATTGTAAATTTTATTAGATCTCGAGGACTGAATGATCGCGAATTTAAGGAATTTTTGAGAGATATTGAAAGTGAATATGGCGATATCCTTTTTAACACCGAGGTTTGGTGGACGAAATTCAATTATTCTTGGAGATGAACGACAATCCGTTTCCAGAATTCAATGACAAGGACCGGATGTGCATTTTGCGTTGACATTACTCAACATTTGAACGAATTAAATGTAAATCTTCAAGTACAGAACAAATTTATTAATGAAATGTAATATAAAACAAAAGCCTTTGAAAATGAACTAAAAATTTGGAATCGGCAACTGGAATATGGCTCATTTTCCAATTTTGAGAAAAGAAAATCTACCTGAAACGAAAAAATATTCAGAGGAAATACAGAGACTACAAGAAGAATTCAGTTCGCGGTTCAAAAACTTACGCGAAAATGAAACTCGTTTTGATATTTTCTCATCACCCTTTAATATAGACGTTGAAAGGGTTCTGGAAGAATTTCAAATGGGAATAATTGATTTGCAAAGCAACACTGAACTAAAAAATAATTTTCAAAATGTTAACCTAATTGACATTTATAAGTGTTATTTTCCAACTGATAAATTTCCATTGCTGGCTACCCATTCCATGCAAATAATGAGTTTATTTGGTAGTACTTATCTGTGCGAACAATAATTTTCGAAAATGAAAATTGCAAAAAAAAAAAAAATAATAATCATCGAAATCGCCTTGATGACTAACGACTAAAAAATTGTATTAGAGTCGCAATTTCAAACATATCTCTCAATATTGAAAAGCTTGTTGTTGAGAAACAGAGCCAAATATCTCATTAATTAAATTTCGGCAGCTATTTTTCTTTTGATAAATAAATAAATATATATATATATATATATATATATATATATATATATATATATATATATATATATTGAAAGTATTAGTAATAAAAAGTAAATCAAATTAAAAAAAACAAACTTTTATTAAATCTATGTCGAAAATAACAAATTCCACCCCCATAAATTAAATTTGTTTGATTAATATATTGAAGTATTTAATATTGTGTTCGTTGCGGCTCCTATGGAATATTAAGCTTTCAATTGTGGCCCCCCACTGAAGAACAAAGTTTGCTCATCACTGCACTAGAGAATGATGGTATTTAAGACACTGGTTATGAAAGATCTTTAAGCTTAAATCATTTGAGCATTACAAGGTTTGTTGAATGAATAAGAGAAAGAGTGTATTGTCATCAACAAAACTATGAAACGGATTTGAGATTAGTAAAAAAAAAAAAGACACTATATAGGAGGAAGAGCATGAACGCAAGTAAGAGCCACAAGTATTCCAGCACTGGTGAAGAAGTCAGAAAAAAAAAAAAGAACATGACATAGCGAATCGAATGACCAGAAATGGTAGCTTAATAAGGAAATCTATTTCCCAGATCCAATCAGATGTCCTAGAAATGTCAGGACTCATCACATGAGTATATCCCCATCTTTATTGGTATATGTCTAAAACATAAAGTTGACTAAGTGATTCCATGTGGAAAGGGAATGGCGGAACTCATACTGATGTTTGTTAATTGGTGGGCCACCAAGCAGCAATGTTTTTTTTTTTTTTTTTTTTTGAATTATGGCAGGAGCAACTAAGGCTATGAGGCAAGGGCATGTGTCATAGTGTTCTTCTAGGGCTATGAGGCAAGGGTATTATGCATGTTAAGTGAGTGTTCTTCTGGCAGTTTGGCTATTTTGCATGATGGAAGAATCCTGCCGCAACTGTATGAGACAGGGATAATCATATTCTCAAGGTAGCCAAAAAATTGGCTGTTCATAATATTCTCCATTATTTTAAAGGGGGAATGAAGTGAGACAAGAGAATGACTAATGCTTTATTGTTTAGTTAGTGATCTAAGTTTTAGTAAATTTTACCTTTTTTTTTTTTTTTTTTTTTTTTTTTTTTTTTTGTAAGGACTACATTTAGGATTGCTCCCATGCTACTGGATGCTAGAGGAGTACGACTGCTTGTGCAGGCAATATAGGATGGGTATTAATTCTGGAGCGTAACTTCGTAACACAACTGGACTAGAGGGCACAGTGGTTCTTGATATAGCGGTAGGTGATTTACACTGGTTGCTCTACTATTCTTACCTTTGAATGACATTAATGATCTAGACAGATCATTTCAATGATCTGGATGGATCCTTTCAAATCTAGGTCCTTTTTCGAGGATAACAGACCCTCGAAAAGGATCCGCTATCCTCGAAAAGGAACCTAGTACGGTGTGGACTGCCGTTTGAGGAGGAGGCAAGATCTCTGCATTAATCCCTTTCAAAATCAAATTGAGATTTGTTGATTAAAAAAATACAGAGTGCAATACTAGGAATGATTTTGAGACTCAAGACATGCTGAAATTGAAGCGCTTTGACATACTTGTTGTATGTCAAATTGGCGGTAAGTATTGCATGAAATGGGAACCGAAGTCTCATTTTAGCAAAGATTATTTAGGTTATTTTGTTTGAGCAGGTGTTTGGATAGAGAACGTGAAAAGAGTAAGCTGAGACAACGGAAAGGGAAAATATAAATAACGGAGTCCATCCCATTTGGTATCACTGTAGCACAAGAGGACACCAGACAGAATATTTATCGTAAGAAGGATTTTGCATCACCTCTCAGTTAACCAGTCTCATATGGTAGTAGCAGAGTTTCTCCTCCTGAATTTTTTTTTTTTTTAATTAGCAAAACAAGAAAACTGGCCAGAAGAACACACGCAATTTACAGACATAATATACTGCCATCATGGCCTTGGTTGATTCCGCCGTAATACCAAACAACCACCAACATTACTTTCCTTCCACTTACTTTTTGCAACTACTTCATATCCAGCAATATCACATTTCTGTTGGGATGAGTTACATCTACAGCCTTTCCTGGTGCACATCCATAGATTTCTCAGCCTCCAAAAAGTATTATTCTTTTCCGTAAAGACGCATACAATTAACACTATATAAATGCCAAATCAGTCCAGCTTAAAGAACACTGTTTTCACATTTGGGGTGGCTCATCAAAAACTTCTCGAAATGCTTGATGTTACGCAGAAGGCAATCCGCTTAATATTAGATCCATTCGTACAAATTTATCCATATCACTTTCTCTTAGATGTTTTGATTCTAAGGTATGCCCCTGCAAACTGGACAGCATACTTTTTTGCACTTTTCTCTTTAATCAGCAGTTGATCATGTAAAAACACAGGATCAGTTGCCGACCAACGTCCACATATAGTTAAGCTTCGAACTTAGAAAACCAGCTTCTATCTACTTCCGTTTTCTGGAATGGCCTTCATTGCGCTGTTTTTCTCAAAAAAAAAAAAAATAAATAAATAAATAAATATTACTTCCAGACACTTAAAGAAATACATCAGCAGATTTCTTTTCTCGTTAATCATGTGTTTACACATGGAACTATTGTTATAGGTTGTGATCTCTCGCGTGTAGGCTATATAAGCTGCTCTTTCCATACGCTTATAAATATATCCTATGCTAAAACTGTTTCCTTCTAAAAAGAAGTTATCTTAATCTCTGTCTTCAAGCTAATGATAATTCAAGCGGAATAATATAGTGGACCATTGGTTTAAGCAACTATAAAGTCCGTTATTATTTTAACCTCTCTCTCTCTCTCTGAAAATAAGTACAAAATCTTATTTAAAAAATCTGTTTAAATAATATAGCAACTTTAAGACAAGAATATTCTCCTGCACAGTCTTAAAAATAATGCGTGAATTAAATATATGACGTGGGTGACGCCCGATGATTAGTTAGAATTCTCAGTGAAGCTCGAGTGCCAAGACAACGTTTGAGAGACGCTGCTCATAGCGATGCCAGTAGATTTTCATAATTTGCGCACCTTCGATTTCGTGACGATGTTCATTTACCTGCCGGTGCACGTCGAAAAGTGCTCGCGTGGGAAGGGCGCCCACAGGAATGGGTGTGTTTGCAGACATTCACAATCACTAGGGCAGGCTTACTTGCCATAATCATTTCCCCTGGTGACAACAGTTGTTTATTTGAAAACGGTTTCATAGCAACCTCTAAAGAAACGGTAGTGTTTGTGTATTGCAAGATAAATATTCATTCCCCCCCCCCCAGCCAGTTTCATTTCTAAGAGCTTTGTCAAAGCATTCAGTACAAAACAAGTTCGATATTTTGTTGAATATCCGAATAAGTAGTGCATATATCGCAACTGGCAGCATTAATATATTTATTGTTCAACGTCTAGAAAAGAGAAAGAATGCCACATGACAGGAAGCAGAGAGAGAGAGAGAGAGAACTAAAATAGCTATGCGACCAAGTAACAGCTGACTAGTAGTTTGGAAAATGAAAACAACAGCGGTCATGCGTAATGCAAGATTCTCATTCGTTATAGCAGAATAGTATGAGCACCTTGGCTCTCCTTCTATTGGAAAGGCAACATTTCATTAATCGCAAGGAACCGTCACCGTCTAGGATTTTAACTTCCATTTCTGGAAGTCAAAAGTATTTTAAGAGGATTAAAAAAAGCAACCTCTTTTGACGAAAACTACGAAGGAGTACAACTGAATGGATCAAAAGCATCGCATATTTGTGAAAGCTATCCTTTTGTCGCTATCAATTCATTTGGTCCCCAAATGAATTGAAAACAAGGATGCTTGGTCGAAAAATGAAAGATTTGACTATAACAATCTTCACAACAGCACTCAATTTTCACTTGCAGTTCTTTACTGTCGCTTGTTTTGCATCTTCTCGCGTAACCTGTTTAGAGATAGTTCATTACGTCCTTTAATGTCGTCCCTTTTTTTTCTAGTGATATCTGCGTCGCGATAAACTCTCGGCTAAGATTCATTCCCTACTTTCTATTGCAAAATGATCCCAAGATTGTTCTCGTATTCTTGTTTATCTATCAAGGTTCTTCCAGAACTAAGAATGGAATTTGTGGAAAGAGAGAGAATCTTGAGTAGGCAGTTGATGCATATGCTTTTCTTCATAAACTTTTCTCTATTATCATGTAGTACCTCTAGTTTTACTTGCTGCTTCCCTCTTATTCAAAATGTTAACTGGACTGCATCTGTTTCTCAAAATTTGTGCTGCTTCTTAAGTGACTTTTCTTTATTCTATTAGCAAATATTCTACAGATCCCGAGCAAGAGAATTCAATCTGGTCCATTCAATTATCATCGCATTGAGTTTATTTTAATCTTAGCTTTAAAGGTGACGGAGAAATTTGCTTATTACCGATCACAAGTGACGGGATCTAGTATGGATTACGACATCGCTATTTTATGAGACTTGTTTATTTCATTCCGTTTAGAACGTACAGAAAAGTTTGGAGGAAATTCGTGTAGTTACTTTCGTCTCCAAGGCTGGATAGAGTTTGCTACAAAACCTTCCTGAGCAGGCTTCTGTGCCATGGAATTCCCTTTTGTTTTCAGCAAATGAACGTCCAGTTTTCGCTGTGGCTGATCGTCTTCTTCAATAGTAGAAGTTGGTTTTACTTTTTAACCTTCACTATCACTGGTGGAATATATCAAGAATCCTTTTTTCATTTCAAAAAGGAGATCTCTATACAATTCTTTATTTGAGGAGGACAACCTAACCCAGCTAGCTCTAAAACATCATTTTCTCTCTCCTATTTACCTATCTTAAAATTATGATAAGTGTAAGCTTTATTTGGCAAAAACGTATTAACACCCATTGCTATTTCAGATCAAGCGGCAAACAGCAAGCCATCCAATTTCGAATTCGCAGCACCAATTTCTTTTTCATTCTGTTCTTTTTCCTTCGTTATTTCCAGAAATTCAACAATTTTTAAAACACACAAAATTATATTTTCCACTCCAACAACATCAGCATTCAGAACTGATTTTTAATTATTTGTGGTTGGGAACGCTATTACGGTTAGTATGCATTGCAAGTGTTGCTGCTTGTACTGAACGTACAAGCTCTTTCCTCCTCCTATCTCTCTCTTTCTCTCTCACACACACAAAACAGCGAATTTCCTAAACAAACACCTTGCTTCTTTATTCTCAACCACCTCGCATGGAACCTTTTAGTCAGGTAGCCTATTCCATCACCTCTGTGATGTCCGCACCGACATTTTCCTCTTTACAGATAAGGCGTCTGTAATTGCCACTCTGATTCACAAGATCCCCAAGGGTATGGTGCCAGTGACACTAAGACTATTTTCAGTTGTTCCTGCACTTATCTGCAGTGCTCTTCTAAATTTAGCAGAAAGGTTTTCTTATCATAGTTCTTTCCTCAATTTGTAGCATTTTTAGAACATTTTTAAAAGGCGTTTATTTGTTTATGTAACTTTCGCGTCTATTTCGGTGCTCTTCGTACTGAAGAGAGAGAGAGAGAGAGAGAGAGAGAGAGAGAGAGAGAGAGAGAGAGACGGACCGTCTTTTCCGGGTGCTTAAATACTTGAATTCTTACTTCGATCATGGCTTTAGGTACAGCTGCCATTTGATTAAAGGTATCGAAACCAAAATAGCATCTCGTACCATTTTCAGATGAAAGCTGTTTTCCAGGAAGATCTTAAAATCTCCTTGAAAAGCAGCGAAATTTCTAAACCTTTCTGATTCCTTTATAAATCTTTCAAGTGCCTCGAATTTTCTTTAGCCCAAAGAAACTAAACAATCTGAGTTCGAGATGACTATTTTCATTCAACTAATTTTCTTGCCTTCGCAAAGAGACAAATTGGAGAACACATACACAACAACCATAACCGGCGCTAGGGTCTTTGCCGCCCGCATGCAATTTCTATCTAAGCGCCCCTGTAACAATCCGGGCGTGTGTGGTTCTTTTACAATAATAAAAATTTAAATTATTTGAAATTTCTTAAATAAATTTTGACAGAACAGCCACACGTTGGTTCGCTAAATGTAACGAACCGGGGATGTTTACTAGGCAGGATAATCGTTAAAAACCCGAATATTCAAAAAAATTCTCAAAAGTTAAAGCTAAATAAAAACAAAAGTTAAATTCTCAAAAGCAAATTTTGATAAAGCCACTTCACTTTAATCGCTGAATATAATGATACAGGGATTATAGCCTTCTCACCGACCCGAATCGCTAACAAAATTAAAATGAATTTTAATTAAAGTTAAAATTTATTTGAACTAAAGTTTAAAAAATTCTTGCATTTTACTAAATTCTTAGTAAGTTGTAAAAATGTTTTAATAATTTTTATAAGTGGAACTATCTTTTAGGAAAATAAAAGAAACTCAAGATAGATGAGAAAATAAGAAAATAATTCAGAAATAATTAGAACATTTAATATAAGTCTTCAAAAAATAACATCTTTACAGAATAACAGAAAATAAATTAAATTACATAAATATACTTTAAATTTTTTTTAATTAAAATTTTAGGATTTTTGATTTCATATTCACAAAATTAGAAATAATGGTCGTAACATCATAATTCCGTACATATATCATTTTAAATAGCTATTAACGCCAAACTAATAGGCTTTTTTGTGACATACTTGTTCTTATGTAGGTTTTAATCAATTTCAACTTGGAAAAGGAATGTTCACCGCTGGCTACACTAACAGGTAAGGTTAATAGTATTCTTAAAGCAATTGAAAAGTTAGGGAAAGATAAATGATTGTACACAATAAAATTAAGAATATCGAAAGAGTTTTGAATATTTAAATTATCCT
This sequence comes from Typopeltis vanoorti, assembly GCF_054136105.1. Classification (NCBI taxonomy): domain Eukaryota; kingdom Metazoa; phylum Arthropoda; class Arachnida; order Uropygi; family Thelyphonidae; genus Typopeltis; species Typopeltis vanoorti. The sequence goes on along the minus strand of NC_143559.1, from coordinate 24,516,879 downwards.
TCCAAAAAATATCCCGGAAAGCACATAACTCGTCATATAGTTCTATTGCATTTACGTCTTTAATGTCGCCGCCCTTCAAGAGAATCTCTAAATCGTCACAATTTTTTCGTAAATCTTCGTTATTAATTTGTAGTAATCTGTACAAGAAATTGAAATTATCATATGTTTTTTGTTGTTCAAAACATTCTATTAACGAACACATTGCAACGTCTAGAAGTGTATAAAACACATTCACTCTAAATTTATCTTCTGGCGATTATGGCGTTTCCTCATGACGATCGTAGGCAAATTATCGTGTCTTCTTTCGTCGTCGAACTTCCGAACCAGTTTTAAATTCTTGTTCTCCATCCACCTCTTCACTCAGTTCTTTTGCCGTTTTTAGAACTTCTTTAAAATTTGTATCTGATCGATACTCTTGTAAGGATATTTTTAAGTTTTCGATAGATTCTAAAGCAAGTGTAATGTTCATATTTGTCTTGAAGCATTTTACTCACAGGCTTTATTCTGTTAAGTAAATCATGCCAAGTTATAAGAGAGCAAATAAATTTGTAGTCCTTTATTTTAGCACATAATGTGTGTGCTTCATGCTGAGTTTCTTTATTAAAATTTTCATTATTTAAAATTTCAAAAAGTGCATCGTGAATTTCTCCTAACTGATATCGTAGAGGACGGATTGCATTAATTTTACTTTCTCATCGCGTTTCTAATGGCTGTTTCAATGTTACGAACTTTAAAAGGATTGCCCATCTTTTGTAAGAGAATGAAAAGAAATTGTATATTTCTTGAATAATTGCAAAGAAACTAATTGTATCTGCATTCACTTTGGTTGCATCGTTAATGAATAAATTTAGAGTATGAGCAGCACATGGCACGTGAAAAGGTCGAGGAGTTTTGTTCAAAAGCAAATTTTGGAGCCCATATTTTTTCCCTTTCATATTTGCCCCATTGTCATACCCTTGACCTCGCATGTCTTCAATGGGAATGTTCCATTTTTCCAGTTGTTCCATTATTATTGCACATAAACCACGTCCTGTGGAATCTGATATATCTGCAAAACCTAAAACGTTTTCCCTGATCTTGACAATTCCATTGTCACAGGAAACAAAGCGAATAATAATAGTCATTTGTTCTGTTTTACTTGCATCAGGTGTGCAGTATAAAATTAGAAATAATATTTAGATTTTCGAATTGATAATAAAATTGCATCCCTGATTGCGTTACTTAACGGTTCCAATATTTCATTTTGACTGTCTTTACTCAAATAGTGTACTCTATTGTTTCGTTGTAGGGCCCTTTCAACATGATTTTCCATAACGGAATTAGTCGAACTTCGCAAACAGTTCGACTAATTTAAAAAAAAATTGTTATTCCTTTCATATAATTTATCAGATGATCCGCGAAAAGCTAAATTTTGGCTACCAAGGAATTTTATAATTTCAATCAAGCGTTCTAAAACACTCGTCCAATGTTTCTTTTCCATTTCATACATGATTTGAGTCTGGCAATCAATAGTAGTTTTGTTTTTTAAATTTTTATCAAGTTCCTTCCATTTTAAGAAATTTTTCATGTGAGTTAAACTAGTCTCATGTCTTTGCAAAGTTGTACTTACATTTCTCCAATCGTTACAACCTTCTACAAGACTACTTGATTCAGTAGGTGCGAAAAGTTTGCAACAAAAGCAAAAAAACAGAATTTAAAGTTTCGGAATAAATGAGCCATGTTCTTGGCACGAACTCCCCGTTTTCCATTTTTCTATTATAATACGTGTCGCCAAATTTACGCCCATATGTATCTCTGGGATATATTATATTTTTCTTTTGAACAGGCCCCATTTCAATTAAAACAACGCGTAATTTTTCATCAGTATTCCCCATTCACCTGGATCTTCTAAATTTACAGACTAACAATGTGTTAGTTTCGTGGTCAACTACAACTAAATCTTCTGTTTTTCGCTTAAATCATGCGTCTTGTTATCTTGTTCAATAGCTGCAATAGTACTTTCATGCAAACTGGATGATGTGCACGGTTCTTCAACTCTGATTTCTGATGTATCGAGTTGGTTACAATCTACATCAAAATATTTTAATATTTTAACAAATTTATTAAGAGCCCCAGTTTGTTTTTTAATATCTACTTCTTTCGCAGCATAACGCTTACGATTTTGTGCCCCGGATAACTTTTTTTAAAATTTTTGATTCCATTTCTATTTTATACCCACAAGAAATTATTACACAACACGACACAGAGATGAAATAATAGTCCACGCTGAGCTACTGTCAGTAGCCTACTGAGATGCGTACCATATGACTGGTTAACTAGCAACAAATGTTTTGAACGAAAATTCGTTTCTGCGCAATTTTTTATTTGGTGTATCCGGCCTTAATTATTTTAATATTGATCATTCTAAGAATTTTTTGTTTTTATGATAAAAATTTTGTTTCTTAAAATTGAACTTATGAATCGTGCCCCGGCACCCCCTTCGTACCGGCGCCCGCATGCATCGCATGCCTGCTTCCCTCGGCGCTGACAACAACGAACTATCTCCTGTCTTATTCAACCAATCTATTCTAACAGCTCACTGTGATTATTTACGAAAGTAGATATTAACCTGAACCTAGATTCACTGTGCAATAATGCGAATCCTATGTTGTGCATGCAGTGACAACTAATCACAACATGGAGCTGCATCCTTTCCAACATTACTGTTTACCGATTTTTTGTGGAAATGTAAACGTTCGTCGATTTAAACCCAATTTTTAATTCAAAAATTACTAGACAGTGCATATTAGGAAACCTATGTTTTCATCAAAATCAGTCTAAGAGAGCTTCTAAAGATTGTGCAGACCGAATCAAGCAAAATGCGCTCAAAAAACACTATCGCGAGTTCAAAAAAGTACGAAAATCCGAAAAAAAAAATTCGTTCAAAAATTACGAACGTACTTTCTCTTAAGAAAACATACCAGAAAAAAATTACGAAAATTTTCGCCATTGAAACACAAACTAAAAACACTCGGGGTCATGTTTATTGTATTGGAATATTAACCGTTATAACGTTACAGAAGACGTATCTGACCGCCAAAGAACAGGTCGACCACGCTGTGTAGGACGCAACAGCTTGTGAGGGCTATGAAGGCATGCCTCCGCGTAATCCTGTGAGAACGCAGAAAATGATGTCGCGTGAGATAAACGTTTCGCAGAGAACAATGTTACGTGTACTGATAACATGGGAGTGAGAGCCTATCGTCGTTTTACTGGACATTTCCTAACCCCACAACTTATGCGGCAAAGGGTGATAAAATCAAAAGGCACTTCTTAGGCGTACACAACAACAGACACGGAAATATCTTCTTTACAGATGAGATTTTCACTTGAGTCATTTAACCGACAAAATGATCGGGTATATGCCCCGCGTGGTCGCACAGCACGTGCCATAGCACTTAGGATTCAGAGAGGTCATCACCCCGCCTCAGGGATGGTTTGGTGGGGAGGGTTGTATCATGGAGTATCCAAGTTGCATTTTTGTGACAAATGGGTCAAAAATTTCTGTCACAGTGTATTAAGACACTGATGGAATCGTGTTACGGTTCCTGATGGATCTTCCAACAGGACTCAGCCCTTGCACACAAGGCGAGGACCACAAAACAATGGTTGGAAGCGAATGTGCCCGACCATATATCACCATTTGATTGGCCGGCTGGAAGTCCCAACTGAATCTGTTGGACTTAAAATTGTCGTTAGAGCTTGAGAGAGTAGCCTGCAAGAAACGACACTCCAGCATCGCCAGTCCCAATGTGGATTTAGGGAGAGAAGTGGCAGTGTTTCCGTTGGATGTTGTGTGTGTGCCGCCATCGATATGTAACCTCACAGAGACTTCAGATGTGCGTGAAGGCAAAGGGGAGCATTTCGAACATTGAGTGCTGCTATATGCAAATTATATATGTGGTTTGTATGTGCTGAAAGCTATAAATGATTTACTGATAAAGGTTTATGCGCTGTTCAAGTTGTAACAGTATTTATGGGTAGACTAGATTGTAGTCCTTACAACAAACAGTACCAACTCTGATAATCTCATGTTTACGAGTAAGTTGCTTAACCAATAAAAAGAATTAGCAAGTATCTTATTTATCATTAAGCCAAGCCATCTTATATTTCGAAATCTCCATCCATTTAATACAGATACTTGCTACTATTGCATACTCTACCAATTTCTCTTGACACACAAATCTGGTATAATGCTGAATTATTTCTTTAGTGCTGTGGTTCATCATTTGGTTCGGGTGGAGTAAAGAAGAACAACATTTAGGATGTTGTCCGTTCTTTTACAGACATTCTAGGATTTTGACTACGTTATGGAATTTGAACCGAATGGCTCTTTTAAATTTAAGACACAAATTAAACGCTACGAGGGGTTCTTTTGTTTTAAGCTTAGCGCTTCGATTAAACTAAACTCAGAATTTTCGAGTTAGGATTTTATTTTTTTTCTCTTTAAGGTAAGCAAAATGATATTCACAAAAAACTGTTATGGAACTACATGTTTTCTCCACACGGTTCGTCTATTTTGCGAAAGAAAAAATGTTAACGCTTCTATATGAGACTGACTAGTTCACTTTAAATTGAAAATTTCTTGTAATGGCTCTTCACTGTCCTAGAAGAGATTCAAATCCGAGTGTCTGCAACTGAAGGACGCTTGCATCGTCCTCAAAAATCTAGCCAGGCGTTCGTGCTTATTTAAGTACTTCTTGGTATGAAAGATTTTCTGAGATAACACTTCTAACTCTGGATCGTAAAGACTTGATTATAGTGATCTTATGGAATGATGGTATCAGTGGAAAAACTTGCACTGATCTCTGTTTTACGGACCAGTATTGTGGATGGAGAAAGGCATAAGAGAAATGCTCTTATTTACAAAAGTTGTTGCCATCACTATAAGAAAAGGGGAACGGAGAATTTAGGTCTATATTTCTGTTACTTAATGGTGTAATATATTTATACTAATTAAAATACGGACATATGCAATCGTGACAGAAAGGGAAGAGTAACTGACAACACTCAAATGCATACAAAATACAGCGCATATATATCATATTGTAACTTTCATCTGATTTCCCTTTTATGCAAAATAAATAACTCTCTTTAAGCATAAAATAACTCAAATTTCTATTCCACGAAACAACACGTGAATGAGAGGGCAGAAGAAAAAAAAAAACACGGCTAACTGAGCTTTATAAAAGAAGTAATTGAACTTCAGTTCTGATAACCATGAAAATGTGATTTTTCTGATGTTATGAGATATAAAATTCACTCATGGGAAAAAAAAAAAACGATGTTAAACCTGACAAAAATTATGAAATATAGAGGTGTGAGTAAAGACACGAAAATTACAACTGTGAAAGCAATGGAATTTCGAGTAGCGATGTATGGATATGAAAGCTGGATTATTAAGAAGAAAGACAAAAAGTGAATTGATTCATTTAAATTATGAGGGCGGAGGAGACATAAGAATCCCATGGACTGCAAGAATAACTAATAAGAAGGTTCTAGAGAATATAAAGACATAATGCTCATTGTAGGCAATGATTGCTAAACACAAGTTAATGTACTTTGAATATATTATGTGAACAGGTGAATCATTGGAAAAGGCAGTTATGTTGAGGAAGATTGAGAGCATGAGAAGGAGAGGAATACCCCAAAAATAGTTGGATAGACAACATAAAGAAACTTATTAACTTGAATTTACAATTGATGAAAGAAAGATCACCAAGAGTCGAAAACAGACCGAATGGCACATAACAATATTATAATAATAATCATTATTATTATATTTTGAAATAATATAATAATGATACAAGGGCTAGGGCGTACCCCTTAAGCGACGCGCAGCCACATTGTCCTACCGAGAAGTGGACGAGGGCTACCGCATCAAGGGCCGGTGCGGTTAAAGAAGCGAGCCCAGCAGGTGGAGAGGATGCTGCGAGTGGGAACACGGATATAAATTGTTCTACTCTGGAGCGAATAACGAGGGAAGAAATGGTGTAGGAATTGTGGTGTGTGGCAGAATGAAGGACGAAGTACTGGAAGTGGGTAGAAGGAACGACAGGATCATGCGAATGAAATTGGGTCTTGGAGAAGAGCGGGTGGTCGTATTATGTGTATATGCCCCGCAAGTTGGCTGTACAGCAGAGGAGAAAGATGAGTTCTGGAACGTGTTAGATGAAGAAATGAGGGAACTGGAAGAAAATGAGATGGTGATTGTCGGAGGAAACTTGAACGGACACATAGGGAGACAGAATAGAGACTGTGAAAGGGTGCATGGTCATGGAGTGGGAATGATGAACTAGGAAGGAGAGAGGGTTGTGGACTTTGCAGTAGCGTTTGATCTGGCAATTGTGAACTCGTTTTTCTACAAGAGGGAAGAACATTTGATAACATTTAGGAGTGGTAACAACAGTTCACAAATTGGCTACATTTTGACTAGAAGAAAACATCTTAAGGTTGTGACAAATTGTAAAGTAATTCCAACAGATCAAGTAGCACAGCAACACCGACTGCTGTGCGCAGACTTTAAAATAAGATCGAAGATAAGAACCTCTGGAAGCCATGAGATGAAGACAATTAATGGTTTCGTTTAAAAGAAGAGAGTGTGAGGAATCGTTTTAGGGAGAGGGTGTTAGAGAGGATTCCGGATGGACTGGAAAGTGTACAAGATTGGTGGAAACATAATTCAAAAGTAATCCTGAGCTGTGCAATCGAGGTGCTTGGTGAGACATCTGGAAAGATTAGAGAGTAGAAGGAGGGTTGGTGGTGGAATAATAACGTACAAGTGCCAGTGACAGCTAAGAGGAAGGCAAAGCAAAAGTGGGATGAGTCAAGAGTGGAAGAGGACAGAGAGGTGTACAGAGAGAGAAAGAAAGAATCCAAGAGAGTTGTAGCACAGGCGAAGGCCATGGCATATCAAGATCTGTATGATCAATTAGAAACAAAGGAAGGGCAGAGAAAAATTTACCAACTAACGAAATGTAGAAATAAAGCAGCAAAGGACATCTTACATGTGAGGCAGATCAAAGACGCTGAAGGAAGAGTATTATGGAGGGATGTGGACATAAGAAACAGATGGAGAATATACTTTGAGGGACTTTTACAGGAGGAAAATGCAAGGACTCCCAGAGAAGATGGGCAGCCTTCTGAGGGGATGGTGCAGAACATCAGTAGAGTGGAAGTGACGGAGGCCATGAAGAGGACGAGGAATGGAAAATCGGTGGGCCCCGACAGAATTCCAATGGAGGCATGGAAGGCACTGGGGGAAGAGGGAATTTACCTGCTGTGGGACCTGTTCATGAAAGTTTGCCAACAGGAAAATATACCCGAGGAATGGAGGGAGAGTACCCTTGTCCCCATCTACAAGGGGATGCACGAGACTGTAAAAATTACAGAGGAATAAAGTTGATGTCCCACACAATGAATATCCTAGAAAGGATTCTTGATGGAAGCATGAGGAAGGAGGTGGAGACTGCAAAGGAACAATTTGGCTTCATGCCTGGTAGATCAACAACAGATGCTATCTTTGGGTTACAGCAGATGATGGAAAAGTTTCGAGAGAAACAACGGGAGCTACACCTGACATTGATCTGGAGAAAGCATACGATAGAGTGCCAAAGAAAGTCTGGAGGTGCCTGAGGAAGAAGAAGAAAAAGGTTCCAGAGAAATATGTCAGGTTGGTGCGGGAGCTATACAGAAATGTGAAGACAAGTGTTCGGACCTGTCAGACAGAAAGTTTTCAAGTAACACTTGGCTTGCATCAAAGGTCAGCATTAAGTCCGTTTCTGTTTAATATTGTGGAGGTAGTGACATAGGAGGTGAGAGAAGATGCACCTTGGACAATGTTGTATGCAGATAACATCTTGCTGTTCGCAGATTCAAGAGAAGAAACGGGAACAAAACTGGAAAGATGGAGAAAAGTACTGGAAGAGAGAGGTATGAGATTGAGCAGAAGTAAAACAGAGTATGTGTTACACAGTGGGCGGCGGCCAGGAGACAGATCTGGAGTTGGAAGGAAATGTCATCAGGAAGGTGAGAGACTTTAGATACTTAGGTTCAACAGTGGAAGATGGAGGAGCTGAGAAGGAAGTGGGATGCAGGATACAAGCGGGTTGGAGGAACTGGAGGGAGATGGCTGGAGTGTTATGCGATAAGAGGGTGCCGATCAATCTGAAAGGCAAAATCTATAGGACAGTAGTGAGGTCAGCTATGACGTATGCTATAGAAACTGTGGCCCTGAGGAAAAATAACATCAGCAGGATGAAAGTAGCAGAGATGAGAATGCTTAGGTGGATGTGCGGTGTGACCAGAAAGGATCGTTTGAGAAATGACTATGTGAGGGTAACAGTGAAAGTTACGAACTTAGGAGCGAAGATACATGAGGCAAAGTTGAGATGGTTTGGTCATGTGATGAGGAGGGAGGACGAATGTGCGGGAAGAAGGGTCATGCAAATGGATGTGCAAGGAAGGAGAAAGCGTGGGCGGCCAAAGAAGAGATGGAGGGAGCTGGTAGAAGAGGACTTGAGGATGAAGAACTTGGATGTGGTGACAGCCCAAGACAGGACGGTGTGGAGAAGACTCATCATCAACAGTGACTCCACTTAAGTGGGAGAAGCTGCAGAAGAAGATTATATTTTGTAATAATGGTTTCAATAATTATTATAACCTGCAACTATATAAATAACGTGTTGTTGTTATAGCCTATCGACTGTTTAGGGACAGCTATAAGAGCTATATGCTACCATACTAGGGAAATGACTATGAGCAAGGTGGTTTCCCGTTGCCTTCCTTGCCGTACTGTATCCTGTGTGTTCAGGGGGCCAGTTTGCTTGCTTGAGGGCAGAAAACCCCCGGAAAAACTGGTGGAAAAACCTGCTGACCACTCCCAAGGCGGCCGGCTAACTAGGCTATGACTGAGGAATATCCTTAGGATCCTCACGCCGTCGACGGGAATCGAACCTAGGACACTCCTTCCCCAGGCATATGGTTGCGAAGCGTATAGTCACTAGGCTAACCGTGCGGACATAAATAACTTAAACAACTAAAAATGCAGTTCGCTAATAAATTACGTTGTCACATACAGGTGATAGGATAGACAATCCTCGCCTCCAAAGGACACAGTTTAAACTGGCTTTCGCGCACCATATCATCCATCAACACAAATTCCTTAACTTACTAGAAATTCTGAGGAAACTTCCAGCAAATCACTAAATAAATAAAGAATATTATAAAAATAAAGGTATCTTTCAAACGTCAGGAAAAAAGAAGCAAGGATTTGCACAAGCAAAGCTTCCAGAAACATGACTTTATACACTGCTTGGAAAGAAGTCCACAGACATCCCCATCGTTAAGGTACATCGTGCCGGTATAAATTGGAGGAATAAGATATTCGCAAGTCAGTGCAACTGTCTGGGTGAAATAGCAGCGAGAAGAGAACTGACGGAGTTTGAAAGAGGCGTTGTGATAAGATGTAACGTTGTAGTCCTCTCTGTTCTGCAAATTAACAATTTGCAGAACAGAGATTGTTGACCATCCCAGGTCAGTGATACCATACTAGGATGGAAGCGCAGGGAGCCAACTGCAAATGCTATCCACAGTAGACGACTCACCACACTCACCCAACGTGACCGTAGGGTACTACGAAGAATAATACGTAAAAACAACCCGCCGGCTGATACTTTGAATGCGGAGGAGTTCTGGCATCGAATGGAACACGAATCTGCACAAAAACATTCATAACCGAGGCTCACAACATGGGTTTCCATAGTAGGACTGCAACATGCAAGCCCCGCATTACTCGAACCAACATGCAGCATCGGGCTTTAGTGGTGCAAAGAGCGTGTACAGCGAGAGGTGAAAGCTTGGAAAGCTGTGTTATGGAGCAACGAATCACGCTAAACCCTCTACCGAGCAGATGGACGGGTGTGGCGAATGCCTGGTGAACGTCTCTTACCAGAGTGCGTAACCCCAGATATGAAATTCGGAAGTGGCGGTGTGATGATATGGACCTATTTTTCCTGGTTTCGCCTCAGACCTCTGTAGTGCCACTAACATTGCCCTCGGAGAGGGATCTGAACATTTTGGACAATACAATGCTTCCTATTTTGTAGGGTTTCTACGGAACTTACCATTGTTTCTTTCAGCAAGACAATACAACTGTGTGGTTTGTGGACATGAACGTACAATAGACTGACCTGCACAGAATCCTGATCTCAACCCTAATGAACAGGATTGAGATCAGGGTTAAGAAGAACATGTGTGGGACGAACTGGAGCGTCGGGTGAGGTCAAGAGACGTCCGCCCCACAACAGTCCAGGACGTCATTATATGCCTACAGGAAGAATGGTCGAAAATTTTCATTAATCGTTATCGCATGCTTTTGGAAAGTATGCCCCGTAGGATTGTTGCAGTCATCATAGCGAATCGAGGTCCTACATCTTATTAAGGTGGACGCCATGACTGTTTATTCTTCACACTATGATGTCAACGGACATCATAGTGTGAGGAATAAAATAATGTTAATGTATGCTGCTTTCCGAGCAGTGTATATTAACATTATACACTGCTCGGAAAGCAGCATACATTAACATTATTTTATTCTTCACACTATGATGTCAACGGACATCACAGTGTGAGGAATAAAATAATGTTAATGTATGCTGCTTTCCGAGCAGTGTACATTAACATTATACACCGAAATTACATTCAGCAAAAATGATATAACTACAGAATGGATAAACATAAACAGAAGTAAAAGGTAGATATATAGCACGTCTCCAATCTTTTAATGATAAAAGTTATTCTGGCAAAGTGGAGTGCAAAGTCCAAAGATAGTACAACAAAAATACCCTTCAAGCAACAATTGACTACACAGTTGAAACATGGTTTTGAACGGGTTGGTTAATAGCTTAAGAGACTGGCTGATCTTTATTTTATTCAGAAACTAATTTTGTATAGTGCACATTATTGCTCTATACAGCGTTACACACTCCCCGTGTATATATTCGTAATGTATATAACGATGACGGTATATAAGTCTCTTATAAGCCAAACGGATAAACCACTTTCTTTAAATTTCTCAATTTTCGTACCCAAGCATATGGTTAGTGCTTAATTTTCAGAAACAACCAATTGATCAACCTGAATCTCAAATAATTTACTATATAATATAACATTCGTTTGTTCGTATATGTCAAGATAAATTTTAAAGAAATGTTTATAACATTATGGAATCGGTCAGTTTGAGAGAAACATATATAGTTCGCTAACTTTATGCGTTTTATAACCTGGATGAGTTATTGCTATTAGGTTCGCATGATTTTCCAAATTTTGTTTACCATAATTTTATTTAGAATATCCCACTGACACAAAGTTATGCAATTTAAAGGAGGAGAGTCAATAAGAAGCACTATCGTTTTATAATAAATTAATAGAATCTACCCTATAGATATAAAATGATAAGCATTTTATGTAACGTTTTTGTGTCACATTTTTTGTCAGGCTTAATAGTAAATTAATAATAATTTGGTGTGGGTAGTGTAATTATTTTTATATAAAAAATTTGAGGAAAATAATACATTTTTTTTAAATAGAAAAATATTAAACGTTGCACTATTTTTATAGATATACAAGACAAAGCTAATATTGAACAAAAATGGCTGTTTTCAAGTCTTAGCATGTAGTGCAACATGAGGGCAACTCGGAAGTAGAGCAAGAAGGGACAACTCGCGGCAAAGGTGGAGCAAGCTCCGAGCATTTGATCCAAAAATAACCAACTTACCAGCCCAGAAATGAGGGATTGGGTGCCGTAGGCGCCAGGAGAGCGGAACTCCCCTTTTCGAGTTTTCAAAATTCAAGTCATCAGAATTCAAGAATTCAATGAATTTCCGGCCTACCAGTCCGGAACTCGGGGATTTGGGCGCCGTAGGCACCGGGGGGGGGGGGGAGGAACTGCCCTTTCGAGTCTTCAAAATTCGAGTCAGAATTCAAGGAGAACCGCCCTACCAGTCCAGAACACAGTGGGTTGGGCGCCGTAGGCGCCAGGGGGGATGTAGCCCCCCCTTAGTAAGTTAATAATTTTAATTATCTTGGCTATAACATAACTTACATAGAAGCAGTTCCAGTTGATGAATGACATTTTAAAGTCAAGTTTTAATACAAGAAATATAAGCGTGTTTTACAAACAACGAATGATTATGGGAATTATAACTGATAAATTCAGCATGTGAACAGAGCAAACAGACTACCAAAAATGCAAAAATAATAAATAAGAAAAGAAATAGAGAAAAACAAAAAGAAAACTCACGAAAGGCCGTAAAACTTGTATATACATTTAAAGCAGGAAACTGCTTTAAGGACCAAACATGGAATTTTTTTCAAGCTGCTTCAGACTCTTATTAAGTGTGGTGGCGGATTCGCACATTGTACGATGACATTCATCTACTACCTAAAGACATTCACAAACATCAGCGCCAAAGGTGGAATTCGAACCAACAGTCAGTTGGCAAGATTTTTCCATTCTTAACTATAAATTGAACAACTATAAATTTACGGAAGAAATAATCAATTCTCGCCCCAGTTACTCTCTTTTGTATTTCTTATAAGTCTGATAATTTTAAGTTTTTTTTTTCTGTTTTTTTTTTAACTGACGGTGAGTTTTCATATGTAAAGAGAGACAAGCGTTTTTCTCGGAAACTTGGTTTTTCATCTCGTAGAACAGACCAATCAGCTAGAGAACCACTCACACAGAAAGAGCTAAACGATTTAACCGTTTTCATAACCTTATTAAGTTAACCGTGCAGGTCCTTGGCCAAAAATGTTGAGAGAAAGATAATGCAAGAAAACACAGCACTCCATCCTACTTCTCCCAGTTACTTCCTATTAACATAAGATATTCCAGAGAAAGTATGATCAGATCCCAACAACTAATGAATCGTCACTTACTTGTGGTTGACTTATGGTATTAGCGTTTTGCATGCAATCGGTTCTAACCACAGAGGCCACAACATAACTACTTCCCAACTAAGGGGCTGTGAGTTTGAATCCCTCCGTGTACATGCTTGTTTGAATGTCTTTAGGTGGTAAATGAATGCCATCGCCCGGTGAAACCATAATCCTGTATACTGGAGGCCTGAAGTGGCTTGTAAAAAGTTCATTTTTTTTGGCGTCTAGAGCAGGGTTTCCGGATGGTTATCTAGCTATTAGCTCACTAATGGTAATAATAATAATGTATGATACATTTAGTCTTTCGTGAGTGGTTATAACAAAAAAAAAAAAAAAAATTATACCTGGAACTGAACTGCGGTGTATTGTTTAGTCACTAGAACAATCTAGTGCTTTTGTGTGTGTGTGGGGGGGGGGGGGGGGGGGGCAACGGTACAGAGTACCCGCACCTTCATAGAGTGATGTGTGACTTAGGATGCTGTACATCTGTAGAATTCAGTCATTTTTTTTTTTACGCATTAAAATTTTTATACGCTATTTAACGAAATTTACATTTTTTTACTATACTTATTGTTAAGATAACTGCTGTATAAATTTTTATTAAAATTATTCTATACATCTCACATTTTATGTACTAGTACAATGCATTTATGCTTAATAAACTGTGTGTTATATAATTTGAGGTTATTTCAAAAATATTATCACACGATGAAATAAAGATATCAGCAATAATTTTTTAGTTTTCTTATCATACCCATTTAATTTTCAACTCTTCCTACAAGTAAAGGCTGAGTATCAGCGCGACTTGTTTTACAAAACACAACTATTATTTATTCTCTGTATTTCGACTTGTAAGTAGAATTATACTTTATAACATTCAAGGCCTTAATCATTTCTTTCAACAATATCCTTAAGATGAGACGTCTCCCCCACCCCACCATAACCCCCCACACAACTAGTTCTTACAATATTGGACGAAAAGATCATCACCGTATAAAGTAAACGGGGACACGTGCTTTCTGTCAACACCTACTCTTCATTTGTGGATAGTTTTTTCATTTCGACTCCAAGGGATGTTTAAAGGATGGCAAAACATCATTCAATTACGTCAGGCGACTTTAACGGTCAAGGCCTCGCGTTAATATGATCATACTGCATGGAATAAGTACAGTATGACTCTACCCAACAGCCTAATAAAGGGGTCAACAAGAGTTAAGTGAGCGACTGAACAGTGATTACGCTCTGAGCTGACCTTTCATAAATTAAATTATATTTGTTGATAACACAAGTGTCGGTAATTTCAGCCAATGCGCTTCATACACAGTGCCTTACAATGCCAGACAAGCAATATTAATAGACTGAACGTCGCCAGCCAATATATGAAACATTCATGCATAAAGTGTTCACTTCGAAGCGTCCTACTCAAATGTTATTTAAAATTTAATAATTTCAATGAAACTTCCATTTAAATCATCACGTAGTCAATATTAAAGCATTTTCATAGCTAAGTAAAATATAACACAGTAATCGCGCATGATACAGACAGTGTTAATTTGATTACTTGCAAGCAGCCATGGAGAAAAATATCGCGAGACTGATGAAGCAGTGGTTCATTTGCTTGTTTAGAATCGGCAGCGAAACAACTAAGGTCACTAAGTTCTTAGTGGATGATTCTCAGGTCCATTTATCTATTTTTCTAAGTTCTAGATCAACTCTCAGTCTTGGTTAAAAATGGTTTTCATGTCCTTAACGGATTCGATCCAGCATCTTCTTAGAAACTGATTATTTACATGGATCGAACAAATGAAAAGCACAGTAACTGGATTCAGAAAACGTTAATGTGGATAACGATATGAGATTTGATTCAGAAGAAAATCGTGGTATATAACCGAGAACTAGAATTGAATACGGTAGCTCCAACAGATAAACAGGCTACTGAAGAAATATCTTAACCGTTATTATTATAAATGGTTGTAAAAAACGTTGCTTTAGTCGAACTGCAGCTAATAAACACTCCCAGTCTGCGGTTAGAGTACATTTCAATGCATGCGATCATTTCTGATGAGGGATTCTTCAGACGATGTGCACAGAATTATTTTTAGGTGAATTTCACAAAAAAGTGTAATCACCTATTAGATTCGTTTTGCACTTTCGTACATATGGATGTTTTCCCATGACTGGATTTCGCTGAAAGTCGGAAACTCTTGGAAAAAGTTACGAGATATTTTTCAATTTCTTTCACTCTAACCGTTCGCAGAAGCCAAACATTTCGAAATTATATAAAGCAATAACTTTGTTCTGGTTTGATAAAATTTAAGATTTATGATCTACGCTAAATTATGTCGACTAAATTCAATTTCAGCTCCATCTTTTATTGGCAAAACGATTCGAAACAATCGCTGATATTTCTGACATGCAAAGATGCAATTTAAAAGGTTTGGTAGAATCTGTATTGAAATTTATCCGGTCATTACTTAAATGTTTGGTTTCAATCGGATAATTTTTAGTAGTAATAATAAGTTTGCCCAGTTCTATAATTATTTCGATTATTTCCTTACTTATATACGAGTTGTTGGGATCTTCATAATCTGAAACCTCTTACACCATCGGCTTTTTTAGTATTCGGCAGATGCTTAGTGTTGTACGTGAATTTTGAGTAGTGGAATGTATCGATGACAAGTTATCTACTTCCTTTTCTTGAAGGTAGTAAATAAAATGGTTCCCTACCCCCTGTTGTCACTTGCCACCCATACCATCTGCCGATAGAAGTGACCTGGTTCAAAACTCATGCTATGCAATGATATATTAAAACTTAATTTTATAATATTTTTGTAGTTTTTTTTCTCAAATAACAATGGGAATTAAATATTAAAATAAAAAAACAACGAGTCAGTGGTGTATATAGAAATCATCCGTACGGCTGAACAAGTGAAGTCAAAATTCATAACAGTTGTGGAAAACACTACTGATTTTTTTCTTCTTTAAATGTTTTTTTTTCTTAAACCATGCATTGATAATTTATCTAAGTTAACTGATTGAACTGAGTACGTCTTGTACAGAAAACAGTTACTTTAACTATTGAAAAGCCCCGAATCCTTGCCATCGCACAAAACTTCGTTACGGAATTTTAAGCCAGTTTTTTCAACAATCCAGGAAACGCAGCGTAGTAGTAAGAAATAATCTTTGAAACCTGCATTTTGAGCTACATTTTAATAAAACTGCATTTGTAAAGTGATTTATATAGATACAATATAATTTAGAGTGGTTACTTTGAGCGGTTATCAGTTTTTTTCCCCTCGATGTAAGCTCAGTAAACGTATTTTCATAAAAGCTTTCTTTCACAAGTGCTGCCAAAGGGCGTTTGTAACGATGTGATGAGTTATATTAAGCATCTTAAATATGCGGAACAAAATTACGATTAGGTGTATTAAATAACTAGAAACCTTTCCGGTATATGCAGCTCTTTCTTATATTTCTTTTCCATAATCACGGACCCATATTCTCATGTGACATATTTGCTACAACGATCACGGAAACATCCACTCAGATATACCTTCGTTCACACATCTCTTGTACAACAACTAGGTATGCGAATAGCACGCGAAGGCAGCACGAGAACGACAAGACTGACAGTTACGACGATGTACAGATGTTCGTTGTCACTTTGGACAAAAGAACAAGCACACTGAACGTGACAATCCATCTAACGCCCAAGACAAGCACAAGAAATAGGTGGGATTCGTCAACTGTGCACGCAGCTTATCAGCTATATGCTTAGAAGTGCTTTGGCAATGCTAATAATTATCAAATGCGATTCATAAGTCTGGAGAAGAAATTTTTCTCTCTAACACACACACACACAATACTTTACATTCGTCAAGAATGTTGTGGCACATAATACTGCTTTGCAAAGCTGCTGACGACCATATTCTTTCCTAAGAGAATCTCATTTTATTGACGAAGTGAAAGTAACAGGGATAAATCTTTAATGTTTTCTTCCATCGATTCAGAAGTCGCCTAACAGACTCTTATGGTTTAATGCTCTATAATTCAATACGATCAATGGAGCACCAAACACGTTTCAACCTTTAGATCACACATATGGACAATACAATACAATATGAATTATTGTATTGTCCATATTGTCCGATAAGTTTCATGCATGTATAAAATATCGGTCTATACGTGAAACAATTCTGTGACCCCCCAATCCCCCAAAAAATAACCTGTCAGGCCAAATTGACAGTTTCCAGTGATAATGCGAGATATTGCACATTTTAATGCTCATTGACAAGGCAATTGTGAGACATTGGGCACACCTGTCATGACCGCTTCAATAGACATTCACCAACTTAACAACTGGTGACTGCCCAGTCCACTGCTACCACCAGCGAAATGAATCAGTGGAGCACTATTCTAGAATTGTAAACTGTTTTAGAAGAACGTTTTTCCTACCCAAAAACTAGCGGGGGGGGGGGATAACTGAGATAGATATGCCTGAAAGTGATTTTACATGTGTGACGTGCAGTGTGTTATATTCGTTGACAAATATTTTTTTTATTGCGTTCTAGCTCAGTGAAATGCAACATATACACCAATAAAAATGGTGACTGCTCTACATTCCAAACTCAGTATTAATACCAGAATTAGGAATGGTTAGAATCATGCCAACAAAAATACGATGACGAAGTATGTGTATCCTGTCCGATGATGGTATGTGTTATCTTCTTTATTCTTTTTCCAAGCCTAATCCATGACTCCAGGTATCCTGGTTTCGGTAGCCTTAATTTAGTAGGAGAAGGTGGTTAATCTTATGCTTATTGGAATAATTTGTCTGTAAATTGTGTATGTTCTTCCAGACGGAATGCTTCTTTGCAGGAATAAAAAAATTCCTGACGAATCGAAGGCCATCGCCATCGAGTTACCGACTGAGCTATGGTAGCTTTGATGACGTGTGTATTCTCCGTCCAATGTGTTTTGTGGATGTAAAAATCTGAAATATCAACTAGACTGACGTCAGGAACGATATATGACTGCCCAGTCCGCCAACAGTTCACAGCGTGGAAGTTACAAATTCTCTATCTCCAGCTAAACGTTGCTTCAGTCAGAAATATGCTCATGTGACATATGTCACACGAACTATCTTGTTCAGTCCACAGTTTCCATTCGGAAAGTATCATACAAGAAATAAAACTACACTGAGTAGTTTTATTCGATTTTTTTTATTTTATTCTCTTGTGCAGTAACTGTATTTCTTCTCTTGAATGCAGAAGAAAGTCATAACACAACCATGAATCGGTCTCTCCTTTAATATTGCTTTAGTATTCACATATATTTAATTTTCCCATACTTTCTCGTTATACTCAATTCAACATAATACTGCATATCAAATAGCTAATTTGAGTAATGCTATCAAATCTAACTTGTGGTCTCAAGAAGTCTAATTTGGTTCTGATTCAGAAATACTAACAAATAGCAAATTATAAAAAATTCTTGCCATAAGACCAGCTTAGACAAAGACCTACTAAAGTTTCAGCAAATTTCAAGTATGTAAATAGATCAGACCAGGGACAGGGAATTGATATATACTGAAGTTTTGTCCGCATTGGATTGTAACCAATGCTGATTAGAATTACGACCGATGCAACGAAGACTACGGAGGCCAGTGTATTATGTCTTAAATGGTGTTCTCTCTCGCTGATTTGCCTGTTTTGTTTTACAGAAAGAGAAATTCTGCCATATGAGACTGTATTAACTGCAACCGAAAACGTTTCATCAAAGCGTTTTTCCGGTGTGTTCGTAGACAGGATTCGAAGCTAAAACTTTCCGACTGAAAAAGGAAAATGTCACGATGCCACTACGACAAAGTTACGAAAGCACTAGCTCATCAGGAAACTGAACAGTTTCTTTATCCTCTAAAACAAACAAAATACCTGCTATCTGATAAAGCTGAATTTGGTTATAATATAATTTACAACTAGCATCTAAGTTAAAACGATGCTACGAAAAAAGTTTTCGTGCCTAAACGGATTTCGACTTTCGATATGGACTCCAGAACCGAAAGCTATCATTGCCGTGAATTTGTCTTATAAACTGCAACAAACGATACACCACACTTCTCATCCTCAAAACAGAAACAGTTTTCAACTTTTGTGAAATGAAGGCGACTTAAAAGTGATCTACATACCAATCGAGTAAACTGTTACCTTTACGCTTCATCACAAAAGCAGGATTCTCTATCATTTTTCGAGCATTTACAAGGCTTCGTATCCCTGAAACTCCCATACTTGTTCTAAGTGCAATGACACAGGTTATATTCCTTTATATAGTCGAAAAATGTATCTAAGCCTTCTCAAATGAGGCCAGGTTTGTTGGTCTCAGCAGAAGGTTTTCCCCAAGAAGACGAATCGGCGCAAAACTTAGAGAAACACTATTATCCCACGGTTTTAAATGTCTTGTCACAAAGTCTATACAACTCGCTGAATGTAATACTCGAGCAGCGAAATCTATCAAATCAATGAAATATCTTGGTGAATATACCATAACATAAACTACTACGCAGGGCAGATCAAATGCGGTCAGTAAACAGCCACAATATTTTCACAAATCACGTACACTGAACTTTTAAAAATGACTAATCTATTTTAAAAAGGAACTTAAGACAATTCGCCGGACTAGTAGGACGAATAGATAATATCCTCGCTCTTCTCAACCAACAGGCTTTGAATTCAAATCACCATGTGCTATTAATTTGTCAGAAGAATTGACATCAAAAAATCAATCTGAAAACAATTAGTAGCAACGTCCTTTGGTAGGAGAGACACAAATTGGAATCATAGGGCACGAGCACCTTCTGAAAAACAAACAAATCGATCAGAGAACTAATGGTATATACGCTGACCAAAAAAGAGAAGAGATGATAGGACAGTCATTTCTGTCCTATCATAATCTATCTTAATTATTCTTCATAATTATGAAGAAATATTTTCGGCGTGCCTGATCTAATTGAAATTAATATATTAAGCTATTAATTTAAGCATGCGCGCGTGAAAACATCAGTTTCTTTTCATTTAGACCTAACACCAAACGTTAGCAGAACAGGGGGATAACGAAAAGTTGTGTTTTAGCACCTCCCCAAAGAAGTTCGCTGCGCAATTTTCAGATATTTGAAATTCATGTGCCAAAATTTAGAAAGTTCTAATGATATCAATTACTTCATAGTGCATCCTATTAATAAGACATTCAAATCAATTACTGATTTTAATGTATGTATAGAAATGAAATAATCAAGATACTGGATTAAAAAAAAAGTTTCCATTGGATAGGTTATTTGAAAAGTACACTTGATTCTAAGCTGGAGGCAGGATGATCCAGCAAAATGGTAATAATCCAGCTTAAGCTACGAAACACAAGTAAAAGTCCAGCCATTCCATAACTGATGTGCACGTAAGTTTTCTTTTTCATCTATTTTAAAACTGCACTGTAAACATGAACTATTTACTCGAAAATGTGAAGGTCTGAGTAGTTAATTATCTTGAGGAAAATTAAGCTGCTTGTGATAAATGTCTACAGAGAACTCAAAATTGGTGAAGTATGTATTGTTCGGTATCTATGGATCTCTTTCCCTTCTAGGAAAATAAAATAGCACATATACTTTATAATTCTGTTGTAAACCATTCGGAAAATAATAGCTGGCTTGAGTGGTCTTTTAACACAACTTTTGTGAAAGAGAAATGTTAGGGTTGCAAGATTTTTTTTTTCTTTGAAGGCGACTCGACAAAAGCCACTGCAGCTCCACTGAAACGGTTATATGTGAAAAACTGTAATGTATTGCGTGACGAATGGCATGCATATGGATAATATGATGACTGCATGCATAATATCGGTTTCCGACGTAATTTATTTAATTCTCCAATGTGTGTGGCATTAAGTATCAAGTTCAGAATGTAAAGACTGCGGCTCTATCTGCTAGAGACTGCTCCAAAACGAATTTCATAACAGTCGAAATACGAGTCACGTGAACTGGCGTAGAGCCAGTGAATATCGGGTGTTCCTTGTTTTTTTTGTTTTTTTTCCTTCTACCCCTCTTTTTTAGATAACGATGCTGAGAAAATCAGTTATTACCTGTTGAGTTTTATGCCATGCAAGAATCAAACAGAAGGTCAAAGACCTTTTTCTGCACTATATTTTAATTTTCTAATAAACAGTTAGCAGCTACCTCTACCAGTGAACTACCTCATTTGCTCTGGAAATAGAAGTATTTTGGACGGTTTCCATGGGGAACACAAGAAGTGGTTTCACAACTATTTCGTTGTATTGTGGTGTGTTGTAGTATGCGCGTGTTGGCGTAAGTCCACAAAGGGGAGTCTTGACTGGGAATTATCCAGACAGCCTTAACAACAGTAATAAAAAACAAAGTTTAGCACGAGAAGAATCTTCGTGTGTGATATGCTTTCAGTATCCATCCGCTCTCTCATTGGATTCTGTTGAACTCTGAAACAAATACTAATAGTTCCGCTTCTTTTCGCCATTATTTTCCTGAGTATTCCTTCTTCCTCTATTTTAGACAGCACCGCAAATGTTGACTGAGGACCTCTGGGGTGGCTGCTAAGCTCTAAGGGTTATCGATCTAGTTTTTGTTCTCTCTCTCTCTCTCTCTCTCTGTGTGTGTGTGTGTGTGTGTGTGTGTGTGTGTGTGTGTGTGTGTGTGTGTGTGTGTGTGTGTGTGTGTGTGTGTGTGTGTGTGTGTGTGTGTGTGTGTGTGTGTGTGTGTGTGATGTTCTAGACAAGCCAGAGGCGTCTTAAAGAGAAAAGAAACTGTTGTGACGTAACGCAGGTGACTCTCTCAACACCTCAAATACACGGTCGTAATTAGAAGCTACTGACACCCAAAGGAGGTTGGAAATTAATTGATGATGGCAAGTGTCTCTTCGCGTTTCGTGACCGTTTAAGCTGAGATAAGTTAGTTCTTTGAAATACACTCTCCTTGCCCGACTACGAACTTTTCAACTTCGTGCGATGCAAAGATCCCGAGAGAAATTCAAAAGAAGACTAAAATATTTCTTAATAAATTACACCTTTCTTTTTAACAATGATTCCTCTTAAGACAGGACTATCGACTGCCAGTCACTTTGATTCGAGACTAGTTGCACTAATGCTAGAAGAGATAAGACTATGAGACCAGTACATCATATCAGTTGATTGCATTTATTTTCGGGCTGGTTTGGTCTGTTTTGTTTGTTGTGCTATCTTCATGTTAGAACTAGCTAAATGACTTATAGCTAAAAAGCCAAACGTTCCCTACATCCATTCTAGGATGCAATAAACCTATAAAAGGTTTATTGTATCCTAGAATTAGTTATAAGAAACTTGGGGTATTCCCGTATTTTATGAAATAAGATGTAAAAAAAGAGTGTGAATAACAGATACACGTAGAGAAAATATTACTTATTTTCCAAGTGATCGTCTTGTTAGAGAGATGAAGCTGAAAGCATTTCATTTTTAATTTCTAGTTTTCAATTCAATGTTTACCTAAGAATCCCTAAGGCGATGAAGTATCCGAATGTGCAACAACCTGCTTTTGTTATAAGAGAAATTAACTGCAGCGACCAAAAAAATTGATTTAGTTATTTAGTGAGAGTGAGCAGGACATGTTATTCGTACTTGTTAAACCAGAACTGGAAAATTACCGTTCCAGGAAGGCAAGGATCCATACGTTGAGGAGGTTCTCATTCAATGGTTCTCTATTGTAACTGGACGAGGCCTGCGTGTTAATGGTCAAATGTTAAAAACCAAAAACGAGTACTCTTAAGAAGACTATAAATAGTAAAATTATTGGTAAAAGCAGTAAAAGACCGAGAGGAAAACCAAGAACAGGATGGATACCATTAATCAAGATAGCAATATCATATTGCAATGTTCAAACTGGAGATATAGTCCTCCTTTTATGATTGTACAGCCATAAGCCATAAAGCCATAAACAATGATTGTACAGCCATAAGCCATAAACAATGATTTTGCTTCTGCAAAATCATTGTTTAGACTAAAGAAGTAATATTTTATGTGATGTGTGTGTGTGTGTGAAATTGGGGAAATCTGCAAACGAAAGCAGTTTTTTATTATTTCATTACCAGTCGTTTACAACCTGTTTTCTTCGAAATCGTTTTAATACTGGTCAGGATGATTTGATTAACTATTAACTTTCGATCATCTAAAACACTTAACTACATCAATCCTCATATGATAATCTTTCATATCTCATTCTTTTTTTAGTAGAAATTCTTATTTTTTAACATTAAATGTCAAGTTCTTTTCTGATAACTTCCATTATATAACACAGTTCTTTCATTGATAATATCTGTTCAATTCCTTCGTTTTATCGTCACTAGCAATATCATTTCTAATCCACTTCACAGATCCATGTGTTAAAACTGGTTTGAACACACTTTTAGATGATTTCTTTCTCTTGTTTCAAATAACTTTATTCATCTATCTTCCTTAACTTATTCTATTATCTATTTTCATAGGCTGCAGTTAAATAACCAAAATATGTAACCTGTTCCACAGGTTTACTGTAACTGATTCTTTTTTTTTTTACTACCTATTTCCACAACATCAAATTTTTTGATGCTGATTTTCATATCAAGTTTGTCGCAGCAATGATTAATCTAGAAAGTAAATACTTTTCCAAATCAAATGAAAAATATTTCAGAGAAATGCAAAAAAAAAAAAGCAAGTGGAGCAAATTTATTTAAGAAAATAAACCGTTAGTTGAAAGAATTAAAAGGCGAAGTGAGCAGAAAACACTGGCCAACAATATTTACTGAGGAAAGAACGGTCTTTCTAGTAATATTAATGAATTCATAGATTGCGGGATATCTGGCGTAATTACATCGAAAAATCATTAAAGCCTGCAGCAATATAAAATGCCATGAGTACGTTTCAGTACCTGAGGCAGAAAGTGCTACGAAAAACCTAAAACGTCTGTTTTTAACACGTACATCGTACTGGAATAGATGATATTCGGCCAGACATGCTCAAATACGAAAGCCTAAGTTTCGCAATATTACTGTAATTCGAGAGAGAGAGAGAGAGAATCAGAAAAGTCTGAGGTGAAGCTTTTGTTGTACAAATTTATGCAAAATAATTATGCATTACGTGAAAACTATCCACAGAGGCATATCCTTACCCAGTATTTTGAAGCATATAAAAAAAAAAAAAACTGAATAAAATTAGTGAATGAAAAATTTGGGAAGCCTAGATGTGACCTTCAACAAACAGTCGGGAAATCACTGAAGTATTATAAGGATTTCGAACTTCTGCTGGTCTTAAAAAAGTAACCCGGGGAACTCCACAAAATATCACAAAAATATTGATGAATAGAAACTTACACAGAGCGATACGCAGCTTATCCGTAAGGTACAAATCGAAGCTTAAAATTGAAGGATGTACATCGAGAGAGAGAGAGAGAGAGAGAGAGAGAGAGGGAGAGAAACTGCAGTTTCTCTCTCTCCCTATGTAGTTTTGTGCTTAACGTGTCCTCATGATAATTAGGACACGAGTCCACATATCACAAGTCTGAACGTATACTAGGCGTTTATGCTTTGATTTTGGTAGACTGTTAAATAACAAATGACAATTCAACCCACTAGCATATTTCATAGGAGACGGTTACCATTTACTAGATTAGAGCTCTGCTCCAATCATCTGGAATTCGACCTTCTGACCAGGCCTTCTGAATTATGTAGCGCAACTACTGTAAACCTTTTATACTTACATATTTGAGCATTTCTTGTCGAATTTAATCTACTCCAAGAATTTGGAAGTCATCAAAAATCTGAAATGTGGAAGTGCTTTTCCACATTTCTTTTTTGATGACTTTTTTCTACCTCAAACATGGATAAGTATTCCAGACTGCATTCTTGTTGGCAGTTTTACTTCTACCTTGTTCAGATTAAGAACTGTATAATTGGAATTCCAATGTGAGATTAGCTTATCAAACAAAAAGTGGAAACGATTAATTTTGAATTTAATAAAATTGCTCAGCAAGTTGCATATTAATCTGATTTTTTTAATATCATACGACGGCCTTCCAAAATTTATATATCCTTATCCTCTACGTCTTAAACGCATCATGTGAAGAATATCAAGTAGCTGTTAGTTTGCATAACTGATCTAGATTAGTGATATTCAAATTTAAGATGACACAAATTAAAACGGTAGCATGGTAAGCCAACATGAATAGAAATTATCCAAAGAATTATCTGGAAAGATAACTCTTTCCAGAATTATCTGGAAAGAATTATCCAACAAAGATGTCTTGCGTAATTCTGTTTCTGGTCGTCTCACGCAAGTCCACAGTTTATTATTCCACAACAGTAACACATGCTGAAAGTATGTTCTTTTGACAATGAAACTACTGAATTCTGAGTGACAAAGCAATGGGTATACATGCTGTACATGCACTGTACATTAAAAATATATTAATACACGTTATTTCAGTAATAGAAACTGAGCAACACAACGCGTATAATAATAGTACGAAATGAGTTCTAAGCATATTTTTTGTAAGTTCTCGGAGAACCTCTCCGGCTAGAAAGATTTATACACTTTTTTTGTAATTTGAGATCTTTATAATCTTCAATTATTTCAATTAGTAAACTTTTAATACCTAAATTATGCAATGATATATTATAAGAAATTATATAAATCACTAGCCTATCTCTACCGCGTCAAGATGGTCAACAAGACCTGAAACCACACATACTACATCGCATCTTTTACAATGAAAGGGTGTTCAATACAGGTCATATGATACAGTTTTGATGATTTTTGGATTATAAGCCAGAGCTCTCGTAAGGCGACTAGAAACAGAATAACACAAGAAAGTCCCCCCCCCCACTCTTATTTATTATTATTTTTTTTTTTATTCCTGTGAATCATTTATTTTCAGGCGTATAAGCGCTCCCGCAGTAATTTTCGCCAAGTAATTTTAATACCACGGATCTAAACTACGTCTGAGAACAGCTACTTAATATTCTTCGCACGATACACTTTTTCGACCTGGAAGACAAGAATATATTACATTAATCTGAAACTTACTTAGCAATTTTATGAAATTAGCTAGTCGTTTCTGTCTTGTAAGATGAAATAACGTTAACTTTCAATTTATACCATTAATTGGAACACCGTAGAATAATGACAACTAGTCATTAGCATCCGCTGACTATTTCATATGCTTGCGGTTCATAGGTCACTTTTATTAAGCACTAACCTACAAAAACTAGCGACCGTGTATATGTCTAGTAGTATGTGTTCAAGCGTGTGATGTACCACCTCGATGCTTATATTACCAGGACGGCTAGATTGGGATGTTATGAATTGCGGCCAAGGTAACTAAAGCTATTGAAGTCATATAACACAAGTTAACAGACATATTTTATGTCTGTTAACTTGTAGAAAAGTAGAGGTTTTTATCCCACGACCAGGACACACATTTAGGCACTAATGAAATAACATTTAGGCAAAAATAAAATATATATTTAGAACTAACCACCTTATCACAAAATTATGATTACGAAAGCCATCTGGACAGGTCGTGGGCCTTAAAAGGCCCACGACCTGTCCACACATTGCATGTGTTCTTCTGGCCACCTGCCTGTTATGGGGAACGAAAAACCTGAATAACTGAGAGGAACAACCCTGGTACCTCCATATGAGACTGGTTAACTCAACTTCAGCTGAAAGAACCCTTATGAAGACCGTCGAGTCCTAGGCAGAATTCTAACTTAGGTATTTTCAAAAGAAGGACATTATCGTTACTGAATGAATACTGAGGAGAAAGCGAGTGCTACAAACCACACACGCACACATATATACAGAGAGAGAGAGATAGAAGAAACCGAACCTTGAGTAAATTTCATGAAACTGACTTACAATAAATTCCGATGACAATTTAGAAAGAAGACTTACAATCATTCAAGACCTATTAATCCGATTTTTTACTTCTTTCAACCGACACGAAAACAATTCAGGGCACAATAAACCTGTTTACAAACTTTGCTCAAAAACTTAAATCATTATTTTATG
The DNA here is from genome assembly GCF_054136105.1 of Typopeltis vanoorti. Classification (NCBI taxonomy): domain Eukaryota; kingdom Metazoa; phylum Arthropoda; class Arachnida; order Uropygi; family Thelyphonidae; genus Typopeltis; species Typopeltis vanoorti. Next base: position 24,489,813 of record NC_143559.1, on the reverse strand, counting down.
AGATAAAAAATCCCATTCATCGCAAATACATCTATTACCGTTCCCTGTGAAAGAGCTCAGTAAAATCTTCCTACAATAAAACACCGAATCTATTTTTGAGTTATTATGTGATAGAGCTCCGAGATTTGATGGGAAAATCAGAAGCATTCACATAATTTATGTTAGATAAAATATAGTAGTTTTCTTCGGAAACATTCCAAGAAGAGCAGGAATAAAAAATTTCGGCATTCACAAGGATGAATTAGAAAAGCTATAAGGTGTGTATTCCACGTTCTGAACTGTTTATTAAGGACAGTTCAATACATAAACACCTTTCTAACCATTCTCGAACTACAGGGTATAAAGTATTCACGATCGTGAATCCTCGATTTAAAAAAATAATAATTAATTTTAAAATATCGATTATTAAAAAAAATGCGTGCAAGGAGCGGGGAACATATACAGAGTGATAATTAACCGAGATTGATAGTTGATCTAAAACAATTTAACTTCGAACATGGACCTAATGTCGATTTGGAAGAACTTGCAATTCTGAAAGGCTTTAACAGTTTACTTTTTTGTTTATTTGTTGTTTCTTGATAAGTTAACAAGATCAGTGATAAATGAGGACTTCAACTCAATCCTAGCAAGACAAAGATTATGGTTCTAAAAGGAAATACAAACAGGGAAGCTCTTCAGAAACAAGTGTACCTTAATGAAGAAAGAATTGAGGAAGTCAACAAGTTCAAGTACCTGGGATCCATTATATTATTAATGTGAAGAATTGCTGTTCAGAAGACGTCAGAAGAGGATTAGGAATGACTAAATCAACAGTTAGAGACTGGTCTAAAATCTGAAAGGATGGATCTATCTTCATGGGAACAAAGTTGAGAATTTTGGATGCAGATGTTTTTCCAACAGCGTCTTATGGATGTGAGGCTTGGAACCTAAAGAAGTCAAATAAGAAAAGAATAGCTGCTTTTGAGATGTGGTGTTACAGAAAACTCTTGAGGATATCATATATCATATACTGAAAGGCGAACAAATGAATGGGTGTTAGAAAATATCAGCAGAACTTTGAGGCTCCTTAAGGATATTGACAGAAGAAAGTTAAAATATTTTGGACACAGTGAAAGGATGGAAGGGAGACTTCTCAGAACAGTAATTGAAGGTCAAGTTCCTGGAAAAAGAGGAAAGGGTAGACCATCAATGAGATGGATGGATGGTGTGTGTGGAGTGACTGATCTTCAGAGTGTTGAAGCCTCCAGAAGAGCATACAACAATACTACATGGCGAGACCTGGTGGGGCACATCAACGAGCATCGGAGTGACCATATGGCATCTGTGGATGCACAGTGAACATATGGATGGATGTTGTTTGTATTTGTTTGTTTGTTTGCAGCAAAAATATTATACGAAGATTTCATTAAAGTTCGACACAAAAGAATATGTTTAATTAATAATAAGGTTTAGAGTCCTGACATAGTAAGCAGGTGTGGAAATTACACAGACATACATTATTTTAATAGCACGCTCATGATAATTTGTTTACCAACATGGACCCTTAACAGTAGAGTTCTTCTGAGTTTTTTTCTTTTTTTGATGGGGGGGGGCTTTCCGTTCACTAAAGGTCAACCTTGTAACCCTTACCAATATATTAATACCGTAAATGGGCTAAGGATTAGATAGCTGGGAACTCTTTTTTTCCTAAGGACCAGTATGTTTTCAAGCCACTTCTGCAATAAGCAGGGCAACAATCTCACTCCAGATAATGAAATCATCTACTGCTTAAAGGCGTTCACAAAAGTCCATTCCCATAGTTATCCGTTGAATGCATAGCCTGAACAGTAGAAACACTATCTACTCATCGGACCTTAGTAAGATCATGAAAAAATAATGACACTTCGACTGTACTCCTCACCCGACTCTTCTTCTGGCAGATACGTACAAAACCGACAGTTATCTTAACACATGAATGCCCATCATGTTATGTCGTTTCGGATGCGTTCGTTTTTTTTTTTTTTTTTTCTCTTCTTCTTTTCTCTCCAGCTTTATTTTAAGGAACTTTCCTTAAAATGTGCATATTTTGAAATCATAAGATAAATCAATAACTGAAGTCTGTTCTTATTAGTCAGTTTTTAAATCCTTTTATTTTTTTATATATAATTTTAAAGAATGTTGCATGAACTTCAATATTTATAATATTCAATATATTATAAAAACAGAGTTCGTAAAAGGTCTTCAAGATATATTCCGCCTAACCGTACACAGTATTAAATAATAAGAAAATAAATAACGCAATTTCGTCCTGCAACTGAATTATTTAAATTTTTTCAGCAAAACGTACTTAATTTTCTCAGCAACCATTAAAGTGAACCTAAAAGTGTTACTTCACCAGTAACAGTTCCATTTAAAAACATGATTAAAATAGCTCAACTTTAGTATAGATGCTAAATATTGAATATCATTAAAATCTATCGCCAAAATGCGCTCTCACATTGCGTGCAGGCAATGCAGGATAAGATAGACAAAGCAACGATAATAGGTATTTACGCAAATCTGTTGCGAAATACACTAAAAATGACGGCAGGAGTCATGCTTGTTCTGGGAAGGTTTTGCTTTTAATGAGACGCGCTGCGCATATTTAAGTTTGCCTCGTGTCTCCCATAGTAACAGATGCGCACAACACTGACTGAATTTGTCCGGAATAGCGCTCCGCAGATGAACCGGGATCCAAATTGGCAGGAAGCGCCAGCTAGAAATCAAAATAAAAATTGGAAAGTAAACTTTCCTGATCCTCAAACATCAGAGAGGAATGTTGTTAAAAAAATGAAAGAAAAAAAAAACGCCTCTGCGAGTGACGAAGCGCACAGTTTCTGCTGCAGTGCAGTTGTTGAGCCTGTGCACATGGACTCATGCAGTGAGGCGCCGTGAGCCTGTGATGTTACCGCAAGCGGACAAGAAACAAATTAAGTCACCCCTCGGTTGTTCCGGAGGCGAGAGTGACTCATTCCGCAACTCCTGTGGCTTAGTGAAGGGCTGGCAATGTTCGAAGAAGCATTTTGACTTGCAGCAGGACTTTTGCTGGAGGAAATGAACACATAATTTACTGCAGTACGCAACTCCTGGAGAGGCAGCACTAACAATGTTGGTGCGCTCCAGTTAGCGTAATTACAAGCGACTCGTTTCAGGCAATTTTTGAATGCAATGCATTTGCGATTAGTGACAATCTCTAGCACAATCAAATCACTGCGCATGTGTGAGATTATGCTAATTATGTCTTATACTGCGCATTTAACTAAATTAAAGTGTCATGTCGTTACCAGATCTAGCAGTATTTGGGAACAGAAATGGAAGAAATATTTCTTCGAGAATTCTTGTCTAAAACTTTCAACTGCGCAATTTGTGCTTATTTAATTATGGACATCAATCCATTATGCTATAGTAAGCAAATTTCCTTCTATTCGTTAAATTGATGGGGATGGGGGCGAGAAATCAGTGCTGATAACCTGTTGAGGCAGAGTGGGTGAGAAAACTGAGTCACGAAATGAAATAAAAACCAACGTGTGTATTTTGATAAATGCACACATAATTAAGAATGATCAATATTCAGATTTATTAATAAATTATGATAAAATATGAATAATTAATCTATATCTATTGATTAAATACCTATTGTTACCAATAGTGTTGTTTAAAAGTTTTTTTTTAAAACTAAACTTAGAAGACGATTAAACTGAAGAGAGAACCGAAAACAAACGGAAGCAAATAGATCTGAATTGAAAACTTTGTCCACCTTTTGATCTAGTGAATGTAATACGTATACTATTCACTCATTTCCCAATCCTAGTTGGAATCAACGTATTACATTTCGGCACTTTTTTTTTTTTTTTTTTTTTAAATTTAACTGCTAACCTATCTGGCAGCTGCAGTACTGAATAAATATGCATATTTACTGAGCCAGCTGGGCTGGTTGTGGAGTAAAAACTCCTTTTCTGCATCCGTGAGACCGGCTAACTGGCTTTCAAATCGATCCTTATAAAGGTTCATCTCGTACTATGACATTAATGGAACAAAGGACATCGTCGTTAATAACTAAGATTTCTGCTCCTCTAAATCTATCCTCTCAGCTATTGATATTGTTGTATAAATATGAATGTTTTGTTCTCTTCTAGTATATTTATGCTATAAACTGTATACGAAATGCTTTTAATGTGTAATGTACAGAAAATTGCCAGTTTCATACCCAGACGACACGGATCTTTTCCTTCCAGAAACTTATATATAAAAACAATATATAAAATTGGCAGTACATAAAGAATCCTCCTCTCTTCTGTTCTGGCAAGAGAACCTTATAAAGAAAATAAACCGACATTTGCAAGCATAAATATACTGTTATTTTAACAGCAGAATCTCTGCGTAACAACTTCGACTACTAACAATTCTGATACTTTGTGATACTCGCCGCTTTCAGTCTGCATGACTGACTTCTTTCTTAACCATGAAAAATATATTAAACGCTATCGTTATACAAAGAACGCAAAAAGGTATTTTTTGGAATTAAAAGTATATCTAAAGCGTATTTGAAATGACCTTTCGGGGAGAAAATGTCGTTTGCTGATAAGATGAAAATGACAGCAACATGTACTTCCTTTGAGTACCAAATTAATACTATCAAATTAGGGGAAATCAAACAGCTAAATACACACGTTAATCCTAGATAATGATCCGGATCAAGTACATCTACCGACAGAAATTCATTTTGCACGCATGTCCAATATGGCTCTTTGTGAACAGAAAAGTAACACTAGCAGACAGAGAGAGCACGCACCTGTTTCCTGGAGTAGCGGTGGGTAGCAGTTTTGAAATATATTCCAAGCGCAACACTTACTGTGTATAGCGTAATAATAAATGCTGTTCTTGTTACGTTGCACGCTTTGCACCTGCCTGCAAGTGGTTTCTCAGAGTTATCAACCAAAAAAATCAGGAACAGACCAGCTGATTCTTTTTAAGGATAATTTCTGTAACTGTTTTGACGTACGCATTTTTTAGATTATCTAAAAATAAATGTTGACCACCTGTTGTAAAGATGACGACTTGGATATGAAAAAAAAAAAAAACAGGGGTATTCATCCTTTTCCTTTTTTAATTACATTTTTTATACATCTAAACACAGGTTTTAATATGGTATTTCTGTATGTTTAGCAGGTTTTCTATATCCTTCACAGCATTTAATAAACTGGAATTTTTCTATAATTCCCTTTTTTGGTTTCGCACATAGCTTTATCTGAATGCGGTAAGAGTCAACTGTAAACTGCGTTATATATTTTTTTTCTAGGAAATCACAGAAGTTCTTCACCACCTGTTTTCCATATCAAGTCAATGGCTTTAGAAAATGTAAATACACAAAGTTTCGCCTTAAAATTTTAAAATTATTTTAATTCTATTTTGATACTTCAGTTAATTCGAATATAATAACATCATACTGCAGGACTGTCAGGCATAAGATATATTAAAAAGTTGATTTCTGTCTGTATTTCTCATTTGTGGGATGAACAAAGAAACAGCCAAAAATTTTATTTAGAATATTTTCTGTTCGTGATCTTTAAGAAGGTACTGTACGTTAAAGTCTATATTTCTGATAAAAAAATGCGCTCCTCCACATCCAAGAGAACGCTTCCACTCCTTCAGATTTTCCTACATCAATCTACATCTCACTTTGTCGCAACGTATGCTACACTTCTCTCAAGTGTAGCATACGTGTAGCTGACGAACATATCGAACTCACAACTTTACAACTAAAATTTTACAAATCTTGATTAAACTGAAAACTCAAGGTATAAAATAAGAAGATTATAAAAGTAAGTCTGAAAAATACGCCAAAGTTAAACTGAAAACTAACTTAAGAATAGTAATATGTATTTTAGAACTGAATAATTCAGTAATTTTTAGTTTATATTCAATCTGGAAAAACTAGACATTCATTACTAAAACATCAGCAATATTTTCATTATTCAGTATGTGTGTGAATGTGTTTTATCTTCGTTGCATTTTATCTCATTCCAATTACCTTTTGTTACCTGTCTTCAGTTATTCCGACTTTATTCTTATTCATTTATAATTTCCCAATGCATTCTTCTTATTATTTGTTCTGATGATCTAATTATAGCTTAGCTATATTATCAACAAAACATAATTTTTCCAGGACCAAAACAAACCTTGTGTTGTGGACTGTGTTTCTTCTCTTGATATTATTATTTCAGGTCCAGTAACGATACCCAAATTAAACAACCATATCTTTCACTTTCTTATACAACAAGTGTTCATAGCATCTTTTCCTGTGGCATATTTGCATCAAACTTTTGGAATGATCTCGGCATCTTATGTTTAGCATTTCCTAATTAATCAGTATTTTCTTCAGATTTTGCTACTGGACCTCCAAGGTGTAGATTTTGTTTTCGAACTCTTCAATTTTCTTATGTTCATCAGACCTATCCTCAATAATTCCCCGCTTATCTCTCTCTACCAAATCCACTGAAACACGTGCAGCTACCACCCAACATCCCTTCACAGTCAAACTCCATATTCATAGAACAAGTTTCTCTTCCTCCTCCTTCATTCTTACTGCTATATTGCGGAACAGCCTTCCCTTCCATGTGTTTCTCAAAGAATACAATGCCTTCAAATTCAATGTGAACAAGTTTCTTGTTTCCCAATTCTCTTCCCATAGAAGGTACTGAAGGTATAGATTGACCAGTCAACCTCTGGTGTAATAATAAAAAATAAATAAAACCAGTGAATGCTGATGACATGCGCACTGCATTTATTTTGTTCGGAAGGCTTCTGTTGTATATAGAACTACATAGAATAACTCTGTAGTAAAAAAAATGTTTATTCAGACACTCAACTGCTTTCGTGAAAGAAAAAAAAAACTGTTTCACATCGTCAGAAGATTATGTGAAACACAGAATTGAGGACACGTACAACCGAGACCAAACATGAAGTACTATCGCATTTGACTATAATGATCATCCTCATAGATTACAGTTTCTACACAAGAGCGTAAAAAGGGTCAGCAGAAATAATAAAACATCTACAACAGTGCAACAAAAAAAGGCATGTATTACATTAAGTATGGTCCTCTCTCATAAAACATTTAGCACAACGCGGAAGCCAGTGGCGTGCATGATGCCAACCATCAAGTATCTAACATAGCAAAAACGCAAATTCCTTTGTTAGCCTTTTTTTTTTCTTTCAAATATTTATATCGTGATCGCTACTTGTTTTGCAGCTGAATTTTTTTTATTTTATTCACCATATTTCCTGTTGATGTGAAACTTTTTTTTTTACTAAACTAGTTAAGTATCTGAGTAAATATTTTTTAATATAAAGTTATTCTATGTGGTTTAATACCGGAATTAATTTCATCACTGCATTTATTTTCTTAAGTAATATGTAATCCTTTTATTTTTAAGCAATTGAGTCACATGATCGACAAGGAATGTTCTATAATCAACTATACATCTCGACACGCTGTCATTCAAATATCTTTCCAGAAGTCAGTTTGCTATATATCCTTCTTCAAACTGACTTCTGGAAAGATATTGACATTATGACGCTAGGTTCTAATCTTGTGAGGGATGCACTGGAGTGTTTTTAGTCATTTCCAATGCAGAAATGAATTATGCAATACCACAAGTTGCAGTTTTTCCTTCTCCCTCAAAGATGTCTTTTTGGTTGAATGGTGTCTCCAAATGTCATTTTTTGTGTGTTAGAGAAAGACCCAAATTTATATCCAGTCTGTTACATAGGAAAAAATTTATTGATGGGGTGGGGAAGTTAAATTAATATGCCTAAGAAGATTTTTTTTTTTCTCGCTATCATTTTAGTATGCAATTGAAAGACAAATTGCTACCTCGTTGTCTGCTTTAAGTTATCTGACAATCAGCCAGTTCTGTAAGACAAATTAAATACATCTTAAGAGACACTCTTGTGTGCTTATTTAGAAAAAAAAAAAAAAACCGTAAAGAATACGCAATATGTGAAGGAATACAGCAGTCATAATATGTTTATAAAAGAAACTTATGCTTAGGATGGGATACAAATGATTGGTTTTGAATTTTCCGTACTAAGTGCATAACTTAATTTCTGAAACTATTTTAATAACCTGTAACTTTAAAATGCAGTCGTTAAATACATTTTTACCAATCAACGGATCATTATGCTCTTCACAGACCAAATACTCAATTATGCAAGTCAAAATCCAATTTTCGAGTATAAGTGAGTAATCGAAAACCTTATTCCAAATATCATTGACATCTTCCGATTCTAAATTTCTTCTCTAGTTTTGCCATATTCTCAGGTAACAATTCCCTTTTCCTCCGTCTCCTGTTGCAGCTTTCATTCTCCGCAGGTTTAGGAAACATACCGCGTCGGTCAGTGTTCTGCTCAGCGAGCAGTGCAGACAGGACTACGAAGAAGATGATCTTTCTCTTCTTAGAATCCTGCCGTGACCAACGAACGCACACACGGCAATGCGGACGTTTACCGCAGTTCTCGGCACGCTGTCTGGAGCAGTTACTGCAGCTAACGCTGCAGGGGTCGGTGCATGCTTCGTGAATCGGAGGTCGGCGAACAGAAGTGTCGCATGTGTCGCTGACGCGACGTGATGCATGAATTCTGTAGTTAAGTAAACGAACGGAGAAGCGGGAAAAAGAGCGTGGGTGGGAGGTAATTCTTAGCTGCAAATTTTGAAAACTGTCAAAGCTGAGGCACTACCAAAGCTTAGTTTTCGCTGAATGTGAATGAGAAGCGATTGTGTAAATGTAGGACGCCTTACACTTTTCTGAAGCCCTGCAATTAGCGCTTGCTTTCCCCACCCGCATTCTTTCTTAATTCAGCTCCAGTCCCTAAGAAAATCATATAATAACACAAATATGTCAATAATTATTTGAACCATTTAACGAGTGTTGATATAGTAATACACTAGAACGTTTGAACAAAACATTTCCCAAACTATGTATTATAAGTTCTGGAACTTTCAATTCAGATCAGAAGGAAAAAAAACACCTAAATATCTCAGAAGCAAGATAAACACGTGATTTCTTCTAAATCTAGCTTGCTAAATTTACCATCACCTGGAATAGGGAATATGACGGCCTATTATCATGAAGAGAATTAAATTTTGTACTGCATACTTTTACAGAGCAAACGTCATTTCACTCTGTTTAGCTAAAACTCCTAAATCCCAAATTAATCAAAAATATCAGAAAAAAACGAAAAATATCCGTGTTGCAATATGGAATGAATTTCGCGAAAAGCCGTGCATATTAAGATATCAGAAGTTTGCTCGGATATAAAGATTATATCAGAATTTATTATTAGATTGATTACTACAACTCACCGTTAGTTTCTGAATATGTAATAAATCAGGACTCGCCTATAAATTACATATTGATTTTGAGCGAGAAAGAGGAATATAAGAGCTTTAGGTGGGAGATGAGTTTCATCATCTGCGAAACCATAACTCCACTTACTGGAGGCCTGAAGAAGCTTGAAACTCTCCTTTGTTTTTACAAGAGCTAAGTATTTCGATAAAATGAAGTATTCGAATCAAAGGCTAATCGCGATATTTCTGAAAGTAAATAGAGATCAGATCCGAAAATGATGATTTATCAGTCATTCTGGCCAATGACATACTAATATACCAGATTCCATATTGGTAGATTACAGAAAAAAAAGTTTCAATAAATTATACTTCCTTTAAAAACAGAAAATGTTTAAATTATCTACTATTTCCCTAACTTCCGAGCTCTGTAAAGTAATGGAAAAGGTTACTGACAGTCAACTTCTTCACTACCTGGAGACTCTAGTTAATCAAATGGATGGCATAAACGTAGTAGTATTGGTGTCGTCACTCCGGTTTACATTACTACCTCTGGACATGTGCCACAGAAAGGTGTAGGGTTAGAGTGTTTGGTATTATGGCCGACATAATTATTATTAATTATGCTAACTTCGGGTTTCATGGAGGAGAAATCTTACTATCTCGTATGGAACCAATAATCACTTTCAGCTGAGAAAGCCTTATAAAAAGTTTCTTTGTAATGATGGCATTTGGTCTTTCCAACCAAAGGCCAATACTGAACTGAAGCGGCTCCAAGGTTTGGAAAAGCATGCGTTGTTGCTCATGACATTTTCAGGACAATGAGAAGGTCTGACATCAAGGCTTGCTCAACAAATTGCTATCCTTCCATTAGACATTCCGTCCTTTGTAAATGAGCAGCCAGTTTTTTCGACACTCTTCACTACTTGTCACAGTGGACAGTGCTCTCTCTTTCTCTCTTCAGATTTCTCTCTCAATGCAGGAGTATCCTAGTCCTCCGTTATATCACCTTTTTTGTATAAACAAAAGACTATTTCACTGAACATAAATCATAACAATCGATAGTTTGGTTGTTACTACGAATCATGTGACAAACCTTGCACAGTGAAATATCCCAACATTTAAGATCTTAGATCTCCTACAACCAATGCTTAAACACATTTCCAAACGATTCCCTAAGGAATTAAAGATAAATTAGTTGCCTTCGATGCTATTACTAAATTAATAAAGTTCTGTCTTCCTTCTTGGAAAAAAAAGATCTCAATTATCTTTCTCTTAATTTTAATAATATATAGATTTCCTAAACAAGATGTCTCCTCACGGTATTACAACATCTGCCGCTAGCCTTACTTGATACAACACATTGCATCTATAGCTTTCTCGCCCTCTAAAAATGGTACCCTTTTCAACTCGTGATGTTACTCTTCACCATTATCTACTATTATTAAAGGCCTTTCCAAATTTTTTTCATATACTCTCCAGAAGAGGGCAATTCGGCTAATAAATGATCCGATCCCCTCTCTCTCAAAGACACTTCAACTGCTAACAGACGTATGTTTCCACTTTGTGTTCTTGCAAAAATACTTCAACAGGCTCTGTTCCAATGAACTATCATCCATCATTCCCCATATCCACTAAGCATGTTACAAAACGTGCAGCAATGATTTCCTAACATTCTTTTACGGTCAAAATGCAAATCTCCAGAGAACTTCCTAAATTCTCTGAAACATCCTCCCTCACGAAGTGCTCCTAACGACTATATCTCCAGCTATTCAAGAAGAATATCAAAACATTCCTCTTCTCCCTGATTCCACACGGCACCACTCCACTGTGCTCTATATATATGTGTGTGTGTGTGTGTGTGTGTGTGTAAATAAGTTTTTTACCTTGGGAATAATGTATATTACCGTTACCAAGTAATTTTATAAACTTGGTTATTTTACTCCTAATCCCAAGTAAGCAAACAGTTAAGTTTGCGCCTGAACGTAGGTCAAGTCTAAAGGTGGTGCAACACCAGGGCAACTCATTGTAAATGTGAGTAAAGTTCTGATCGCTATTCTTAGTATTTTCCATAATGTAAAGCACATCTCACTAAGAGATGTATACTGCAATACAATACAACATGGGTGGGGTCACTACCCAGACAGGTTTCAACCTTTTTTGAGGTCTCCTCAGTGAGTAGCTAGACCCTAAATACCAAGGTTTAGTATGAGCCTTATCAACTTTACCTATATAAGTTGCAACTTATATAGGTAATATTGATAAGGCTCTGTATTATGAGCCTTATCAACTTTACCTATATAAGTTGCAACTTATATAGGTAATATTGATAAGGCTCTGTATTACTAAAACCTTGGTATTTAGGGTCTAGCTACTCACTGAGGAGACTTCAAAAAAGGTTGAAACCAGTCTGGTTTCAACCTTCCACCGCCACCGAGCAGAACCGCTCATATTCCGAAGAAAAGTATTCACCGACAAAGCCCCTCACCGGACCGTGCCGGAAAACACTTTCCCCAGAGACTCAAATTGCTCCCTTAAGGCAAAAACCTTAAGAGAGCGAACTCATAATAGTCCCCCACCGGTTTCGACCTTTACTGAGGTCTCATCAGTGGGAGCCAGGCTAAGAAATACCAAGGTTAAGTAATACAGAACTTATAAGTATTTTATCAAAAAAAGTTACCAAAAGGTGCTTTGACCTTATTAAATAAAAATCTCATGGTGAGAGATAGATGTAGAAAGTTTTTTACCTTGGGTATAATATATATTAAAGATACCAAGTTATTTTAAACCTGGTTTTTATTCCATTTCCTTTACCACGAGTTGCCTAGACTTGTAGTACTTTACGGGTCAGTTAGACTTGCATTACATGCAGGCGCAAACTTTACTTATTTCTCTGTTTGCTTACTTGGGAAATGGAGTAAAAACCAGGTTTAAAATAACTTGGTATCTTTAACATATATTATACCCAAGGTAAAAAACTTTCTACATATATACATATATATATATACACACATTCTGAAACGTTTTATCTGTGTGTGAAAATGATATAAAAAGAGGTACAACATCCGGTGAATATACCATTCCTAGTTATACACATTCTGAAATGTTTTATCTGTGTGTGTGAGAATGATATAAAAAGAGGTACAGCGTCCGGTGACTATACTATTCCTAGTTATGAGTCCGAATTTCTAAGGCCATCACCAGCAGCACTTCAGCTAGCAAACCCGTCAGCATCGCATTAGGATCATGATTATCGGGAAGTAACTATGAGCATGTACATTTACAACGAAAAATATGACGATACGCATTCCTATGTATCTATTCTAATACGAATGCTGCCGAAGAGAAACACTGACGATTCCCACAAAGAATCTTCGACGTGTTCAATGTTTACCGACAATTGTGTGCAAGCGGTATATTTAGGAGTACTGTCGTCGACGTCTGAACTTCCAGTACGATAAAAAGCAAAGAGAAAAATGGCACACTGCATTGCACAATATACAGTATTAGCGCCAGAATAATTTTCGCATGACTTCGATATTATTCGCATCGCGTTTACAGTGACTTATGAAAGAATTTCCATTGAACTCAGCATCTTAAACATAGGAACATGGGTTGGTTGAAATTCTCCGTTCTCCCGCTTGAATCTGTACATACTATTCACATGCAAGCCATTTAACTATGATCAACATTTTAAAACTGGCCTCATTGCCTTAGTTGTTTGCAGTGATTAAAAACAACTCAAACCATTTAATTGTTAATGTCCAACGTAATGCTAATTTTTAAAGAATTAAAATAACCGAATAACCTAGTGCGACATGAAAAGAAGTATAACAACCTTTCGTAACTTACCCATTTCATGACAATTTCAATGTCATAAAATGGGTAGGATATAAAAATAGCAAGACCGCGGATCGATTATTATTACTGAGAAATGATCGATTCTCATTAATTGATCATTGCAGGTACATGTCTATTACAATTAGCTATATTTATAAAAACACTTCGGGCATGACGTTGTTCTTCATATTTCTTTTCATAATTATATATGACAACACGGAAATGTAACAAATTCAGAACTTAGGACTATAATTTCGTGTCTAAAGCGCAAAGTATATTACTGATTGGCAATACATTATTATTCACTGTTCTGCAGAATCCTTCCACTCAATGCACTATTTTCAACGGGAATATACTAAATTATAGTACTATAATTTTCAGGCCTATGCTCGTGACTACTTCTAATGAACGACCTTTTCCATATTGGTCTAATATCTGTCAGGTCAATGATTTGATTAGTGGCCTGGCCTACATATTAATCTTCCAAATCACACCTAACTGCATCAACCCACTTACATCTCTATGTCCTTTCCCTGTTATTTATGTTTCAAACACACTTATTCATATAACATTTCATTTCCACCTTCAACAACTGTAACTGCACAGGTTAGTTCTAATATTAAAGAATATATAACCAATACCAAGTTTTTTCCTAGTCTCCATTTTAATATGATACCCTCCCCTTCACTAACTTTCCACAAAATATTATTTCTGTGGTCGCTAGTGTTTAATTAACTCTCTGATCCATATTTTAAAATCCTATTTGATACTGTATACCATTTTATATACTTCTTGTATACGAGGGTAGTCTGAAACGTTCTCGGCCTCGACCATAGATGGCAATACTATCGGCAAGATTTTTTTTTTCCAAGTTGGTACATCTGTCATAAGCATTCGTGCGAAATTGCAAGTCATTCTATCAAGTAGTTTGTTTTATACAGCTGTCTGAAGCAAAAGTGCTGTATCTCTTGAAATGGATAAAATTGAGTATCGTGCGGTTTTAAAATTCTTTCTAAAAGAAGGTTTAACGCCAAAAGAAATTCATTCGAGTTCATAAAACTTTATGTGCACTCTTCTCCTTCGTTTTCGACAATTAAGAAATGGGCTGCCGAGTTTAAACGTGGCCGTATCAACTTGAAGACGATCCACGTGAAGGACGTCCAAAAAAGTGTAACACCACCAGAAATCATTGATCAAGTGCACGATATGGTATTGGATGACCGGCGAGTCAAAGTGCGTGAAATTGCTGAGACTATAGGCATTTCAAAAAATTCTTCATGCAAATATATTTGCATGAAGAATTGCATATGAAAAAGCCGCGCTTGCTCACAGCAGATCAAAAACGCACCCGCATGAAAATCTCTGAACAGTGCTTGGAGTGTTTTAACAAGAATAAAACTGATTTTGTGCGTCGATGTATTACTATGGATGAGACTTGGATTCACCATTACACACCAGAATCCAAACAGCAATCAAAACAGTGGAACAGAAGACGGTTGTTCAGCGCCAAAGAAGACAAAGTCGGTTCCATCGGCAGGAAAGGTCATGGCATCGGTGTTTTGGGATGCTAAAGGCATTTTTTTTAATTATCTTGAAAAGGATGAAACAATAACCCGGGAATATTATTCCAATCTTTTAACCAGACTAGACGAAAAAAATCGTGAGAATGCAGAAGAAAAAAAAACATCTATCTTCAGGACAATGCACTTTCCCACACAAAGGTGTTTTGGCAATGGGAAAATTAAGGGATCTGCACTATGAATTGTTGGAACATCCACCCTATTCCCCAGATTTGGCTCCCTCTGACTTGTATCTCTTCCAAAAACTAAAACTCTTCCTCGCTGGTCATCGTTTTTCTTCGAATCAAGAGGTGATTGCAGCTCTTACTGAGAACCACTACAGGGATGGGATAATGGCGCTGTAACATCGCTGGAATAAATGTATTAGTCTTAAGGGAGATTACGTTGAAAAATAAAAATACTTTTGAAATTATAAATCCGTTTTTTCATTGTTAGGCCGAGAACTTTTCAGACCACCCTCGTATATTAGCTACGTATACCTTCTACGCAAAATACATGCAAGCTAGCAATATAAGTTTATTCAATCGGATTTCTACCATACCAGCCTTACTCTATTAATCTATTATTTATCTTCATTTTTATATTCCACTTTCCGTCTCCAAGAAGTTTTGAAAATGGCAAAACATTAAAACAGTGTACCAAAATAGCTAAAATGATCTATAGGTTTATTACTCATAGTAACGAACCTAGAGAACATTTCATTTAATTTATTGTTGATTTTCACACCGAATTTGTCACAGAAGTTATCTAATTTACGAACTACTCTAAAAAAGATCTGCTGATGACTTCAAAAAGATAAGTTACATAAAGAACAAATATTCTCTATTTGAATATAAGATTTAATACAGTTTCCTTAATGATGTTATCGATACAGATAACAATGGAGAGAGTGTACAACAATGCCCTCAGTATAAGTGAATTAGATCATCCCATTTGGCACTTTTACAAGAGAGGATCTGAAAATGGCTGGGTGAGGTAGGTTAATCTAAAGTGAGGGAAACTTAAATCAGGTCTAAAGTTGCCAAGAAGAGAATTGATATCCATGCGCCCTTCGTTTGTAGAAGTGATATAAAAAATTAATAATTTTCTAATTAATATCCAGAATTCCCCGAGTTGGATATCACGATTATGATTATACTGCATTACTTTTTTTTTTTTTGTCTCTCTAAGCTTTCTTAGCACTCCAAGAAGTTTTTTCAATTGCTACCTTCATGGTATTTATTTTCTATACTCTATCCTAAATATTCTCACTGACTTTTGTTCAGATACATAAGCTCAAAAATTAGCTGTATCGAATTTTGTATATACCCTTTAAAAGAAAAATATTGACTTACTAGTTAGAAACTTCATGGACCGATCGCTTCATTAATTTCCTGTTTCCACCACAGAGTTATTTTTCTATCTTGTACACAAATTCACCACATATCTTCTTGAATGAATCAAATCAACGATTTCTCTATAATATCCATATATTTTTATTTTTCAGATCACATCTGAGAATCACTTGACATTGATCCTTTTCAATCTGATACTTATCTTTATACTACTCCACTGGCGGAGGGAGGAGATAATCAGTCCCTTTTTTGGGAGGGGGGGTGCCAGTAGAACTAAAAGAAATCACGCACTGCGCAAAAAATGAGCAAGGGTTATTATAGCAGAGCTCTGCCATTGAAAAGTCCGTCAAAAAATACAAAGGAGAAAAGACTGGGAACTTGGAGAAGGATATAAACTGTGGTATACGGGTAAGAGTATATCAGGAAATAGTGAATAATAGTCGATATAAAAAATAAAATAGAATAAATAAATAAAAACAGTAGTGAGAAAAATATTAGAGGCTTGTGGTGGCATTAAAATAGTACCAAAAAGAAATTCCAAACGAAAGTAAAATAGTTGATGCAAGAAGATTTTTCTGATGCCGATTTACAAGAATACGGTAGACGTATAGTCGTCACAAGTTACAGAGAAAACAAATGCAAAAAAAGTCGTGAAATTATTGGCAAAGAGTTGTGGAGAACAAGCTAAGAAAAGAATTAGTGATCTTTGAGAACTAGTTTGGTGTCATGCCTGTCAGATTCATATTACCTCAAGTTTAATATTTATTGTTACACAAATGATGAGAAACCTTACAGAAAGACTGATATATAGTTTTTGACCCGCAAAACGAAAGCGTGTAATAATTTTTCTAGGGAAAGAATTTGGTATGCATTAGTACACACAGGTGATGTGTACAATGAAGCTGTAAGAGGGGTGAAAAGTGCTTGAGCAACTAGGATAGCATTGAACCATCCATCATTCAATCAAACCAATCAAACCGATGGATGGTTTGATTTTGCAAGAGAATGAGTAAATTGACGGTGCAGTTACAAATAAAATTGGAAATGGCTAGATGATGTCAGGTATACAGGCCGCTCGGATATACCTCCAGTTGTTTAAAAAACTATCAAAATGGATTCCTTCTTATACAATTTGCTCCCATATAACATTGATATGTTATGAGTTCTTGAACCTGTGGTGAGTAAACTTGGTATTAAAAAAATTCAATGCCCTTACAGGATTTTTTTCCCTTCCACCCAAGGTTGAAAGAAATACCGCAGCAGCAGCCAAGTAATGTCTCAGAACATCGCTCACTATTGAACACACAAACAAGCACACACAGAGTTCATTTCACCTGTTTCATTTATTTACTTATCTGCTGCATCTATTCCAGATTAAAAACTTCCTTCAGTTAGTTCTTGCATGGTATGTGCAATACGCTTTCAAAAAAAGCTGGAATCAAAAACAACAACAACAAAAAAAATGTATCAAACTTTTTATGCAATAATTAACTCGGTTATTTTCGATGACGAGGAAGAGCAAAAGTGACTACAGCCAAATCAATACTGCTGAGATATAAACAAATCCACCTGTTTTGATAACGACACTGTTTTCTTGTTCCAAATTATTCTCTAACAATCACAACGAGCCACGTTTTCGTTGAGATTACATAACACACGCGCTTCCTTTCTATTTCGCGCTGATACAAATAAAAAATTTCGTTTTCGACCGTGAATAGCGTGAGTCGCCTTTAAAAAAAAAAAAAAAATATCATTCTGAAAAAAATACGCCAGAAATAATACATCCACAGTGCTTTTTGTTTCCTTTTTCGGCCTTGTATTTTATGTTTATTTACAGTCGACTAACAGGATTTTTTTGGGATGTGTCAGATCAATCATTTTATAGAAAACGAAACATGCAATTGCTTTGCTACTTATACCGCTGTAGATATTCATAGGTGGGCCAAATCGTAATAACATACATGCTATGACTGTATCTCTGAATGGAGTGAAAAGATGAATGAACAACGCGGGGCCTACGTGAATGCTCATGTATGATTCAGAGAGCTGGAAAATTGCCAAGCAAACTCGTTTGTGGACAAAGTCTACCTCAAAACTAATTGAAAAGTTCCTGCGAAGAGAAAATGGACATACTAAACGATCATAAAATATACTAGTGATAGGTTTCAAACTTCAATAGGCATTTTTATCCTATTATCGGATGTTCGTGAACATTTAACCATAACTGAGCAGTTTCCGGAGGTGAAAAACAAAACACGATCTACAATAGAACGGACACTTCGGTCGAACTTATAGGTATTATTAGTACCGACAAGTTACATTAGATGAAGGTAGTTTTTAAAGTGCTTTCCAATACTTTATTTGATAAATGGTTGTCTCACTGCTTCTTTGCCACTGTTTTGTAGGACTTTCAGGTGGTCATTACAGACAACTTCTGAAACATCTTGAAGAGGGCAAATACGTAAATTGTTTTTACGTATTTGCATCAAAATCCTGAATCAAAAACATTCACATGAAGCACAATATTCATTTACCACTCTATACTATGTAAATATCTTTTAAAATATGTCAAGTATATCAAATACTGAATAAGGATCAGTTCAGTTTTAACTTCAGATGATTTTTAGAATTGTAACAACTTCCAAATGAGGGAATGAACAAGCGACGCTGTTAAACCAAGCGCCATTTTTAGACTGTATATATATATGGCGTTGATAGAATTAATGTGTTATGAATAGAATAACGTGTTATTAATGTGTTTCATAAGCATCTTCGATACTTGTGAAAACAACTATCAAGAAGGCGGATAACCGCAATATTCAAGAAGGTCGCATTCCCCCCCCCCCCCCCCCAAAAAAAAGATGATTCCGTTTCTTCAGAATGGATAACTGGATAGCATTCACCACCTATCATATGATCCTTTTCTAAACTGATCTGAAACCATTCGTGGCAAGTATGATGCGCATGGCGTACTTGCTGAACTTCCTACGTGCCAAACTTAGGAATTTGCCAGACTGGTTTTTCTAGCATGCTGGTGTACTATAAGACTCAAATACTAGAAACTTATTTGTTATATCTTAGTTTTATATTTTGCCTTATTCTGCTACTCGCTCTCAGTTTAAGAATTGTTCTTATGTGCTTGCATCATTTTCAAATATGAAATATCACGATAATCTGATAAATGTTTACCTTTTTTTAATCAATTTTAGAAATTCAAGGATTTCTAAAATTGGTGAGGACTTACCGAATAAAGCGCTCCTTGTTTTTCATTTCTTCTATGTTCTTTTGTAGAGCCTTCCTCATTTCCGCTTTCCACAGAGATCACAATCTATGATAAAAATATAGCTTAAGCAACAAAACCATGTGAAAAATGAATACAATGACCACTTAAATAGAATGGCAGAGACAAGATTAGAAAAACAGGTGTGTGTGTGGTTTCCACCCACGAAAGTTTATTAGTAAATCTTTAGTACATGTGTACCGTGCGTGGGTGGGCTAAGAATTTTTTTAAACCAATTTTTATATATATATATATATATATATATATATATATATATATATATATATTGGTATTTTTTAAATTTATTTTTGCAGTCCAGAAACTCTGCTCTTGGAGAATAAGCGTGGAACTTTTTCAAGCCCCAATAAGCTGGGTGGTAGTCTCACACCGAGCGATGAAATTCATATCCCACCTAAAAACAATCACAAACACCCATGCCCGCAGCGGGATTCGAAGCCGCTACCTGTTGGTTGAAGAGCGGTACCGCTAACCACTCAAGCCAACTAGGCCAGCAAATGCCAGGATTCCAGGAAAAATACCCAGAGGAAGACGAAGATCTAGATGGACTGATGCAACTAGAAGTGCATTAGAACACTTAAATATAAGACTGACAACAATGACGTCCTGACAAATAATAGCCTAATTATGAAAAAAAATGCTGATAGAAAAGTAATAATGTAAACTTTATCACTATCAGTGTATCTTAGTGTAATCATAGTATCTTGCACACCCACTGGGAGTACATATAAGGAATATAGATCATTAAAAAAAAAAAAAACACTCCGTATTACTCCTAGGGGAAAACTGACTTCTCATTTGGATCTTGTGATGTCTCTTAAGATCAGCTAATCTTAACGCTATCACGGAAAACTGGAACCCGGATTTGTTGTATCAGGCAATATTTGCTACTTGTCTAAGCTGCTGTAACTCGTTTTTTCACTTTTTATTTCTAAGCTTAGAATATTGAAACTTGTTGAGGTCAGCCGATATACATTATTTTTGACAGCTGACCCATTGTGCATTCTGAAATATTCCTTTGTAGACCACTGCTGTAATGTATTGCGCTGCAGTTTAACTGGCTGCAATCAGTCTGTTAGAATGCATGGTTCTGGCAACCTTCTAATAGCCTCTCGCACCAACAAGCTGTTGCTAGCTATACAACTACTGTAGGTTAATTTTTTCTGGCTGTTTCATGACGGTCGAAAATCGCCAGATCAAAGCATGCTCAATACAAGGCTTTCATTTTGTAGGGTGAATGGGGAGGAATCAAATTTTTTTTTTTTCATAGATTGATCATATTATATAAGTAATGGGTAGATCTTTTATTTTTAATGTTTCACCACGCTAATATCATAAAATAAAAGCAAAAACAAAATACTACAAAAATCATCAAGTTTAGTATTTCGATACGGTGTAAAATATCTTATTTATTATTTGTTGTTTTTAGGTCGCTCCCGCCCACGAAAGGTTATTTGCAAACCTATAACAACATTTTGTACCGTGAGTGGGCTAAGGATTTTTTTCTATATAATTTTTGTTATCAATTTTATATATTTGATACTTTTTTTAATTTACTTTTTACATAGTCCGGAAACCCTGCTCTAGAGACCAAACGTGGAACTTTTTCAAGCCACTTCAGGCCTCCAAAATAACTGGGGAGGTGGTTGGTCTCACATCAGGAGACGAAATTCACCTTCCACTTACAAAACAATCATAAACATCCTTGCCACGGCGGGATTCGAACCCGAACCCTGTTGGATGGCGAGCGGGTATGCTAACCACTCGGCCAAACAGGTCAACTTACACATACTATAGTGGAAATAGGCTAGCAGACTGTTCGCGTATGCTGCACTGCGAACACAAGGCTTTGCGCTTCTTCCCGTTATGGCCCTTAACCTCAAAAAGTCTCCGGATCCTTGTTCCAGAAACATAAGTGAATTGGCTGGTGTTCCAGCACCAACTGTCAATACTGCACCCAAAATCACACTGGCTTATTACTGCGCTGAATTATATAAAACAGTATTTCAGCACCTGATTTATACGACACGGAACGAGCATGTGACACTACCTGGATAAGTGTTGGAATCATAAATGATGGGGAGAAGTGGGGAGTAACATATTGCCACTTAATATATATGCATACAGGCTAATGATATACACAATATACCGATATATACAAATAGGTCTTTATGCATTTTTCGAGACGTAGTACATGAAACGAACCTAATTTACTTGTTAATAAAAATTAACAGTTAAGAGGAAACTACTTTCCTTCAGAGCAAGAAACTATATTTAAAACCGGATCCTTCTGCAAGCGCTGTGTAAATATTTTCTTTTCCAAAGAAAATGAAGTAAATTTCAACTAAATATAACAGTCTACAATAGAAAAACTGTGTATGAGTTTGAACCCTTTACTTCCAATTACTATTTTCGAGTTGATTTATGGTCGAACTGCTATGGGTGTGAATAGCCGGTATTTTACTGTCAGTTGGCCTGTTTAGTAGCAGAAATCAAGAAACAACAACAACAAAAAAAAATCCAGTTTGTGATATGTTACTTTCCTCTTCTGTCAGACGGTGACGTGTGCTATTGAATATGAATATTTGCATTTTTGTTCTCTTTTTCTTCGCCACAGACACACATATTTCAATTTTTCTCTCTCCAAAATTACGTTATAAACCCTATTATATTATGTATATTACGAGGGTGAAACGTTCTCGGCCTAACAATGAAAAACGAATTTATAAACTTCAAAATTATTTTTATTTTTCAACATAATCTCCCTTAAGACTAATACATTTATTCTAGCAATGCTCCAGCACCATTATCCCGTCCCTGTGTGGTTCTCAGTAAGATCTGCAAAATACCCTCTATAGCTGCAATCGCCTCTTGATTCGAAGAAAAATGCTGACCAGCGAGGAAGAGTTTTAGTATTAGGAAGAGAAAGAAGTCAGAGGGAACCAAATCTGGGGAATAGGGTGGATGTTCCAACAATTCATAGTGCAGATCCTTTAATTTTCCCATTGCCAAAACACTTTTGTGGGCAGGTGCATTGTCCTGATGAAAGATGATTTTTTCTTCTGCAAACCTGGTCTTTTCTCAGGAATTTTTTCGTCTAGTCTGGTTAAAAAATCGGAATAATATCCCCCGGTTATTGTTTTACCCTTTTAAATATAATTAATAAACAAAATGCCTTTGGCATCCCAAAACACCGATGCCATGACCTTTCCTGTTGATGGAACCGACTTTGTCTTTATAGGCGCTAAACAACCAGTTTCTGTCCATTGTTTTGACTGCTGTTTGGATTCTGGTGTGTAATGGAAAATCCAAGTCTCATCTGTAGTAACAAATCGACGCACAAAATCAGTTTTATTCTTGTTAAAACGCTCCAAGCGCTGTTCAGAGATTTTCATGCGAGTGTGTTTTTGATCTGCTGTGAGTAAGCACGGCACTCATCTTACGCAAGGCTTTTTCATTTGCAATTCTTCTTGCAAAATATATCCTATATGTTCTTTTGAAATGCCTATTAGTCTCAGCAATTTCACGCACTTTGACTCGCTGGTCATCCAATATATATCGTGCACTTGATCAATGATTTCTGGTGTTACACTTTCTGGATGTCCTTCACGTGGATCATCTTCAAGGCTGGTAAGGCCACGTTTAAACTCGGCAGCCCATTTCTTAATTGTCGAAAACGAAGGAGAAGAGTGCCCATAAACTTTTACGAACTTCGAAAGAATTTCTTTTGGTGTTAAACCTTCTTTAACAAAGAATGTTTTAATCGCACTATACTCAATTTTATTCATTTCAAGGGATACAGAAAACCAGTGGCGCACTCAGGATTTAATCTTGGAGGGGGCCGAGCGCTCAGGATTTAACCTTTGGGGGAGGGCCGAGTTGAGTAGAAGTTTTGCGAATACACACTACACATCGCATATGACCTATAACTGAGCATCTGCAGTAATCGCTAATTCATAAGTAGCACACAATATAAATAAAAACAAATGAATTTTAATTAGGAAAAGATTTTTGGAAATTTTTCTAGTGTTTTTTCCTTTTCTTTGGGGGGTGCCCGGGCCACTTGGTACCCCCTCTGGGTGCGCCACTGCAGAAAACACTTTTGCTTCAGACAGCTGTATAAAACAAACTACTTGATAGAATGACTTGCAATTTCACACGGATGCTTATAACAGAGTATCAACTTGGAAAAAAATCTTGCCGATAGTGTTGTCATCTATGGTCGAGGCCCAGAACCTTTCAAGCCACCCTCGTATATTCGTTCTAGATAATCTTGGTTATTTCAGAAAAGATTCTAGCATTTATTTATATATATATATATATATATATATATATATATTTTTTTTTTTTTTTGTAGAATTCGTTTATTAACAGCAGTAATGGATAGAATTTTGGAAAGTAAACGGAAAGTTAAGAAAATGTACTGGGCTATTTTCTTTTTTGGTTTCAAATGTTTAGTGACTAGTAATGAGAAACGATCTAATGTATCGCATGTCTTGATAAATTAGCAGCTAGCAGCATGAACTCAAGTAAAATCTTTCATGAGAAAGATATTTTTCCCATGTAAGAAAGACAAAAATTCACAAACCTGTAATTTTTTTTAGATTTATTTTATTAATTGAAAAGAAGGCATTATATTCACGTTTTATGTTCTATATAAAGCCGAAAAATAATTGAATTACAGTAACTTTCCGACAAGCCTATCTTGCTTCATAAATCTGTACAATAATTTTATCATTGTCGTAGTTATACTCCGGCGTAAATAAATATAATGCTGAAAATGAACCAAAATTTTAATTTCTTTTATTGTTTACAGTCTATGCCAAATTAAACTAAAACGACCACCAGCGGACTTTCTCTAGGCCTTCTAATGATACTAATTTGTTAAAATGATTTACATGTTATAATATTAGCTTCCTGTATTTATGAACCGCCACACATTCCTTTCTTTCGTACATACATATTATGAGGTCGCCAGGGCAACGAGTGCCTCTTAAATTTCTGATGGGCTCATCTTCGTGAAGATGACTTTTAAAGTACACTATCTAGAACACATTCCAATATGTGCACATCACTCTTCAGATTAGAATGTGATTTATTCACTGTTTTCTCAGGTATCGGATAAAACATTTAAAAATGACAGAAAATGCTGCTGCGTATCAATTCACCGTCCATTATAAATGAATATTTCAACAGCTAACTCTTTACAAGTGGAAAAAGCAGGTCAAAATTCTACATTTGTATCCTCTACACATGCAACAGTTTCATTATGAATAAATCAAAAGTTGCGCCAGACAGTCGTTTCAAAACATTCTCTACTTAGTGACATTACATTTAAATCAGTAATGCAAATCAAAGCTTTTCGCGCTGATGAAATGGTTCGCCACATCCTAAAGAAAAGTATTGTAATTTTTAATGACAAATATCAACGTATCTTATTGGTTTTATTACAAGGGCGCAAAACGGAACAGAAAACCTCAACTCAAAGTACTTAATTCAAAACACATACCAAAAGTTAAGCAAGAGAAAAAAAATGACATGAATTTTAAATTAATAATCTCACTCTGAAAGAAAGAACAAAAACATTACGAACGATTCAAACTAATGCCTGTTTGAATCCAGGTCTCTACTTTGGGAGGGGGGAAGTGTTGAAATAATTTTTTACTGTTGTTTGCGAGTTACGGGGAAGGACAGTATGTAGATATTTGTACGAACACGTGAATCATTCTCCAAGGTAAATATACTGCAGAAGAGTGAATATTATCCTTAGATTTAACAATGAAACTGCTGGCTGTTCTGGATTTAACTAACTGAGGCTATGAGGCCAGTGTGTGTGTGTGAGGTCTGTAAATTGCGTGTCTACCTCAGGATCAGGACCTTTTAATCAGTTGCCTGCTGATTAAAAGCACTCACTGATGGTATATCTAAATCAACGCCCCCCCCCCCGCTCGCTCTCTCACACACAGTAATCATAGCATATATCAATATCGTTTAATGCTCAGAAATAAATTTTGAATATCATTCGTCAAGGAATTACAGGCGAGGATTTCAGTTTGGTCCAATCTGAATTCAACATTTGCAACTTTATTTCATTTCTGGAGCTAGAAGCCAACGCCGAGAAATATTTCTTATCGTTTCGTATCACGGAGCAATGCCTTTCAAGGTTGATCGCCTTCGTTTAGAAACTTAAAAACTTTCTGTTGTCAATGCGACTGTGTTTTTGTTCTTTGGGTTAAGAATTATTGCTGTTAAGTGGAGAGGTCGTTAAACGTTAGCAAGTCATCGTATGGTGGTGTGTTAGTTGGAATGAGCGGCAGTGGAAATAGTTCCCATTTCCGCTTTGCTGCTGATGTCAACGCATTGACGCTAAAACGCAACGGTAACTCTGCAATCGATCTTACTCCGAGTTCCTTCTGATAAGTTACTGTCTCTGCCTACTGCATAAGACACTAATGTTAAAAATCTGCTGCAGTGGGTTTCATTGTTGCACATGCTGTGCATGCGCGCGCACGCAAACACACGTACGCACCTGTACGGATCGGTTCCTGAATTATGAACGTAATAAAATCTCATAATTCTACCGCATGACTTGATTGTACTTAGGGGGAAGCAAAGTTACCTTAACGGTCCCAGTTAAATACCGAAATATCTGAAGGACAGCAAACTGTCTTCACATTATAAAAATGCACAGATGGTGGCCAATAAAAATGCAGCTCACATTTGTAACAATCGTTTCTCTAACAAAAGAATGAGGCACAATCATTTAAAGGTAAGTCGTCGTCGTAACGAATGAATACACAAGTGCGCAACAATGATTAAAGTCAAGCAGTGCACTTCTTATTCTCATTTAAACGTTCAAAGTCCGGAATGAAACTGGATAAACAAAAGATATTATTATAAGCATTGATGAACATAACCGAGTATTTATCTGTAGAAATAGCTAAACAATAAAATAAATGCAAACGGGCATTTTTGTTTCTTTTTTATCCAAATTACCTTTCACGCTTACAGGATACCATATATTCATATAAACTAGAATAGAACTAGAAATGTTCAATAGAACAAATACGAAGCATTCGCTTCGGTTTAGAGATCAGCTTCGATAAAACTGAACATTACTTGCATTGTAAATAGTACATTCACTTAGTCATCACCGTAAAGTTGACCAAAACTCATTAACCTCTGAAATAGATAATTGCCTTAGAAAAGATGAATACAAATATGTCGAACTGCAAAAACTGCTAAGCGTGTGAAAGTTAAACTGAGTTTAAAAAAAAAGATATTTATTCTCATAATGTGAAAATAGAAAAATCAAGTAATAATTACAATAGTGTGTGTGTGTGTGTGTGTGTGTGTGTGTGTGTGTGTGTGTGTGTGTGTGTGTGTGTGTGTGTGTGTGTGTGTGTGTCATGTTTCTTACGAGTATTCTGAATTAAGAAGAATTTGTCTAGAAATTTCGTTATTATCCAAAAATTAATCTCTTGCAGAGAACAAATCTAGGTTTTCAAATAAAAGACATGACAAAAATATTAAAAATGAAAATCAGAACATCTTCATCAATGTAGAAACATATATGCAGGATTTATGTTTTGAAGTAGGAGATGCGGGAAGAGAGAAGAAGCATACTAAATATAATATTTATTTATTTGTTACTATTATTATTTTAAACAGTGACATTTTATTGACTGGATTTTTGCTCCACCAAGCTTTGTCCGTACTAGCATGCAAATCTAAAAAAAATAAAACTTTTTTTTTGTCTAATCTGTGTCACAATAAAGAGATTACAAAACAAAATCCAAACATACATTATTTTGAAATATAAAAAAAGCTCAAAATTTTAATCTTTTGCTGAAATAATTTTGTTTTCAACCTGGTTTGCTTATTTTATTGATTTTTTTTTTAGGTAATAGCAAAATCATGAAACACTCAGATCTTCCTACTTTACTTCATCTTCCATCTTTTTTAATTATATGCTATCGCAACTCTCAAACAACAACAACAAAAAAAAAAACTTTTAGACACTACCTTCGATCCCACAATTATCAGACTGATATCAACAGATTTTGAATGGAACCATGTGATGTTTGACGCAGATGCAACCCAACTGTGAACTCAAACTCTGCCTCTATATCGAAACACAAGCAGTTCAATTCAGTTGCAAACAAACACTGTCAGACATCTTAAAACTAATGCTACGAAGTATTACTATGGATAACAATTTACTTGATTAGATCTGAAAGAATAATTTAGAAAACGATATTTATCGATGTCATAAATTAACAGGATTGGCGTGTTTTGGCCGAATGACGACAAAGCAACTCAAGATATGGGACGATTAATTACGTGGATGTTTTCGGGTCGATTCGACTGTTCAGAAAAAAAAAAAAAAAAAAAACGTGTTTTCTAAGGATTTTTAAACTAAAGGTGAATTAGTTGATAAGCAATTAGAAATATTACTTATATTCTAGCGGGGGTTCTAATCCGACTTTTGCAACTTTGCCAAACTGTTTTTATTACGTTATGGAAGCGTAGAAACGAAATGCAGGATTAAAATAAATAACCAAAATGGCCATGCAGTTTAAAAGGCTTGGAGAAACTTTATGAGACAAACAAGTAACATGAATAATGAGAGACGATAATCATCAAATGGTATGTTTCACAACAGCATTGTTGACTAATGACAACTGCTGTGATAAAGGCAAATTTTTGTAAAATTTGGCAGAAGGCCGCAAAATAACCTTTCATTAAGAAAACTGATCGCCGAAGTAGTTGCATTTTCAATGATACAATTTTTCATCTAGTTAAAACTATATCCATCTTATTATTATTTTATGAGACATGACACACACAAAATTACTGTTGGTTTTTAGAACAGGGCTTTGCGATTTATCTAACCTGCCCCTACCAGGATTATTCCATAGCTTTTTTCCAACCTTTCGTGGGTGGAACTATCATAAAAAACGATCAGATGCCGGATCATCCGACCAGATTGATGACAACTCTTATCATTAATGGGCTATTGATTAATCAGATAACTTTATTCCTGCACGGACGCGTTTTCATTAAGATGTCTTTTCTACAGATATTTTCACTAGGCATTCCTTCAAAAGCCACGTGCCATTTAACTTCGATTCACCACACTGACTATTTTTCATCGCCATTCGGTCCCTGAACTTCGCCGTTTAAAAACAAGAAGTCATTTTTGATCCTATTTCCTGAAAAAAAAAAAAAAAAAAAAAAAAAAAAAAAAAAAAAAAAAAAAAAAAAATTGGTTTAAATATTAGCAGCGACGTTTCCATCCTGTCCGCGGTGATCGCCTTCACAAGTTTAAAAATAAAGAAAAAAAAATCTTACTGTTTACTTAATGTTTTTTTTTCCCGGAAGCGTCCATCACTAAAGGAGGTGCTGTAGTTTAGCATCAATTCTAATTAGTATTTTTTTCCCAGTATCATAATGTTATTTTTTTAAATTCAATTTTTCGAACGCTTGATTTTTTATTTTATTTTATTTTATTTATTTTATTTATTTTTACTATCACATAGGAGGAAGCTTGTGGTTCCTTTTGGTAACATTTAAGTTGCGGAATGTATGCAAAAATCAACGGCGTTATCGGATAAACCAATCATAGTCTTGTAGACAGATAATTCAGTGTTCCTTTTTAGAATGTCCAGCTGGCTTAATTCAGCAAAACCAGGTTTGTGACTACTCAAAAGATAGCAGTGGAAATACAGAACAGTTAAATTTTAAAAGTCAAGTTTAATCAGAATGTTTAACTATTTTGTATTTCCACCTTACATTTCTACATTAAAGTGATGACGTTCCTCAGGGTCTAGTCAGATCATTCAAGTTGCATTATGTGTGGGAAATACTAGGGCTAATTTAGGTATACGCACATCGATTACTCTCTATCAAAGCAAAGCACCCACACATTCTATGAAGGAACTTCATAATATGCATAATCGGGACTATTATATTTATTTTATCGACTTTGATCAATCACATTTAATTTTTCTTATAGTGTGAAAACGACAGTACACAAATATCTTGCTAATAAATTCTCCACTTTTAACTTTATGCACAAATTTAACTGTAAACTAAACTTCTTTTCAAGACACTACCATTTTGCAGCTTTTCTAAAACTCTAATATCAGTGCTTTTCAAATTATTTCTCAAGATTTATTTCCCGTATATTAATAGTACTCGTAGGAAGTGTTTAAAAACGATGTAAACTGATGAATTGCCATTCCATCCCGATATAAGGGATATGAAGAGCTACGAACACAAAATTACATTTGTACTTTGACTGAATAAAAATACATTCGATTGTTTCTATTTACTGGAACGGTTCGTAATTACAAATTCGCATTTTTTTTTTTGTTTCATTATTGGAACACGTTATTAGTATTTTGGTGTGCGAAAGACGTTCAGTTGTGTGAGGAAATCAACTCTTCTTGGTAGTTACATGCTGCTAAAAACAGAAGAAAGAATAGCAAGAATTTACAACTAAAAAGAAAAAATAATGTGAACAAAGGGCATCAAAGTTGAGACTTAGTCCAATCTCTGTTCTGTAAGAGAGAGAGACTGAAATTCCACAAAGTCGAGTTTAGTTGTTAAGAAATGGATGCAGTACTCACTTGGAATCAACGTACCGGAGTTCATTTCACGAAATGATGTAAAATGTTATCAAAGGAAAGCTTTCTGCTTAAAATAATCATGAATGAATGAAGTGTAGAAATGTGCCTTTCTGTACAAATGTGAGTTTCTGATCATTTAATGATTTCAAAATGACCATTATCAGAATATCGCTTTATGACAATATAGTGATAGCACTCTCATGTGCAATGATAAGTGAGTCAGTCCCAAACCCACGTGGTTTAGGGACTTGATACTTTCCTGATTTTCTTCGGTTTCTGTTCTTGCGAGAAACTGAATGACAGACAGATGGCGTACTTGACATGCGCAATAGGCAATGGACGTTGGTGCATACAGTTGTGATCACTAAGAGAAGACCGTGCTGTCAACTAAAAAAAAAAAAAAAGTCACTGCAGCCATACACATGAGAAATTTCTGCTGCGGAGAGTGGGAGAGAGAGAGACGTGCAGCAACAGCAGCCCAACTATAGACTCGTACAGACCGCAATAGCGTAACTACTAACACGTGCAGGAAAGTATACCTGGGGGCTTTCTGCACTTTTGTACCGCATTGCGCGCGCGCTTCTTCCATCCCCACCGCCCCCTTCCGTTTCTCCTGCCGTGCTTTCTAGCGAAGTATTTTCAGTACGTTGCATTCGCGCGCGCGCGACTATCGATTTTGCAAGATGCTAGCGAAAACACACACACGCACACTTCACCAGTGGCTTTGTAGGATTCACCCCCCCCCTCCTTTTTTTTCTCGGTATCCAGTTATAGTCTTCTAATTGTGTTCTCGGCAGGGCACGGATAAAAGGAAGTTGTCACCGGAAACTGCGATTATTTTTTAGAGAAAGTTCTACGATCACTTTAGCTCCTACGGGGAGCATGCAGAGTTGTTCGTGAAAATAACCACCTAAAATTTTCTTATGTAAACGTTGCTTCCAGTAAGAATACAGTCGCAATTCAAAATTCTTGAGAAACCATAAGATAAGTCTAGCTTCTTAAGCAACAAACAGATATTAGAAAGAAGACATCGAAATATATATAAGAGGAAGAAATTTCTATTTATTTACCTAGTGATAAATTTCTATAAATTTATAGAAATTTTTATAGAAAATTTACGTAAATATGTAGTACGCAAATTTTCAGTTTTATACTTACCATTAACAATTTTGTATTAACTTCCCATAGTTTACTAAAGTCACTGTTAGGTGCTTTTCAACATATCAAAGAGAACCATCTGCTTATAGGTTTTAGGATATTTTCGTTTCAATTTCTCTCTCGATGTTTTTTCAACTGAAAAAGAACACTCCCTGTATAACAGCATCTTACTCGCTTTTTTTCCTAAATCGTATTCTAAAAATAAAGAAGAAAAAAACATAATTAACTTTTAAACAATTTCCTGTAACATTCCCTTATTAGTGGCATATTGTAAGGGAATGTTACAGGCAATTTTATAAAAGTTAATTATGGTTATTCTTTTTTTTAGAATAATACTGAGCAGTATAAACACACTTCTATGATAAAACTACCTCTAGTATTTTTCTACAATGTCCTAACAGAGGACAGATGGCAATAATATAACCAGCCTCTTGGTGTCAGTTAGTCGGAGTACATTTGGTGACATCAGAGGTCAGAAACTAATATGAAAATTCTAGGCTAATAATGGCACACCGATTGTGACCAACACAAATATCGCCTACAGATGTAAAGTTATTCTCGATAATGCTACAAAAGAAACTTTTAAATGTTAAGAGATGGAGGGGGGGGGGGGGATTAAATGTTCAAAATGTGTCGCTTTTTATCCAATATTTGCTACAGGTGAAAAACGGATGTGTACATGACTGTCTTATACACGACAGCTCAGGTATTACGCAACAAGGACTATGAATCATTCTGGTGTTGATACAGTCCTTGTTTGACTTGGGAACATCGACTAGTCTCACGTCAGAAAAATAAGTATCTGTTAAGTGCATATTTCAAATGACAGCTATCAAAACTACCAACTACGAAGTCTGGCCTATGAATGGTTGGTCAGTGAATTGTGACTAAAGACGAGAATATATGTGAGCACCGAGGCATAAGTTCACTAACTCCAGACGTGGTCAAAATAGTTTAATGCTCCACAAGAAAGAGTTCAAGGATAAGGAAGCCGCATGCCTCTTCACCAGACAATTTACATTTAAAAGTGCCAGTTGAAAATGACGGAAATAAGACAGACATATGGTGGAATCTTTCGGGTTATGTACCCACAAGAAATATTTAAAAAAAAAACAAAAAAAAAAAAAAAAAAAAAAAAAAAAAAACAGGAAATCTTTCAGAAGCAAGAATGTCTATGAAAATGAATATTGAGTGTTTGGCAATAGTCCAACCCGTCAAAATTCAGTATTGTATATATCTGGTTGGATATGGAAAGCAGAGATTTTTAAGTATCTTGTATATATATATATATATATATATATATATATATTTTTTTTTTTTTTTTGCATTTTTTAATATAATATGGCGCTCCATATTAAAAAAAAATCACTGGCAAATATTAAAAATTACGGAATACCATACTCCTGAATAGGTGTGTTTTAAGTAAGCAAATAGAACTTTAGTTTTCCGATGGTATTTTTTTTTTTTTTTTTTTTTTTTTTTTTTTTTTTTTTTTTTTTTTTTACGTAGCTTTTAAGCTTATTAACAATTTATCATAAAAAATAAATAATTTTCTTCTCTTCAACAACAATAATTACTTAATGTTCAACAACGTTAAATACTGACCATACATAAATATTTTTGATTTTGACTGCTGGTAAACCTTAAAAGGAGTCATCGTTAACAATCAGAATTTTAAAAGACTCGAAAATGCATTCAGTGTCGAATAAAACCTGTTCGCTTTAAGAACTGGATTTCTGAAAAGACTTCACAGCTATATAATAACAGGGACTTCGCTCCTTTAGCTGCAATGTATGGGGGGGGGAGTCTCTTCAGGAGCGTTTTCGCACCAATGGGCAAGAGAAGCGTAAGATAAAGCTGAGGAAAACAGAATTATGCTTTAGGACTTAAGGAAGAACACATTTTTTAAAATAAATTCTGAAGCATGCTTTTTTCGGGCAATTAAATTATTATTTTTAGTTTAAATGTAAACTTAAAATCAAATAATTTCTAATCAACTATACGACCTTTTTTCCAAAAATACTCTGAATGTCATAAAATGCAGTAAAAATTCTGGTTGTTAAAAATAGAACCTACTGCGGTTTGAAAAACGTTTTGAAGGTGGTCGAGAAATTCATTAAATCAAGTTAATCGCATGCAACACAATGTTTTTGAGCTAAAAAAAAAAGGGGGAGGGATCGTGCTTTTGGTGAACTAATTTAAATGGGAAGCTACTGGAACTCAAATTTCTACAGAAGGCTATGTCAATGCAAATTTAAGCTTCCCAGATAAATGCTTACCCACAGAACATGGTCAGCAATCACCCATGTCCTGATTTAATAGTTTGGAGGGAATTACGTACGGGACAATTCATATCTTTACTAGTATATCTATTTCTGTAAGTGCACGTTCTCCGGCTAGTTTGTCTATTTTATAGGAAGAAAAATCTCTGCCATTCCCCATATGCGACCAGATAATTAATCTACAGTTGAAAAGACTCTATAAAACTGATATAAAACGCTTCTAGGATTCCTTGAATCCTAGAAGCGACTGGACGCGACCCAGATCTTTTCACACGAAAAGCAAAACATAACGTCATCCTACTGACAGTGCAACTGACGCCACTTATTAACGTGCTTTGTTTAGAAATTAATTTTCTAAATAAGTGTGCATCACTACGTGCTCCTGATTCTTTCTGGATTACTATGAAGATACGTAGAAAAACTGGCGTATATCCTTAAAATTCTTCTCTTACAATCGAACGTTATTTTGAAGAGGTAGTTTCCTTCTTTCAGAAGATTTAAGTTTTCAGTAAAAGCATATTATTAATGGATTGATAATTATCAATCCATTAATAATATGCTTTGTTTTAGTGTTGCACGGTGATTCAGCATTTATTTTAGAAATTATGGACTTTACAACCGTGTTATAAAAAAAACTCTTAATTTCCCGACGTTTCGATCTTCATATTAAGATCATCATCTGAAGCATATACAAATATACAGGACAAGCTGAGTTACATTACATACAGTAAGCTAGAGAAACAATGATTAAATCACAGGTTATTCTACTGGCATGACCTCTAGTGGAAAAAAAATTTAATTATTTAGAAACTACATCAAGCTAAATTCTATTCATGATAACATTCTTTCTTATAGATAGTTTTCTTTCAGTAACAATGATGTCCTATTTTTAACATTACAATTGTTATTTTTGATTTAGGATCTTGGATTATCTATAGTCCTGTTTATAGTTACTCTTAGAGAGGAAGGTTCCGTGGGTCGAATATGTATCTTCCATATGTTTGGGATTTTTAGACCATTATTATTGTTCAGATTGGGGTGGTTGATAATAATCTCACAGGCTTCCTTAAATTTGCTTTCATACCATGTTTTGGTGTGATGTAGACAACTAGTGCTTTTCCAGCCAATTCTATGTAAGGTATTCAGGGCATGATCAGAAAAGCCAGCTTCACCATAATTATTATATTTAATGTGTCGTTTATGTTCTTTTTGTCTGATAGGAATTGTGCGTCCTGTTTACCCTATATATGGTATGTTACAGGGCGAAGATAGACATTAATAATATGCATAACAAACATAATATACATAACGGAATTATAATTACATAATAATTCCGTAAAGAAGACTGGAAAACCTTGTTAAATCATAATAAAGCTGAAGACCGTGGATGAGGTGTTGGCTGTTGTTTAAGAAACAAAAGGGCGCCACAATTAAATCACTAGACAAATGCATTGCGTTTCTGAGGGTAAACCTCAACTTGCGGAAGAAAATAAAACCCTGCAATTATTATCTGAGAATGGTTAACTCAGTCTCAGCTTAAATTATAGTATATTAAATTCTTAATCAGAAAGAAAATGATATGAAGTCTTGACGAAGACAGGCAATTGGCCTGTATACGAAGCTTCAGCTAATCAGCACATCTTCCATAATTTAATAATGAAATAAGAACAAACCGTTTACATGAATAGCCCAATTTTCATCCATGATGCAACGAGTTTGTAGGATATTCATGTTCGGGCATGTTGAGGGCACACTAAATAAGAGAAAACGCAGCAAAAACAGAAAGCTCTCTTCACTCTTCTCTCTCATTAGCGTCGTAAGAAGCAGTGGGTGTTTGTGACTGGAGTAGAGCATGTTTATGCGTTTGTACATCTTATTTTAACGTGATCTAAAAGTAGAAGCAACGTAGCCTTACTAGTAAAACAGGTCGCTTCATGTGTCGCGCTGTCTGTAAGGAGAAAAGTGTTACTATATTCTTTCTTAGCACTGTAATTCGCTTTTCTTAGAATAACAGTAGATCACTTCTCAGAATCGCGTGAAATTCACCAACAGAAACTGCGAAATGCTTGCGAACTGAGCGTGCCAACAATTTCTCCGGGTGACTCGAAGCAAACCTGACTTCGTCAACAGTACAACCTACAACTTGTAACATACAGTTCTATGGGTGATGAATTATTCAAAACTCTGAGTGAATACCCTGAAGTAAACACATCCTCCGAGTGACGTCTTTTGTTTCTCCCATATTCCTTTCCGCTATTTCATCAAATGAACAGAAATGCGAAAATTCCGAGAAGACGTCAAGACAAGGAAGAACTTATATGCTCTTTACAGTTATTTCTAAAACTATTTAATCTTAACGCAAGTGGTTAAATCTCATATGACAATAAAATAAAAAATTAAAAAAATGAACTTTTCAGTGGTACCTCAAGGTCAAATGTAGCTACCTGCTGAGAGGCGATTATCGACGATGCCCATGGAAAGAATGGGTTCGCCCCTTTTGGGACGCGAAATTTTGCATAGCTTTTCAACTGAAAGTGAGGTATTCTCGTGCAGGGGGTGGAAGGTTTTTCCCCTTTCGGAAATTGGAAGTTTTCATCCCGCGAAACAGACAAACCGGCCAGAAGAACAAAATGCAATTAATATACTACACTGTTCTCATAGCTAAATTCTTCAATCATTATTCGAAACAAGAACGTTACCTCTATTAACATAGCAGATATCCATAACGGATTCAAACCCTATCAGGTCTGGTTTGCCGAATAGTTAGTATACCCACTCTCCAAGAAATAGGTCGTGGGTTCGAATCCCGTTGTGGGCATGGATGTTTGCGATTGTCTTCAGATGGAAGATGAATTTCAGCGTCCGGCGTGAGACAACCGCCCCACTTATTGGGACAGTTGTCTGAAGTGGCTTGAAAAAGTTCCATGTTTGATCTAGAGTAGGGTTTCAGAACTATATAAAAAATGGATAAATATGTTAAAACTTGTAATTAATAAAATAGAAAAAAATCCTTAACCTGCTCAAGGTGCTAATGTACAATAGTTCCATAACTTTTCACGAGTGGGAATCACAAAAAAAAAAAAAAAAAAACGTGTCACATCAACGCTCATTGATGAGATAGCTTCGAATGTCTCTTTTCAGTTCATTAAGCGTATTGAACAGTGAAGTAAGCACATTTCATGACATACACACGTGAGTGTCCGCACAAAGAAATAGTGAAGTAGGGTATTTTCTGAGGCAAAGAATTCGTTATTTTTGTTGAGGAATAGCTAAACTACTCTGCTTGACATTCGAATGCAGAGCCAAACTGCCGCTTAGATGAAGTTGTTTTGAATTACGCCCGAAGAAACTAAGGCTATGATTGTATTACATCTGTTAACTGTGTTTTTCTGGCTCGTTTGGCGAGATGAAAAACCCCTGCCATACCTGTATGAAAACTGCTCGTTCGCGTTTAAATGAATAGCCTTTATAAAGGTTTTCACGGCCTAAATGGAATTAGGTCTTTTCAATTTGTAATCGGTCAAACGAACACTCTGTACATATCCATTTCAATGCCGAAACATATGTAACGACTAAAACAAATAAACAACATTATAACTCAAAAGGATGAATTTGCAATCTCACAGCCTTTGCTATTTTAGGGAGAAAAACAAAAACACGAAGCAAAATTATTTGCTCAGATGAACATAAAAGTCTTGTATTAAAATTCTTCACTTCAAACAAAACCAATCCCATTCCTTCATTTTAATTATAAAAACTCATTCAAAACAAAACTCCTTCGCACCTAATGCTTCATTTTTTTTTTTTCATTTGCAGCATCGTAATTCTGCAGTAGGTAAATACAGCATATGAATTCCTCTCACAAATTCCGACATAGGACAATAAGTGAAGTCAATATTGAATGTATATTCAGAAAATCGTATTTCAAGGTAAAAGGTAAATTATAATTAAAAGTAATAATTACAAAAAAAAAACTCACAACTAATGAAACAGCAATTGCCAAAGAGAAAAGAGCTTAGTGCGAGAAATCTTGGACGGACTTCTTCAAAATCAGTTATCGTATCTTGGAAAGTAAGACGCCTAACACTAAAAAAGAAATGATTTTACAAACCGCTTTAGGCATCAATGTTAGTAAGGAAGAAAGAAACCGGAGAAGGTAACCCCCCTTCCTCCCCCCCCCCCAAAAAGGAGACGGTTGCCTAAACTTCAGTAGAAACATCTTCTGTATACTAGACTGGGGTGATGCGTTTCGTCCCTGTTCGGACAGCAAGATCCTTACTGTGCGCCTTAGGCTTTAGAGATGGTTAAAGATCATGTGCGGAGAGAGCTACCATCTCGGGGAAAAAATCTTTAAATGAAGAACTTAGTTTATATTAGTTAAACGTTCCATTTGTTTCATAACAGGCACCCATTCTGCATGCTTACGAAAGCATCATGTAAAAGGTAATTTCTTGGATCATATAGCATACTCACGTAAGTTAAATTTGAATATTCCTTAGTCGATCCAAGAAAGTTCTATATGCTTGATGATTACCTACATAAAACAAAAGGAAGAGCACAGGGATAGGGAGATAAACTCAGCTTCTTTCCAGATTGAATGCTATCTATGACGGAGGATAAGGGCAGTTTTGCAATTTAGTGAAAAATATAATCCAAAAGGCAATGTTTCCTCCATCCCCACCTCTGGAGACTTGCAGTTTATTGTAGATAAGTATTGCATATTACAATGATCATAAGAACCTCCGTAGCTTAGTCGGTATAGACGAAGTCCTTTGGTCGAAAACCCTGGGTTCGATTCCCATCCGTGACGTGAGGAACTTTATCTGGTCTCTTTCAACGAAAGGTGAGTTAGCCTGTCTCATAAAGTGGTAGGGGGATTT
This sequence comes from Typopeltis vanoorti, assembly GCF_054136105.1. Lineage (NCBI taxonomy): Eukaryota > Metazoa > Arthropoda > Arachnida > Uropygi > Thelyphonidae > Typopeltis > Typopeltis vanoorti. The sequence goes on along the minus strand of NC_143559.1, from coordinate 24,451,443 downwards.
TTTCACCCGTAAACTCGGGTTTTTCGTCCCCCCCCCAAAAAAACAGGCAAACCTTCCTCGTGAACCCACACATACACAGATTATAGTCACGAATACTTAAGACCCAGCCATAGGCCTGATTCGTCGGCCATGCCGGTTGAATTTTGTAATAAAAAAAGAAATCCATATACGGATCTATTTTCATAACAGTGAAAATCCTATAAAAAACAAAAAAAAATTATAAAACTCTGTAGCGAGAAAGAGAGAAGAAACAAATACGTGTAAATTTAGTTTCAAATCGATGCAAAATAAAATTGTCGAGAGAGGACGAGAAATATACAATCTTTAAGAAACAATAGAACTGAAAAACACATATTTATACATATAGAGAAGAAGTGGGTAAATGAATGGGGAATAGAATACTGATATGGTAGGCGATCTACCAATTACAAATGTACAGTCACTTCATAGCCAACCAAACGATGTCCCAAATCACAAAGGTAGCAAAAATGCTATAATAATAATGCACAAGGGAATATTTGGAAATGGCGAAGACAAAACACGAATAGTTAAACCAGGGATTCCTAATGGGATCGATCGACTTGAAAGAAGGATCAATATATGCTAAGGGATAAACGGACAAATTATATAACAATAATATATGATTTAAAAATACAACTATGAACACTGGTGTTGCAAATGAATCAAACACAACTATCCAATTGAAATAGAAATGTAATGTCCTGCTTTTTTAAAAGACTATAAAATTATTATTAGAGCTTTCGTAGCTCATTTGGTATATACGAGACCTTTTGGAAAGACCCGGGTTCGAATTCTGTCTATGAGTGAGGAACCTTTATTAGGTATTTTCAATCAAATGGTGAGTTAGCTGGTCTCATATGAAGGTAGAAGTTGTTGTTTTTTAAACCCGGAAACTGTGCTTTTTCGTTCCTCAAAACAGCTGGCCTCGTGAACACAGATATACAGGAATAAATACTTCCCGTTAGGAGATGCAGCTAAGGAGTGTCGTGGCAGCTGCATCAATTCACTATAACCCCTAATCAGGGAGAATCTACACATCCTAAAGGATGGATGGGTTGAAGAAGAAGAAATTATTATTGAATGCAAAAGCAACAGTCGGTTAGTAATAAAAATTACTTCCTTACTATAATTATATTTTTAATAAATAAATACATTTTTCTTATAATTAATCCATTAAAGTTTAAATGTCTGCATTTTTGGATAAGTGGTGAGTGAGTGAAAAATGCTTTTATGAAGGTATCGGCAGGTAAAAAAAATCCTATTAAAAACAAAAAATAATTATAAAACTCTGTAGTGAGATAGAGAAAGAGAGAAGAAACAAATACACAAAAATATTAGAAAACTGAACGAATTTAGCAAAAAGTAATATCAGAAAACGTCCTAGATGTGCAAAAGGATAGGTTGGAAACACATAAACCAATAATTATGTGGATTCGGTGTGAGATAAGAGGATCATGGCGAAGGATTGAAAGAATTACGTTAGAGAACTACTAAACATATCGTCAATATCTTATCACTGCCAGATCAGTACAGTACCAGCAGCTAATGTAAATAAAATAGAAATTCAAGAATTAACATTGTAAGAAGTAAAAAAATTACTATCTTCGACACTATTTTATTTTAGGAGTAAGAAAAGATACTTATTCCTAAAACCAAGAAAGCTGGGGAAGATGAAATATCTATATAATTCTATAAAATAGCTGAAAAGTCTTTTATGAAGGGGAAAATGCCAACAGAACAGAATGGAGGGATGCTTTATTAATACCAATTCATTAGATGAAAAACTTCACCGAATGTTCACAACCTATAGAGAAATTTCTCTACCTGGAACATATAAGATATAACTTGAAAGTTATACTGGTGAATACCAATGGAGGTTTCAAAAGAACAGATATACAATAGACCAAATATTCTTATTGGTATTCTAATGGAGAATAAAAAATGGGAATTCAGTATCGGTACATAACATTATATTTATAAATTTTAAAAAAAAGTTTATTCAAGCCGTAAGAAACTATTTATGGAAAACTACAATCGAACTTAATTTGGATTAAGAGAGAGAAATCCAATGTCATCGTTAATTTTTAGTATTACCTCGGTGAACAATTAGAAATCTGCATAAACATCACACTATAAGGAAGGTGCATCTTTGATATACATATGATCAGGAGTTAATATCAGGTAAGTAATCTGAATAAAATAGCTATTATAGAGAAAAGCAGAACAAGGTAACAATGAATAAATAAAAGCTCAAATACCCTACGAATGGAGGATATAGAATTTTTAAGTAGAAATTTGAAAGTAGAAAGTAACTATTTGGAATTAAAAGTTAAAGTAAAAATACAGAAACAATGCAAGATGCAGCACAATAACATTTATTATTTACACAAAAATATTTGCTTCCTTCCAAATTTCTTTCAAACGATACAAAAATAGCAGCAATGATACGACTGGTCTTATGACAAGGGAAATTTAGACCTTTACAAAAACTGGATTAAAAATTACGGTATTTGAAATTCTAAAAAAAATTCTAGACCTAGTAATAGATGACGAAACAAAATTATGAAGAATTTCAAGAAATATATATAAACACCAAGCAAAAGTCTTGTGTCTGCCGCGTGTCATCTTGTAATGGATGAGTCACGAGCAGACTGGACGAAACCGCAAAAAGAAAAGAATTGAATACAGAAAGAAAGAAAGAACCCCGAAATGAATGCAATTTTTAATACTCTTTTCTAAGAGATGACATATTTTGAACTGCGTGAAGAAAATTACGTGAATCATGGGTGTTCATTACCAAGTGTTTCTTCTTCTTTTTGCCTGCCTCTAACATATTTCTGAATTCGTCCATTTGTAGAGGGTAAAAAAATTAGGTTTTGGGAAGAAATGCATTACCAAACAAAGTTCGAAGTCCTCTCTCTCTCTCTAACGCTTTTTTCTTTCCCAAGGAGAGTAGGCGGAAGTCTTTTAGTAACATTTTTGGAAAATTAGTAGGCAGGTCTCCATTTCTCACCATCACTACCTCTTATCTTTTCCACGAGGAGCTAGATAAGAAGCAATGTTCCTGATCCTAACGATATACGTAGGCATATGTGTGTGTGTGTGTGTGTGTGTGTGTGTGTGTGTGTGTGTGTGTGTGTGTGTTCTATGTCGATTTTTCAATGAGAAAAAATTCCATTTGTCTGCGTCAACGATTGATCGATAGAATTGGCTGAAAAAAGCCTATAAGTTTTTCTAGCAGGTGAACAGAACTGCAGATCAAGCGTTATCAAAAGGCTACGCAGTCCTCTCCAATCTTTCCCAATTTCTCCAGAAATAACTGCAGTATCCATAACGAAAGTTCTATTGCAATCTCACTTCTTGAAAGACCCCCCCCCCCAACCTCTTTCTCAGACGATTACTCATTACAGCAGCTGATTCGAAACCCGTTTCGATGCAGCACTGAAGAGACAGTCACCAAGGACAGAAGGAGGAAACTTACTCATCGAATTCTCCCCTCACGGAAGTCTGACTTCATTTCCCCCCCCCCCTCTCAGTTACTTGATTACTTTCTGGTTCTGCAAGAAAGAAATGCAAATAACTGCCCATTAACGATTTCTAACGCATACCTTTTCCCAGAACTTATTTGGGCGAAGCTAGATTTAGTGCGCTGGGTGCCACGATATCATTCAATTCTAAACCTGTGGCGTCTAACCTGCCGTGCGCATTCTCTAAAGGAAGTCGAACATCGATCGGCTGTCATGTGGTGCAGGAGTACCGCATTAGCTGAGATCAGTTTTGGTTTCTAAATATGAAGTTGTTTTTATTCGCAATTTCGGTGGGGTTTATCGAACTATAGTCCGCGCGTGGAGTCAAGGGCGGTCTAGTTCGCAGTTTTATAGGAGGTGCGCGGAAAAAGTTCAGCCTACGCAAGCATCCTCTAATGCATGCGAAATAACTTTTGATTTCTTTAAGAATCAAGTTTAACATCACATATTTTTTAGATTACAGTATACAAAAATATATTGTTGTTCACATACTTTCCATATTTCTTCTCCATTACAAATGACAAGTCAAAAAGGGACGGAATTTGTGTATTTCTCTGTATTTTCGAAATAGTGGTGCACACATTGAGATGATCTTAAACCGATTGAACTTCATTAATCTTCATCTAAAGCAAAGATATTCTAGAGATTACTGCAGTTATTGCGCAAAGCAAGTTTCAAAGCAGAGAGAAACCAAATAACCTAAAAATCAAATTTAGTCTTTCGGGCAGGAGACCATCTTAACTCAGACAATATCAACGATGCACTTTGGTAGCAAAGACATGAGTTGAAATCCATCTAAGATATGAGGAATCTTTTTAAGTGCTTTTCGAAAGAGTTTTTCCTCATATAAAGTTGGTTTTTTTTTTCATCTTGCAAAAGGAAAACCTACCAGAAGAACACATACACAATACAATTAAAAGACACAATACAATGGCCTTATACAAAGCCTTAGTTACTAAGAGCATAATTCTAACTAATTTTAGCCACAATCCTGAATCCAAATATTTGATGAGAAATAAAACAGAACTAGAATGTTGTTTGCAAATAATCAGTCACAGGTTGTAGTTTTACATGAGTCCTCGTGTTCACTATCTGAAAACGGTCACCAGTGCGACTAATTTACCAAGGATGCATGTTGTGATTAGAGCCTCCATAGCTCTTTAGATGGAAAGAGTTGGGTTCGAATCCCGTCTAGGATGCGAAGACCCTTCAAACTGAAGGTGAGTTAAGTGTCTCATAAGGTATTCATGCCTACAAAACAATCCAAATAAACAAACCTAATTTTAAAACAAATATTCGAACATACAGAACAAAAACTACCATATCCTATAAAATTTAGGTACTAACGAAAAACTTACCAAAGTACCTAATTAAGGTGCTTGGTAGGTCAAGGGGCCTACTTTAGAGCATGGAAGAAAAAGAAAACCAGAAAGAAAAAGGAATATGTTGAGATTAATTTGACTATGACGGATGTGAGTGCATAGTCATCTGAGCGAAGATAAACGCGATGAAAATGAATAACGAGTGAATTAACCATGAAATCAGGGCCGTCGTAACCCACTAAGCAATTAAACCAATGTCCAGCAGCAGCAAGTCTGGAGGGCAGCAAAATTGCATCTCAGCCATTAAAAGAATCGCGCTTTTATTTATTTTTTAATTTACATAGTTTCTTGAATTTAGCGGCGACAAAATAATGCTTGCATAGGGATAAGCATATATCCTAACAACGGTTCTAGAAATTGGGCGGTATCTACGTCGTTCAGCAGACAGTAATGTTGAACGATGCCTTTTCCAGTGGAAAATCTCCCGCTTCCAGATGTGATTAGCTAATTCATCTTCAGTTGAAAACCCCTTGTAAAGAAGGTTCTTCGTATCCTACACAGGATTCGAAGTCGGGTATTTTCTACTAAAAGACAGTCAATTAACCGACTGAGCCGCGAAGGCTCATTCTTCGAGGAAAAACCAGAATTTTCGGGTACTAGAAGCTTTAAAAACAGGAACAGACGATATTTATATTGATATATGAACTTCTACTGAATCTCTTTCAGTAGTAATAAATTTAGTTGAAAAAGCATCAGATAGGAAGATTATCTCACCAATTTATCCCGTAGCAAATATCTCCCGTTATTTGCTTCGGGACTTGAACATGCTATGAGAAAAATGAACCGGAAAAGAAAAGATGATTAAATACAGATGGAGAATACTTAATCTACGATTCCCCGTGATATAATACTAATAGCAACATCACCAAAAAAATAAAAAATAATTCTAGAGATATGCCTACAAATAAATAAGGACAAATCAAAAATGCTATATTACAGAAATACTACAGATATTACAAACATATTGAAATAGTGAGTTCATATAAACAAATAGGAAAAAAATCAATAAAAACGACCATCAACTTGATAATGAAGATGCAGCTGGAATAACAACGAGGCAACATTCTTTAATCATTATAGGGATATACTTGAAGCAATTCGCCAAACTATTTAAAAATAAAGATTTACAACTAGCATGTACTCCCAACATTTCCTATAGCAGTGAAACTTGGAGCCTGACAATTCTGGAAATAACACGGTTAGATAAAAATAATAATAATTGGATGGGGAAACAAAAAAGGTAATGGATTGTGCAATTATAATAATAAAAAAAGCAATAAATGGCGTTGGGCAAGATATGTGATGAGAATCTAGTCAACAAATGGACAAAGAATAACAGAATGGACAACAAGAACTGGATAGCGCTCAAAAACACCCAAAAAAATTATATATATATACAGAGAGAGAGAGAGAGAGAGAGAGCTACCAGCTATAATATAGTAATGGAATATAAAATTAGTTTCCTTTTAAGGCAATTTGACATTTGAGCCACACCTTGTTCAACCGATCTACATCAATATAAAACCTTTGCTATACTGATATAGCAAACGTTAACATTTTCGTTACTCGATTTTTCTGTTCATATGGTTCAGTGCAAACATTGGTATTTTCCATAGAACGAACAGGTTTTAAACTAGAAATAGTACTCCTTCTACACAGCCTACTGTATAGTTTGAAGAATGTCATCATCATCATCTGTATAAGACCAACTAACTCACCTTCATTTGAAAATCCCTTTCTACAGGTTATTGACATTCTAGATAATTAAAAAAATTATTTATCAGTTATTACTTTGTGAGCATCGGCCAGACGTAGTGACATAAGCTTCCTTTTACCATCATTATTGCTGATAAAGAACAAAAATAACTTAGCGATGTCGACCGTGCTACTTCTTTAGTACTAAATACTACTAATTATCAGTATACATTTTTAACGATGCTCTGATATTTAGACCAACAGCTAGGTTTTGTGCTCGGGTTAACACACTCTTTTCGAATAATTTCAAATTATTTTCATTCATTCCGAGATGTTTATAGCTGAGAGTGTTCATTTTATCCCATTTTAGGTACGCATATCCTGAGTGTAGTGTTACTCATTAAAACACTCCACAGATGGTACGATTTCTATCCCCCCCCCTCCTCCCCCGATAACAACCGCGGCAGATGCATGAAGATCCGTTCTAATCTTGTTGGAAAGCACACGAGAAAACGTTTGTTCCTTAAATCAAAATACTGATGAACTCACATGAAGTTGCTAATTTTACAGCTTTATTAAGAAACAATAACAATCAGGAAATTTCCATACTACATTTGGATAATGCTATTTTGAGTTCTACATAAGAACCTGCTGATTCTAATGCCTATTAATAGGGTATTGATGATTCTGTAGTGAGATGGGTAGATTGGCTAACATGTAACCGACAGCAAACATAGCGTTTAAAGGGAAAGTCCTCTAGGAGCTAGATGATTAACAATATATATATATATATATATATATATATATATATATGTGTGTGTGTGTGTGTGTGTGTGTGTGTGTGCGCGCGCTCATGACGTGAACATTCTTACGATCACTTTGTATAGAACTAAGGTCATTCGAACAGTTAACTGATTCTGCCCAACTGTTCGAATGACCTTAGTTCTATACGAGATGATCTTAAGAATGATAAAAAGTGGAATAAGGTGAAGTTTAAAACAAAGTGAACAAAATGTAGGTTATGCAGTATTGAGAATAAAGGCTTTAAAAAGAGTTAGTGAATACAAATATCTGAGAGGTTTTGAATGACAGGATATTTAAATGCATAAAGCATGTTGGTAAAACGATTAGTAAAGCTGTGTACACTGAATTAAACGACACATCATGTATGAGAGAGAGAGAGAGAGAGAGAGAGAAAGAGAGAAACTTACATCAACACTGGATTATGAGTTCCGACTTTACTCTCAGCAAAGTTTTTACTAAATATGAAGAAAACAGAGGTTCTTTTCAGGAAGATGTGGGAACTGACCAAAATGGGCCCAAAAAGTCGATGAATGTCAAAAATAAGGCCATGAAATTAAGTTTCTCGATCAGGGTACTACAAAAATTGTAATGTTCCGATCTTCTGGTATTAATTCATACCAATAACACTATTGCTTATGAATTCAATCTCTCTCTCTCTCTCTCCGTCTACGCGTTATTCCCGCTTCCTATGCAGGGTCCGCGTGTTATTTAGATGCGACTTCTTGTTAATGCTACTCCCAACCGACCCGTCGCCTGGTCTGCCGCTGGGAGGGGGGGGGGGAATACATTTTTGACTGTAGAGGCGTATGTTCACGGGGCCGGTTTGCGGGATGAAAAACGCCAGAAAAACCGGCGGGAAAAACCCTACTGACCGCGCCCAAGACCGGCTAACTTGGCTATGCCTGAGGAAGATCCTCAAATTCCTCACGTCTACAACGGGAATCGAACCTGGGACACTCCTTCCCCAGGCATATGGTTGCGAAGCGCAAAGCCACTAGGCTAACCGCGCGGTGCATTGCTTATGAATTCAATAAATCACTAAATACCGTGGTTCATTAAACTCATACATTTATAAAGGCACATTTTTTTTGTGTGTGTGTGTATTCATATTATGCCCACACTATCACCGTAATATTACTTGTCAAAATTACCTAAAAGCATAGCACATTTAAATATCATCATTTGTTCAATGAAGCATTTACTATGCACAGAAATTAACAAAGAATTAATTTTCTTCCAGAAACAACAATAAACATTGTTTCTAGGCCTCGTTAGCCTTTGTGCCTTCTTATTTTAATCAGTTAATGCCAATAATTAAATGAAGTGCTGTGGCATTTACTTGCCGTTTAAATTATTCCATTTGACGAAGAACTCATTTTCTAACAATTTCTACCTGAGTCTTCTTCACCAGAGACTTTGAAAATTAGTACTTGCTGAATTTAACATCTTGCTCTTCAACTAAGCAATCGATTCCTTGACGCTAACCTTTTTCCGGGAACAACTGATAGATTCAAGGTCACCGATGTTACCAACTCTGACAACCTATGTTGTAAGTATGCTTTATTCAAATAGTAGTATTATCTCCCCCCCCCCCCCACGGAATTTGCAGTTGCATGTATAAACTTCAGATATTTGTATATAAAAGTCTGTAATGTGTGCATGCGGATTTTCCGTCTAAAGCAATGCTGGTCTTTTTTATATATATATATATATATATATATGGGAATAAATTTTTAACTTGGGTATATTGTATATTAGGATAACCAAGCAATTTTATATGCTTGGTTATTTTAGCTCCTAATCCCAAGTATGCAAACAATTAAGTTTGCGCCTGAAACAAAGTTCAAGTCTAAAGATGGTACAACACCAGGGCAACTCATTGTAAAGGTGGTTAAAGCTTTGATCACTATTCTTAGTATTTTCCCATAATGTAAAGCACATCTCACTAGAAGATGTATACTGCAATGCATTATGGGTGGGGTCACTATTTAGGGTCTAGCTACTCACTGAGGAGACCTCAAAAAAAGGTCGAAACCGGTCTGGGTAGTGACCCCACCCATAATGCATTGCAGTATACATCTTCTAGTGAGATGTGCTTTACATTATGGGAAAATACTAAGAATAGTGATCAAAGCTTTAACCACCTTTACAATGAGTTGCCCTGGTGTTGTACCATCTTTAGACTTGAACTTTGTTTCAGGCGCAAACTTAATTGTTTGCATACTTGGGATTAGGAGCTAAAATAACCAAGCATATAAAATTGCTTGGTTATCCTAATATATATATATATATATATATATATTTTTTTTTTTAGACATTATGACCGAATTTCATACCAAGAGTGCCCTGTAATACAAGAAGAAAACGGTAATAAAGCTCTAGCCAAAAACATTTTTTTTAACGCATTAAAATGTAACTCTACTATTTAATATGGCTGGCATGTTTAAAAAAATAAGGATATCACCTTATGATATGCAGAATTATGTGCTTGGATTATCTTAACACAATTCTTGAAAAACCATGACGTGATTAGATAATTTTGGACTGAATGAGAGATGAAAGCAGGAATTATTTCAATAAATCAATCAAAACAAGTTTTTCATCGTATGATCAGAAACGGATTAGGGAAAGGAAGAGCAGAAAGGGGAAAAATCATCCTTGAATGTACTACAGTATCAAAGGACACGTGGCTGAGGGAGAGCATTTCGTACAAAATTAAACACTAAAGGAAGAAAACTGTACGTTGTTATTGTCATGCCGGAAGATTTGTCTAGGTCATTTTTTAAAATGCAATTCCTACTAATGAAAGGGTGTATGTAAGCTTATTGTTAGCACCGTGAGCTAGCCGAGTTTTTTTTTTCTAGTTTTAATTAATTTCATAAAGTTTTGTATTTTTAGTTATTTTTTTTTACATAGTCTGGAAATCCTGTTTCTAGAGACCAAACACGGAACTTTTTCAAACTACTTCAGGCCACCCATAAGCAGGCAGTCTCACACCAGCGATGAAATCTATTCCCAGCTAAAGACAAACATCCATCCCCACAATGGGATTCGAATCCGCGACCTGTTGGTTGGAAAGCGGAGATGATAACCACTCGGGCAACCAGGACGGTCTATACAACATTTACAGAAGGCTAGAGATAACTAGAGATAACTTTTCCACCTCTTCTGCTAACAAACTTGATCTTTATACATGGACAAGATTGTGGTATGAGATGCCAAAAAGTGAGCTGACGTCTGTAGTACAATAATTAGGAGAAATGGTTATGAAAAAAAAAAAAAAGAATGCCAAAGAATAGTTTAAGGTTAGCTGATATTCATTCATGTGGGAAATGGACGACTTGTTCTTAGATCGTTGCTAACGCCAAACTTCACCATTTCTTCCAGCTAGTAGAAATGAAGGAAAAAAAAAGTCTGCTAAAACATAGGAGGATTTTTCTCCCGGAAACTCAGGTTTTTCATCCCGCATACAGGCAAATTGGCCAACACACACAATTTACTGACAATATATACTAGTGGTGGTGGTGGTAGTGGGCGGTAGATGGTACTGTGTTGATGATAGTAGCGTCATGTAATTGGAGAATTAAGTAAGAGAAACAATGAATTGCAGTGGAGTAATGTGCCCTCCCACGGCGAGTCCTTCGACTCCTTGGAGACGTCTTGTAATAATAAGAACATTAAATTCACGTAGAAAGAGAACTTAAACTGTGTTTCTAATTGGTCTGTGGAAAATTAAGGATATGTTCAAAGACAGAGGAATGAATTACATAATTTGGAGAACGACGGAGGAAAAAAAATGAATGTTACATAAGAGGGAAAGGAAATTTTGAGCCAGAAAAGTTCAAAATGAGGAAATTCTAGATTTGGAATTCTCTAGTATCGAATGGTAAATAGCAGGAATGCGAAAGTATACAACCCTTGTAACAGAAAGATCATACAGAGTTCAGACATCGAGATGGACAGCGACTGTTGCGGTTACAAGTTGAAGGTTCAATTAGGAAAAAGACTGGACTTGCAGATCTCTATATGGTAGTGTACATAATTCACGTCCGTGTTTAGGCTGCGAATGTTGGTCAAGTAACTAGGATTTTTTTTTTTGTATTATTTATTGCGTGGAAGATTATTTTATAACAGTAGTATGCGTAACCGTTTTTTTTTTTTTTTTAATGATGTTGGAGAGAAGTTAAAACAGCTCGAATACACAGGGCATGGTGATACATGTCGCCTAGTAACCCAGTTGGCCGTATAGTGTTCATCATATACCACTACCCGGTTTCCCTCCAGGCACGATAGAGCAGAACAAGTGGTAGAGGGAAATTATGCTGGCTGAGAAGCGCCCAGCGTATCACCAGCACGTTTAGCCTGTACGTCATTAATTCGAGGTGCAGTATAAACGCGGTTCTGCATGTGTTAAGAGTAATAGACAGAGTATGTCAAAAGGGAAAATGGATAGAAGCCCTTACTCCAGAAGCCAAACATGGCAGTGGCTACTTCGGACCTCCAATAAACTGGGTTAGGATGTTTTACCGAGGGAGAGAGAGATCAAGATGATTTCTGGGTATTCATAGCTAACTGGCATTTCGTACAATGTACGTGTATACTCGTATATCCTATTAAAGCATGATGTTCACTATTTTTTGCCAAAACTCTGGTGGACGGGTCACACTACGAAAAAGCAGACTTGACTGATACGAAAGGCTATATATTGCGCTTTATCATCATTAGCTTACATGGTGCACAGACCGCGGCCCTCCGTTGATTTACTGCGGCCCGCCTCACCGTGTATTATTTTAACTTGTATCACCAAAAGATTGCTAAGTTACACGATAGGTAATTTTTAAAAATGGTACATGCGCAAAGCAAAGTAGCGGTGACATCACGATTGCCTGTCTACTTACGATAATCGGTTAATAATAATGTTAACAAATTTTATAATTCATCTATTTGTCATATGAGTATTTTGTTTTCGTAGGTGCGGTTGCTACAATTAATTATCACCCCTAGGAAACGGTAAAAAATAAATTCTACAATGGATAAAGCAGGGCCAAGTAGGAAACGCAAGCTACAGGATGAAAAACGGCAGTTTCAGGATAGCTGGACCGAAAAATATGGTTTTGTGCAGTCGTTTAATAATATCGTGTGCTTGATTTGCACAAGTGCTGTAGCCATACCAAAATAATACAATATAAGGAGACACTATAAAAGTCTGCATTCTACATTTTCAAATTTATCCGAAGATCTACGTAAACAAAAGATTTCATTTTTGAAACGAGAACTGACAGGTCAGCAAGTGATGTTTACAAAACCTATTCAAGATTCGGAAATCGCAACAGAAATAAGTTTTGAAATATCTCGCCTTATAGCAAAAAGGTGCAGACCATTTACAGACGGAGATTTCGTTAAAGATTGCCTTGAGATAACTGCTAAAAAAATTGTCCTGAATCAGCCAAAATGTTGAGAAAATTCAGTTAAACAGGATGACTGTGCAAAGAAGAATTACTGCAATGTCAGAAATTGTAAAGGACCAATTAACATCTTATTCAAAGAAATTTGCCTATTTTTCATTAGCTATTGATGAATCAACTGAACATTGCTTCCACAACTCAGTTGTTAATATTTGCACGTGGAATAACGCAAGAGTTTGAGGTAAGTGAGGAGCTGATTGGAATGAGTTCATTGTCAGATCAAACGAAAGGTAATGACGTGTTCACTGGGCTTTTGGAACAGTGTTCCAAAATTGATTTAGATCTGACAAAATTATCAGGTATCACGACTGACGGAGCTCCTTCCATGATAGGAGCTAATTCTGAATTGGTAACATTATTGAAATAGCATTTAGGACGGCATGACGATGAGTTGATACAATTCCATTGTATAATCCACCAGGAGAGCTTGTGCCCTAAGAAACTTGGATTTGAACATGTCAGGAAATTTGTGGTTTCAACAATTAATTTTATAAAATCCCATGGCCTTAATCGCCGACAATTTAAAAAGTTTCTTGAAGACAAAAGTGAATACGGTGACTTAATTTTTTACACAGAAGTGAGGTGGCTAAGTCGTGGACAAACAAACGTTCCTAAATTTAATTGATGAAATTGAAATTTTCATGACTGAAAAAAAAAAACAAAAATGTCCCTGACATAAAAAATCCGGATTGGTTATGTGACTTAGCACTTTCTGGTTGACATTACTAATCATTTAAATACGCGACTTCAGGACAAAGATCAATTGGTTACGCAACTTTAAGGCCACATTTTGTCTTTTTCATTGCAAGTTAAATCTATTTCAAATCCAACTGAAGTCAGGGAATTACATCCATTTTCCTAATTATAAGAAAGTTTCTGAAAAGTTCAATGTCAACTTCAAAACTGTGTATGTTGAAAAGATTGATAACTTGATATCAGCCTTCAAGGATCGGTTTTCTGATTTTAAAAAAGTGAAACCGTTGCTAGATTTATTTAGCAATCCTTTTGCCATGTTGTCCGAAAATGCACCCGAATCGGCACAGCTTGAACTCATCGACATTCAAAACGATGAGAGCCTGCGAAGTAAATTTAACGAAGGCAATTTATTAAACTTCTATCGTTGTGTCGATAAAAACAATTATAAATGGTTGCTAGATAATGCATTAAAATGTGCAAGCCTCTTTGGCTCAACATATATCTGTGAACAAACTTTTTCAGTCACGAATATTAACAAATCGAAAAATAGGAACTGCCTGACTGATGAAAGTTTAGAATCAATTTTGCGGTTGGCTACTACGGTTGGCAAAACTCGAACCATATATCCAAACAATTGGCAAATCAATGCAATGTCACGCACCAAATTAAATTCACTTACTTTTTATTACCTTTTTTGTAAATTATGATAGGTATAAGTAACTATGCGGCTCTCGGCCTTAACAAGTTTGTGCATCCCTGGCTTACAGCGTTCGTTTGGATGTTAACGTAAAGAGGATATTAAAAATTAGATATAATGACCGTGGATTTTTGAACGGGTGCGTGCAGATTATGCACACTATGTAGATCAAGCAACATAACATAAATAAACAAACAAACTTTTTATGCCAATTTACCTATTTTCTTGTGTGTCGGATTGAAACTGTCAGTAGGCAACATTCGCTTACACGGAAGCGCGTCCTACTGTTCTGATATATTAATGCTTCTATCAATGTTATGAAAAGTTAGTATTAAAAAAAGATTAATGTTATATCTAACCAAAATGAACAAATTTAAAATCAATTTCTGAAAATCTGATTTAGTTCACAAGCAGCATTATTGTTCTCTTCATTGTGGAGCAATTCCAAACTGAATTTCTTCCAGTGCAAGAGGGAAGAAATTTCATGCCAAAAATATTAGCAGACATTTTTATTTCTGTCCAAAAATGTGCCGCAACAGCTCATTCGTAACAAATCCAACCAAAATGACGAATAGACGACTTACAACCTACTCAATCACTGTCATCTCGAATACCTAATGGATAGCTCTCTCACTTAGGACTGCATGCCTCATAACTTAACAGCTGTTTTATAAAATCATTACTTAAGCAAAGAATCAGGAGAAAAAAAAAAAACATTACAAATAATTAAATTGAAAACATAAAATCGGTCAGTCCGTTAATGGTGCAATACCCACAAACTGAAAAAAAAAAAAAAAAGAAAAAAAAAAGAAAGCTCGAAAAAGTCTGAAAGCCAATTAAGTCTGTCACTTCCGTAGTGCGTTTATTGCTAGAATTACTGAACTGATAAAGCCCAGTCTTTAACGGGAAAAAAAATGCATGCAGGAAATATGCCAGACATTTATGGAATTCAGTTAACGTATGCGATGAAGTAGTTCTTTCTGAAACTTCTCCATTTACCGTTAAAAATCTGAAAGTCTATTAAGAGCTGCTTATTAAATGACAATCAAGAAAGATATCTACTTTTGGGTTTTTTAAAGTATCAAATCAATTAAATTTCTTTTGAACTTATGATTACTGTAAATTACTATATCATTAATAAATATTAACTGCTCTGGGTGGTCGCTGATTTTCGTAGCTAGATGCAATCCTACCACTTTCTTGAATGGAATTTCCGAAATGGCTTTAAAATAAAACCATGTTTGGTTCCAAAATGCAACAGAAGTTTTTTTTAAAAATAAAAAGAAAACGTAGGCTAAGTTTAGGTTACAAAAGTTATTTCTGTTAATGTATATTAATACATATAGGTGAATATTAAAACTAAGAAATCAAAAATATACCATAGGACGCCATACAGAATATTAAAAGTTCAGTAGTAGATTAATGTGGAAAGATATTACGAATCTTGTGTCGCAGTGTATAGTGACCGGAATGGATTCGTAAGAGAGGTTTCATTATGAGAAGTTTTATTATATTGCAAGCAGTTCGGAGCCGGAAGAAATTATAAGCTTAATTCGCAGCATAGAAAGAATGACTGCATACCGAAAAGCGCTCTCCGTTGAGCAACGGTAACACCCTTCGGCTGAAGAAAAAAAAAAAAAAAAAGTTTAAGTTCGACTTCCATCGAACAAAAGGAAGATGTATGAAGTGCTCTTCATGTGAAGGCGAGTTATAAATCCAGTTTCATGTGGCACTGAAAAAATTTTTTCGTCATTCATAATTTTCACACTGGCTAGAGAACACATGCAATTAAGGCAATATACTCGCTCATATCTTTAGTTGATGTAGTGTAGGATAATCTAAAACCTAACTGGATTAGTGGCATAATCTAAAGTCTATTATGCCACTAATCCAGTTTAGTTTGGATTAATAAGAATCGCTTGTCATATTCAAAGACTCTCCGAAGAAGAAATCACCACAGTATGCAATAAACAGGAAACAGAAAATTAAGACCTTAAAACTTCTGTCCTTCACTGGTAAAAGTTGACTTACAAAACAGTAAATGATTTTTATTCAGTAAGCTCAAATAAAAAGCGCAAAACTATTTTGTTTAAAACGAGAGTTTTAAGTGGGCCGAATAGCCAATTTGATTCTCGCTAGGTGATTTTTTTTTTCTCCCAGTTGGCGTCGATGCTAAATAGATAGGAATTAAACTAATTGCAATCTTACCTCACAAAACAAAGCTTTTATGCATTAAATCTCTATTCTCTTAAGCATTATTTCAAATACACAGAACTGCAAATTGGCTGAGTGAACAGCGTCTTCCATTCCCCAATTAACTGGAGATAGGTTCCGATCTAACTGTTTGGCATAAATGTTCGTGAATGTCCGTCTTTAAGAGATCGAATTCAGAGTTGGGAATGACCCCATCATCCTTTATTAAAGATTACAAATAGATTGAAAAATTCCCTGTTTGGCCTGTTGAGCAATGTCTCCAGATTATGTCACCCTTAATCCACACAGTACTAACTTCGCCTCCACAACTTTTCGTGAATAGAATTTACATTAAAAAAAAAAATATATATATATATATATATATATATAATTACACATGCGTATCCACACACGGCATTACGTTTTGTACCCTTTTCGTGTGTAAATTTCGTTAAAAAACAGGAGATAATATAGATAAAGTGGGAAGCAAATTATAATAACCTCGAATCGATGAAACCATTACTCATTTTTGGGAAGAAACGGAAATCGAAAGGAAACAAGTTTGGTGGGTTTAATGGAATGAAAACATCATAAGGAACTACTTAAACACTTTAGTTCTAAATTGTTCGTTTATGTCACAAACATTATCTTAGATATAATATAAAAACAAACTGTGCTAACACAGAAAGGATCTTTACGAAAGTGGACAAGAGCAGCCACCTCATATGAGGGTTGAAAGCAGTGCAAAGATTAAACTTCCGGATATTTTTTGAGATGCCCCGGATATAGTGAATAGTAACAGTTACTATAACCTACATGTTGAGAGGAACAACAATTTTTTTTTTCCAATCATTTTGGCATTGTAGTAACTGAAGAGGAAGATACAGCGAATATAGGAAAGTTCAGCTGTGAGGGAAGCCTGCTTGTAAAAAGTTGGAGGCTCTGTTAACAAAGCATTTTAAGAAGGGATTGTTGTACCTCGGAACATACAGATTATAGTAATGCTATTATCAGGGGTACCTCATAAAAATAACCAGAACTTTAAAGAAATACAATCTCTGCATCGCTTTCAAATCCCACATGAAGCTGGTTGCCCGTATCCGCTTTCGTAAAGATCAACTGCCTTCCCTCTCTGTTCCAGATATGTACAAGGCTCCTTGTTCTTGCAACTTATCATATTATGGGCAAACTGCGAGATCAGAAAACATCCATCTTGAACAATACAAGAAATACATCTGCCGTCACGACTATGCCTTTAGATGCCTCGCACAGAATCAAATGAGGAAAACTACTATACTTCACCTCAGCAAAACACAAACTTTAAAGACTTTTTTTTTTTTTTTTTGGAATCAGCAGATTTTGAAAACCAACAAAATCTTAATAGATGTATCTGTGTTAAACTTCAAAACGTGGGACACCTCTTAGACTTCCCGACTAACAGTGAAGCCTAGACACCGCCGCCACTCACAGAAGGCGCCTCCTCTCAGGACGAAGTCTAACATTCCGCTTATTGTTTGGGTATTTTTGTGAGTGTTATCACAATTTTTATATTGTATTCCAGATGATATATCCGACAGAGGCAAAAAATTAGAACTATTAACCTTGTGTCTATTCCATTGTGCTGTTTCCATTCCATTAAACTTAATTATAATATTAAACCATCGCCTCAACTTTAGTACACGTAAATCTGGTGAATTTATGTCATGCCACATCATGTTGTACCATACACAAGGACATTTAATGATCCGTGTTTTTGATTTAGTTGGTGTTGGAATTACGCAACTAAACCTATGGAGACTAATGACCCGTACACTGAAGGCAAAATGAGTAGACAGGACGCATATATGAAGCTTCTCTGACATGACCTGGTAACTGTTATATGAAATATTCAGTAGTAGTGTAAATTTATGAATGCTCTATCATTTTCTTCTGAGTGAACATTAACTGTGAATGACCTTTATGTCAAATATTTGGCTTTTTTTAACTGTGTTTAACGCCAGGAAATTTTCGTGCTCAAACGCAGAGAACCATTTAATGATTTGACAGAACGAACTATCAGTTTTACTGGAGGTTTCGAATTAGGAACAGTTTATAAGGTTGCCACAAGAAACTTTATTTACTGTGCACAACACTTTGAACCTATTTGTGAAAAACGCTTAAGCACTTTTATTTATTAATATGACATGTACTTTGTATCAAAAAATGCAGATGTGTGGAAGAGAATCCAATCCGAATGCCATCAAATGTGAGAAGAGTTATTTCTAAATGAATAATAATCTACATCAAATCAACCGTGCAAGAGCCACAAAGAAAATTAAGGAAACAATTAGGAAATAACATTTTATTATTTTATAAATTAATATTTAGCAAATTTTTCTAAAAACGTTTCTTGTTACTGTCTAGTTTGATATAACAGAATGAACTTAGAGGATTCATATCGATGTATTTATTATTTGCTATTCATAAAATAAATTATAAGGCGTATATCTAAGCCAACTTTCAGTTGAATAGAAAATTTACTCTTTCAGCGCAGATAGAATGAAATTTTTGAGCAGTTTGAAAGATAATATTAAATCTAATTACAGCTCGCGGCCATACAAGCAAACCATCAGTAACACATCCAGCAGTAATAAATTATAAACTTATGAATATAGGCAAAACGATACTATCCCCAATTTCGTTAGCACTATAAGAAGTATTTGGCTTCAATTTCTTGGATGCCAATTGAGTTGAGCTTCCATATGGTGTATTTCCTACGTTAATGTTCTGTTGATTATTTCGTAAACTACATCATTTCTTGATATGGAGTAGCGTATTGCAATTCTTGCTAGGTGGTTCATTTGCATTTGATAATCCTGAAGTATTTTCAACTGAAAATTACATCTATGGAACATTTAGATATAGCACAGCTCTCTTTCCAAGGATCAAAAATAGCTGAATCTACAGCCGAGAAACAAACTGAGTGGTACCCGTGGCAGATCATACGAAAACTTTCAAGAGGTGAGTGTCGAAAACTCAATATTCACAGTATATTAAGTGAAAGTTTCTGGTAGTACACGACTCTTTAAAATGGTATTTGGGTTATTCAAATGTGTTAAAGCAAATCCTTGCCAATATCTCTAAGGAATTCCTCCCGAGTGGCTCCCCTCTTTAATCTGAATCATAGGAAATATGCGGAAAGCTATCCATATTCTGCTTGTATCGATTTCCCCTCTTCCATTCTTGACTTGCTTCCCCCACGCTCCGATTTACGTGATAGGATATTGGAATAGGATATTGAATATCCTATTCCAAGTTATAAACGAAGTCTATATAAAAAGAATAAGAAATCAACTATTACCGGAAAATAATATTTCCGCATAATCAAAAGTAGCAGAAACTTAAAAGCTCTATTCAAAATTGATTGACTTATTAATATGTTGGATCCCAGTTTTTTTTTTTCCAATTAGTTATCACGATGAAAAAAGCGAGTAGTTTTCAATGTAGAATGATTAACGTGGGTGAGAGAAAAACAGTGGACAACATTCCACATTTAAAGTAGTACATTCCTTGAATGCAGCAGATCTTCCTAAAAGTAATCTAATGTATATAGAATGTGTATTAACGATGAAGGTATAAATGGATATCGCTCTGATACTATAGCATTTCAAAGCTTTACTAAAAAGGTAAAAATATTACAAAATGGATTATTTCGAACCTGGCGATAGCGTTCTTAATAACGTTACTCTAGTCAAGGACTGACAAACTAATGAAATGTTAAAAGGGGGGAAAATCTTCAAGAAGCAAAAAACACACAATTAAGGAAATAATCGCAGATAATTTTTTTAAAAAAAAATTGGCGTCTATCTTGACATCATTCATTATCATAACAATCGACCATGTTTGGTGTAGAGTTCCAGGATTATCTAAACCAGAGCCCACTCGCAGTTCTAATACTAAATATTAGATACTATAGGCTACTTATCGTCGGGTAAAATTCAAATAAAATTAATTTCCCAATAAAAACAATTATAAAGAATTAAAATAAGAAAATACTTATTCTTTGACTCTCTACGTTCTTATTGAAGAACGAACAACATAACTTATCCATATGATCGAATAAACAAGCTTGGCAGGCGCTTACGATTGCTTACATGCAACGAATTTAAGGGCCGCTATTTCTATTTTAGACGAAGTTATTGTTCTCTTTGTGGTAAAGTTATGTTAAGTTTATGTTTACATTATTTAAAACTTCTTAAGAGTTGATACTTTTGTGTGTATGTGTATATGACTGCGTTAATCGGATATAACGCGTTTTAAGTTTCAATCTGATGTCAGATCGGAACCAAACTTAAAAAAAAAACGTACATTTTAAGAAATCCTCATCATCATGCATATCAAGGATTTAGGCCTAGCATGGCCTGTTCCGGCCTTAGAAGTCATCGTTGAATCGTTTAAGAGGACGTCCTGGTTTTCTTTTTCCTAAACAAGCCTTATACTTTAAGGCTTGTTTTGGTAACCTTTCTGCTTTCATTCTTTGAACGTGTTCCATCCATTTATGTTTATATTTTTTATATTACTGGTTCTTGGTTTAATTCTTTCATAATATCTTCGTTTCTTTTGTGATCAAATAGGGTATACTTTGCAGTTTTTCTCATAAACTTCATTTCTGCTGTTGTTAATCTTTGTTTGTCGTTTTGTTTTATTGTCCACATTTCGCTTCCATACATTAAGACTGGTAGAGCTAATGTATTGTATTCTTTTAGCCTGGTTTGTTTTTGAACTGGGTTTGGTTTAAATATAGAGTTAATTACACCTGTTTTTTTAAAATATTTTGCAATTTTTACGTTTATATCTTTTTCATTTTCATATGTGATCATACATCCTAGGTAGTGAAATGAATTCACCTGTTCTAAGACCTTGTTATCTATTACTATTTTAGTTCTTGATGGATCTTCTCCTTTAAAGGCAATAGTTTGATTTTTCTGTTGATATTATCATACCATAATCTTTGGATATCTCATTTAGATCTAAAATAGCTTTCTGTAAGTTATCTTCAGAATTTGTAATTATTATTTGGTTGTCGGCAAAAAGGAGAGTGCTTAAGTTAACTGTAGGTGAAAGTTTAATTCCTTGATGTAAATTTTTACTCCATTTTATTATTATTTCATTTAAGTAGATATTAAAAAGAGTTGCTGAGAGGGGACATCCCTGTCGGACCCCTTGGTTTATCTCTCTCGTATATGATAGCTCGTAATTTAATCTTATTTGTATTTGATTATTTTCATATATACTTTGATAGCTTTTAGGATATTATTTGGTATTTGTCTTTCTTTTAATATGTTAAATAATATGTTTATTTAACTTTGTCAAATGCTTTTTCAAAGTCAATAAATGCAATATGTGTTTCTAAATTATATTCTCTTCTTTTCTCTATTATTAATTTTAGGCAAAAGGCCGGGTCTATACATGATCGTCCTTTTCTAAATCCATTCTGTACTTCTAGAATAAAGTTTTCGGAATATTTCATTAGTTTGTTACTTAAGATTCTGCTATATATTTTGTAACAGGAATTTAGTATACTTATGCCTCTATAGTTTTTAGGGTCATCTCTATTACCTTTCTTAAAGATAGGAATCACAATTACTTTTTTCCATTCTATTGCGGGGATACCAGTTGAGTAAATTTTATTTAAAAATAATAAGAGTCTATCTTTGAATCTTGTTCCTGCGTATTTATATAGTTCTGAACCTAGCTTATCTTCTCCAGGTGATTTTCTGTTTCTTGCTTCTTTCAGGCTGATTTCTAATTCTTCTTCAGTTATTTTCTTTTCATTTTCGTTAATTGTTTGCCAGTTGTCTTTTTTAAAATATTTGTCTGTCCACGGTTCTGTGTAGTAATTTAGAAATTCTTCTAATTTCAATTCAGTGTTTAATTTTATGTTTTCTTTGGTATCTGCATTTAGGTGTTTCAAAATCTTATATACAATGGGTCTTATTTTATATAAATCATGTTCTAAATTAGAAACAAATTTATTCCATCATTCTCTATGTCTCTTTCCGACTTTTCTTTTAGCTATGGCTCTTATTCTTTTATATTCTATTTTATCTTCTAATCTTTTACTGCTTAACCATTTGTGATAGGCTTCTTTTTTTCTTTTTGATTATTTCTTTGATTGTATCATCCCAGATCTTCAGTGTTTTTCTTTTATTGAATTTTTTGGTATTTCCTAAGCTTTCATTTACTGCTGCATTTAGTATCGTTTTTATATTAAGCCATTCTATTTCTTCATTTTGTTTTATTTTATCTAGATATTGGTTAATTCTTTGTTCATATAGCCATTGTACATTTGTGTCATTCAATAGTCTAGTTTTATAAACAAATGTTTCAATTTTTCTTTCTGTTTTTGTTACTTGTAACCATTTAGGTGGTAATCTTAATTTTATTTTAATAAGGAAGTGGTCACTGCTTATTTCATATCCTCTGTGAACTCTAACATCTAGTGAAAATTTTGATGTCTTTTCATTTAATATGAAGTAATCTAATATTGATTTCCATCCTCTTGCTGCCCAAGTATATTTATGTATGTCTTTATGTTTATAGAAGGAATTCATTATTTTTAGGTTATTATAAACTACAAAGTCAATCAAGTTTTTACCATTTCGGTTTAGAGTGTGTTCTCCATGTATTCCTATATTATTATTAATTTTCGTGTTTCCAATTCTTTCATTTAAGTCTCCTGCTAAAATTATGAAATCATTTTTATTTATTTTATTATATATGTCCTAAAAGAAATCCTAAACATTCAATTTTATCCTGCCAAAAAGTTACTACAACATATAATTTGGACACGTTGAGTCCTGCGGTTGGTCCAACTGAATTAAAAACTGAGATATATAGATATTTTGCAGAAAGTTTCAACTAACGAATTGCAATAATTCCATTCGGCGAAACTTCCATAATAATTTGTATGAACGGATAAAAAAAAAGAATCTAAGTGCTTATGCATCTGAACAAGATTAGCTAGATACAACGTTGATACGCGCAGACAGACACACACACACACACACACACACACACACACACCGAGGGGGGGGGGTTGCAGAACGTACAGAACAAAACCGTGGTGCCAGATCGGATAAGAAACTAGGAAGGAAGCAAGTACCCCCCCTTTTTTTTTTTTTGCAACAACTGGAGATTGTATTCCGTGAAAATAGATAGTTGATGGTGATAAAGACTGTTCAAGAAAACAGCGGTCAATGGAATGTAGGAGGAGCTGGTTTAGTAGGTTTGTAATTGAACTGCAGACTAGCGAATGAACAGTTAAGCGGAAAAATGCAAAACTGTTTATCTCGCTAATCTATACTAAATGTGATATGTTAATGACTTGTGTTCCTGTTTTAAGCTTTGCGTTAAACCACAACATAAAAGTATAACATTAACCAATGTTAACCATATAAATACTATACTGAAAGTATTCCTGTAGAAAAGACAAAGCAGTAACAGATCACGTATGAAAGAAAATTTTCACATTTCACAGCTAAAAAGTAGGTAAAATGTAACGCTAGTCTGAAACAGAAAGGACATCGATTTTATTTTATTTTTGATGATATGGATTCATATGATGTGTTTGTGCCAGGAATGGTCAGAGCTAAGTCAGAAAGAGAAAAAAAAGATCTAATTTTGTACGATGACATTATCAGAGATATTCTGCAGAATATATTTTTTTCTCCTGGACAATAATTCAGTTGAATGAGGACAATACAACTTAGTGTTGTATTGTCCTCATTCAACTGAAGTAAGTCATGCATAAAGATTTCGGGCATTAGTTGTAGATGATCTTTAAACTTGAAATATTCGAGCACTATATGTTCTGTCAAATAAAACGGAGAGAATGGAGCGTGCTAAGATGAACTGTATTAAATGTGATTTGAAAACGACTTCGGGACATATCTTGCACTACACCATAATATAAAATTATAACATTAGCTAACGATATTGATGTATCAGTTATACTGCTTCACTGAGATCGGCGTCGAATATTCTGCTAAATTAAGCAACCAGCGCCTGGAGATTCTCGATTGTGCAACCTGACTGACCTTAAGCGAAGGTGGGCTTTCGCTACCTGGAGATGTCATGACTTTCATATGAATCCTACCTAACAGCCTTAGTTGTTTCGGTGGCGATTCCAAATAACACCGTATGAATCTGCAAACTCAACTAGAAGTTGGCAATGGTATCCGATTGGAAAGCCTTCCCTTTACTGCTAACTGAGGCATGGATGCTCGTGGAAATCTTTAGTTGATAAATGATTTTCATCGTCAAGTTAATCCTTACTGCCCAAAAGGTATTAATGCATGCTTTCAGCTCTCCCTAAATGGAATTTCCAGAGAAAGGACTAACATCTTACAACCTCATCCTCAACCTCGATTAAAAATCGAGTGCCTATCGATATTCCTTATTACATACATGATATTAGGAATAAAGGCCCGTGTACGCTGACTACTCGATTTATGCAATTAACAAAAATAATTGGTAAAAAATTAAATAACTAAGTTTGTGAGACTATAATTAACGTCATTCTTAAGTTGATTTTTATCTATATCTATGTCACAAACTAGACGTCAGTAATTTTATTTGGGGTCAATGATAGGTAGAGATGGTTCCTATAAAAACTAACCGCTGTCGAGTCAGGTTTGCAAGATGTGTGTTGAATAGTTATAGGCAATATACTCATATGGCTAAAATGCTGCTGTAATTATGAGAATGGGGGAAAAAGCACTAACAAAACGGACCACAGACTTAAGTCGACCTCGTGTTTATTTTGCTAGGTTTAATAAGAATTGATTTGGGCTATTTTGAATTACAGCCATAATTCAAAACAACCAAGGCAATGGGTCCGTCCGTGGATTATGTCTGTTAACTACGTTGTTCATCGGATGGTTTGTTTGGCGAGAATGTAAAACCCTGCTTCTTCCATATTTTCATTAAGACGCAATGAAAGTTTTCATTATGAAGAAATTAGGGGGGGGGAATTAAGCGGTAAATACTGTCCACTTTTTTTCTATACTCGTATTACTACTGCTAGTCTCAAATAATGATCAACATTTTCAACTGAGTGCTGGCAATTTAATTACATTGAAGTAGTGCCAAAATATCAGGCATTAGAGACAATCGCTCGTAAAGAAAAATGCGAGAAGAACTGACGTTTTTTGATAAGAGCAATGCTATTCACATTACTAATATGTTGCTTTGTTACTCTGGTAATCAGTGTTTATCAACGTGCAAATACTTTCTAGACGATACATATCTGCTAATCTAAATGCTGACGTGTGATTTTAGAACAGTACCTTGGCACTGTACACAAAGCTTTCATAATGAAAATTTCGACCAGATTTTGCAAAACAGTCAAGCATTTATTATTCCAATAAAACGCTCAAGAGGTCCCTCAGATAGTGCATTCCCCCACCACGGTATTGGGTACTGCGAGATTTTGCGATATGCTAACTGCATCACGCTATGGGAATAGACTAATGGAGTATGGATTACCAAGTTTGGTAAAAATGATAAACCGAGGGAGATATAGTTAAAAGAGTCATAATATACATGGCTAACAACATTGATATTCGGCAGAACGAAGAAAAGGTAGGCACAGAAAGGTAAGATCGACTTCTCGCCGTGAATTTGTGAAAATAGGACAATAACAGCAGCAGCAAAAAGTGCTACCGAAAAAACGGCTACTAGCAGAAGTTATTTTTTTAAGCATTATGGATTATTTGTCGACTTTTGACTGATTTCTACGCGTAGCATTCATTTGAGCACGAATAGCGAATTTGCTGCATCTATGTGAATCTCTCCGTTTCACTTGGTAAAAGTCGAGAAATATTATTTTTTTTCTCCTTATGGAGAACCAAACAAACCAAAACAGCAAGATAAATCCAAAAACGAAGGGTTGGCGTACTGACTTCGGAATGAGGATAAACAAATATTAGTATTAAATCTGATGCAAAGAAGATTCGACGTCGAACGAACGTTTCTAGCGAAAATTAATACCGTGAAGATCTCGCAACATTCGTAATAAAATACTCGTATTTTCTAGAAATTTATTCCTTTCACTATAAGAATTTAGTCCACTCAGTAGCAACAATACCTTTCGCTTTTGGGAATCTCAGAATTCGAATCTCATCCAGGACGTGAAGAACCTTTTATACGTGGTAGCCATGTTTTTCCACCTGGAAACTGTTATGTGCATTTAAAAACTTAAACTGGTCCGGTCGCGCCTAATACAAGATTCTTGGCAAAGTAAAAATAGCTCTAATTTTATTTTCTTAAAAGCTTTATAAACTTCAAGTCTAATCTTGCTCATCCTGCCTCTAAGGTTTGCAACTTTCAAAGCCGGATCCTTTTCGTATAACAGTCATTCATGTTATATCAACCTGGACATATTTCTCTGCACTTTCTCCAGAATTTTTTTGTTTATTTTTATTTATTTATTTATTTTTTTTATGTGGCACCCACTCACAGTTCGGGGGTGAGCTAAGGATTTTTTTACTTCATTATTTTTACATAATCCAGAAAATCTTCTCTAGAGACGAAACATGGAATTTTTCAAGCCACGTTAGGCCTCAAATAAACGGAGACGTGGTCTCGCACCGAGAGATGAAATTCATCTCCTACCTAAAGAAAGGCAGAAACTTCCATGCCCACGACGGGATTCGAACCTATAAACTATTAGTTGGAGAGTGGATACGAATTTAACCACTCGGCCATCCAGGCCAGCAAATACAGAATTTTAAATAAAGCCTATATAGAACAATGATTATTTGTGTCTACTAACAAAAAGGTCCTTAAAATTAATGGAAATTTTTTTTTTAAATTGCAATTCTGTCTTGCAACACAATTAACGATCTATTTAAGAGATATCCTCTTTTTCTATGGGTATTAAGAGTTTTTTCTGAGATAAGTTTGTTTCCATAATTCCGAATTCACAATAAACTGTGCCGCTTGAGTTTATAAAATTAGGTGTTGTTCTATACAATTTCTTGTGAACGGAAGTAGTGCATAAATGTCGTAATATAACTGGAGAAACTAATTATTCAACGTAAAGATTTTTGCAAGTGATATTGGTTTTTGTTAACGAAAAAGAAATGTTTCAGTTCGTTCCGCACTGTGAGGGAAGTTATGTTAGTAAACCGTTGCTGTGCTTTTAGTATTTACATTGCATGCTAATGTTGGTTTTCGGATAACATGGATTGTGAAACAATCCTTAAATGATACTGCACACTTTGGGGAGATATGGAAAATTAGAGAAAAAAAGCATGTCAATTAAAGGAAGCATTTTTCAAGGAAAAAAACAAAAACTAATTATTTAAAATTCAGAATGCAGCATACTAACATTTAGAAAATCGTTAAACGGATAAGTCATTGATTTATCTTACTATTTCAAAACATAGTATTGTAGATGGTCTACAGTTAGCGATGTGATAAAATCAAAGAAAATTTAACAATTTTTAAAAACTTCATTTACATTTATTCCTGTTTTTCCCATATGCGACATAGGGAACGAAGGGAGAGTGAAGCTCGGTGACGCTGTCTGACGAGAAAGAGGGAAGTTGAAAGTAATGCAACATAGTTTATAATATAATAGAATTCAATCATTAATTAGTTAATTCAGATTTTAAGAATTTGGGTAACCATACACCTGTTCAAATTATGTTAAAAATCTCATCCTTTTCTCTGTATGAATTCAATAAAGGTTCTCTAATTTAATGCCACACAACATAAACAGTGAATTTATAAAGGAAAATAGTTTGAATCATGTCATAACTGCCAATACAGGAGTTCCAAATTACCTGAAATAAGGCTAATTGAATAGTTCTAGCTAGAGAGAAAACCTCGTTATCAGTCTGTGAAGAACAAATTGCTTTGAGGGAAAAAACACAAATTCATTCAAATTTCACAAATATTCTTCCTCGTACACTATGATAATAGTAAATTGCCTCAACTGCGCCCTCTTTGTAGTAAGCTATTTCACACGTTAACAAATCGAATTCCACTGCAAAAATAATGATAGTATTATTTTTTAGTTCATGAATTCATAGGCCTTTGCAAACCAACAAATATGTACATAACAAATACATTTCCCAATTTAGTTTACGTTGATACTTGAGTAACTCAACTGAATAACAATGAATGTGTTTAAGGGTCATCATCCTTCATTGATGTCAGACTGCAGTAGGGGGGGGGAGGCTTTAGAAAATATGATATTTTTTAATGTGAGAGGAATATGATACGTACTTATTCAAAAAAAAAAGAGAGAGAGTAATACAAAGTAAAAATCTGCTTGTCGAAAAGAATGACGCTTTTAGTTGGCTACATTATGGTAATACTAAATAGTGACATAATGTAGAGGTGTGCTCCGCTATTCGACAAATGAATGTAATAAATGAAAAAAGATGCATTCTGGGATTTATGTTCGTAATTTAAATGAACAGAACAACATTCGTTTGTCAATATCATAAAATAATACCTTTAAACATTTTTTAATATTTTATCAAATAATTTTCTCTATATAAAATAACGAATATGATAATGATTTTAAGTCATAATAATTAATATTTTTACAAGAAAAACCGCGTGGCATTTCACAACTTTAATTGCAATAATTCTGGAAGCATCGCACATAAAGATAAAGATGAACAGTGTTACAAGATGCATGCAGAAATAAAATTAATAAGGGAAGTTCCAGTAAACATTGATTTCTGGCTATGAATCAGCTTTCGTAAAGTCGGTAAATTATTATAATCTGTTTTCCAAATAGCGTTTTACAATGGTATTTATTTATTATACCATATTTTCCCTGAATTGCCTATCTCTCTCTCTCTCTCTATATATATATATATACATGATTATTTTGTTTTCATACGCTAGTAGGATATTTTTTTAGCGTTGTTAATAATACATAAGTTAATAAAATGGCTCACTGAACATGACCGATATAAATGAGCAAGTCAGAGAAGTATGGGGAGGGGTGACTATGATATCAGCACATTTCAAGCTAAACACTCTGTCAAATGCGAAATTTTAATCTAAACGGAATGCTACTCGATATAAGATCGAAAAGTGTGAGGATCCAAACATAGGAAGTCAATATGCAGAAAAGATAGAGCAAGAGATATAATATTCACTTCCTCCTATAACTATAATGCATAAAAGGAGGCCATGCTATAAAAGACACATAATGAAATCGGGTTCAGAGTAAGCTACAGGGTCCATCACCAGAGAATATACCGAGCTGTGGAAATTTAACCAATAAAACACTATGTCGAGAAAAAAGGATAGAAGAGAATACAATACATGAAAAAATTTAAACTCATACAAATAATTCGAATAGGTTCTTCAGATGTAGTGTGAAATACTTAAAAGAGAACATAAAGCAAGATCTGGAATAACACTGAATCACGACCAAGGAGGTTTGATACCTAAGAGAAAAAAAATACTGAAGAATTAAAACAGTATTCTGAGAGACTATTAAATAGATCACCATCTGATTGGCTCCTTATTACCCGAGATACGAGGGGCCACAAGTATAATGTTTAGAAAGAGATGCTGAAGGTCTCTGATTGAGGAGCTATCTCTGAATGAAGTCAAAAATGCTGTTCAAACATTAAAAAATAACAAGGCATGGGGGGGGATAAAAATGGCTACAGAACTTCTAAAATTGGAGGAACACTCAACAAACTGAGATTTATGAACACATCAAGGTAATCTGTCAAAAAAAAAGAGGAAATAAAAAATATTTTTATTTTTTGAGGGGATCCGATAATTACCAGTAATAAAGAAATATCTCTTTGACACTTTCTACTATCTATACTCATCTAGAAAAGAATTAATGTATAAGCTGCGAACATTACCTGAGACTATTATTTTTGCTTCTTCAAAGTAAAATAAATAACTGACCATATTTTCGCACATCGACAAGCATTAGAAAAATAAATATGTATTTGTTTTTCTAAATAAATAATATCTATTATATGTGGAAACTATATGTTTAGACATGTGAGAGTAATACATCAAGGCGAACTATGCGATGCAACGAGACTTTTTAGAACACTGCTAAACTACGTAAATATGATACAACTGTCTAATTGCTAAACGCTCTGCAAAGCAGAGATATGTTTTCTTATCGAGCTTGGAAATCTGGACTTCACTAAGAAGATACTTTCTCATCGTTCCTGTTCAACCTAGCATTGGCAAAAAGTCATTAAAGATCTAAATGAACATAGGAGAATGGAGAGGAATGGGGAGAATATGCTATTGGATGCTCTCCCCATATTTCTCCAATATTGATTGGAGAAAACTGATGACATCATTATCCTTGAAGGCTCGCATCAGAATGCATATAAAATTCATATAATTAATTATAATTCAAGTAAACCTACAAAATTTATCACAAACCAGGAAAAGGCATATGTCCATTCCGAGGAACCAACGTGACTGGCTATTGGTAATTATATTTTTCAGCAAGTGGATAATTTAAAATATTTAGGAGTGTGCATTAATAACTACAATGGCATGTATCAAGAGATAGGGAAGAGAATTAGAAATCCAGTTGTGTAGATTAAGGGTTAAGTAATCTGGTAACCTGCTCTAGAATCTAACATTGACAGCATGACTAACATCTAGCATGACACTTTTTCTCAAGCTGCTTCAAGCATTCCATAAACAGGCTAGTGATATCATCGCCCATCGTGACCATAAAGAAACACTGAAGTTCAAATTTCTTCTGCGAAATTTGTAAGAGTTTTCAACTGAAGATGATTATCAGGTCTTATTCGAAAGAATGAGGAGGGATTTCCTCCTGCAAACAGGACTTAATGCGATAGTTTACATCGTGGGTGGCGACGTCAGGAAAAAGTAATGGAAGTTTGAGTTTATGATGATTGTGTAACTATTAAGGAAAAGATTAGATAATTTGTACTACATTTATTTCACTCTTCCTTGTCTTGTAATTGGATTGAATTAGGCTCTTCAGTCTTGTAATTGAAAGATTAAACAATTTAGACAATACAAACTTTTATTTTCTTTCGTCTTGTTACTATTTTTTATTGTTTGCTCATTTATTTCGTTTACTTATATGATTTTATTATATTCCTTATGTAAGGTATAACGTTTACAAAACAAATGAAAAAAAATATATATAATCCTTAAGACTAAATTATTCTGTTACGACAGCAAATAATTAACAAGAACAGATTGGCTTTACTTGACCTACATTTGCACTCACAACTGGCAAAATGATTAATCGACTGGACTCCAAAAAAGTTTCAACAAGCTTGATTTACATTCGTTAACCAGAGAGTAAATATTATCATCGCTCTCTCTTTATCAAAGAATAGGCTAAATTTTACATTAGCTCTATTAATAGCAACTGGGCCAACCACTTTTATAACTGGCAACCATCTAAGAACGCTATAATTACAAAAAGAGAATCTTTCGGCATTTATTGAGTAGATAATTAGAACGAAAATATCCTTTATGGACAACGACATATCGGAGAATAAGGAATTCTATGAGCTAAGCAATCCTAGTGTAGAAATCAATAAAAACGTCATTAGATGTGAAGTTCGCATAACCTGAAACATCCTTCTTAATAAAAATAAAAAAAAATACTAGAAGTTTCCTTAAATTTAACGATACCTAAGATAATATATACAGGAATACTTTTATTTAAATAGTAGCGTTTTTCTTTTGTCCGGAAAGTAATCTCATTTTCTTTTTGATAATTTCCATTATCAAAAATGCATTATCCAAACTTTTTTTTTTCCAGTTAGTTAATTTCGGTGCCTTAACACACTTTATTGCTCTATCCGGTGAAATCTGGCAAACTGCTTGCTTTCACTGGGCAGATCATATATGAATTACTCCGACCATTTCCTTTCCAAGATTCTGTGTAACCTCTTAAGTCGATTTCTCTTTCGCCCACTCACACACAACACAAACACATCTACGGCACGTGCAATAGCCGTTACTATAGGAAGTGCTTCTGCATCTTTATGCCGGTATGGTGCGGAGCGTGGAAAGAAATTCCATATTCACTCATTCCTAAGATTACAAAATAAATAAATAAAATAAAAAAATACCTACACGATTAAAATGTTTCCATTTTAAGATTTTTTTTTTTTTTTGGTTAAACATCTATGCTAGGTTTGGATAATAAAAATCATGCAGATAACCACTGAACTAAAATTTTCCTGCTTGCTAGCTAAACGCATCGTTAAAGAATTGTTATAATAAATGATATATACTTTTTGTCCAATGAGGACATTTTGACTAAGATTAAATCATTAAAAGAAAATACAAAAATTATCAGTATTAAAAACTGAAAGAAAAAAAAACAAAAGATAATCACAGAAAATTATTACGTGATAACATTTTTATATCAATAACTACAGTCAAATCTTTGAATCTTTTATAGTGCGTCCTACATTTATGCAGCTCATATGTCATGCCGATTGACGTTGCCAGCTGAATTTCATCATTCAGATTTAATGGAATTAATAAACACCACACACTAAGGAATGGATTAAATTGTTTAAATGATATGCCTTTCCCAAACCTCACCACTCAAATGCACCCATGTGCTATGGGTTCTTCCACCTCTTTTGTATGTGTCTGAATGATATAAAAACACAGCAAACGGAGCAGAAATGATCAGATTCTTAGAGCCGTTAATGTCCTTAAATGTAATAATATGTGAGAAGATATGAAGTTCCTACACTCTAGTATAATTATGCTTGAAAAAAAAAAACGTGTTAATCCATTTTTTTTCAAGAATTATTATGTCTATTACACGTCTCCATAAAACGTCTATATGAAAGTACTGAAAGACTGAAAATACTTAATTTGACCATAGCACTCTTTATCCATGACTTAATAGTCCAATCACTTCTCTGCCAAAGACCAATGGACTGGATATGGTCACGGCTGCCGAATCTGTGTGGTTCGAATTGATAGAGGTTGTTTTTGGATTATGTTGAGGGATATCAAGCAGGTTCTAGATAACATCCATTGATCAACCTTTCTTTAAAGCTTGTGTTCCCTCTCCTGGAGTGTGTTGCTTCTGCGAGAGTTACTTCTAGCGGAAGTGAATGTTTTATATATCGCAACTCGAATCGAAGTGTTGAATGTTTATTATGTATTATAACAGATGGCGATCACCTAGGTGAATCTTTAATTTGCGTAATGGCCTTTGAAATTCTTTGTTGCAAACGAGACAGAAATTCTCATCTTCTAGTTAGGATTCTACACATTTCACTGTATAACAAAGAAATTTAGTGGGCTCACTACCCCGAACTAATCTCACCTCAGAGAGTACATCTAAATTAAGTAATATTTCTTAACAATCAAAACATAGTGTAAATGCATTAGAGTCCTGGTAAAAGCTGAGCATAAAACATTACAGAATCAATTAAAAATTGCTTCTAATCAACAGCATTACTGGTTGTTATCTGTGCTCTAGTTGGTCATGAAATGCAGTAATGAAGAGCATCTCTCATGATACATATCGTTCGGTATTCGATACTTAGCAAATGTAGCGTATTTATTTCCCGAAGTGGAAAATGTAGACCAAGAGTCATAGTTTGAGGAACATCTCCTGTACCAACTGCGCAGCATATGTAACATTGCTTCAAAAACTTCTTCTTCTTCAACCTTTTGGTTCTGTCCACTGCTGAGCGAAGGTCTCCCCATGAATTTCCAGATCACTCGGTTTTTCTGCCTCTCCCATCCATCTCATTCCTGTAATTTGTTCCAGTTCATCCCTTCACCTTCTTCTTGGTTTTCCTCTTTGTCTTGCTCCATCCATTGGTCTCCACCCTGTTGTTTTTCTAGTCCATCTCCCGTCACTGCATCTGGCAATATGCCAGCCCATCTCCACTTAGTCTGTTTAATGTATTTTACAATATCCATGACACCTGTTTGAGATCTTATCCATGTATTTGCCTTCCTATCTCTTAATGTGCGATGATGTGTTGTTCTCAGCTTTTTGTTTAGGGCTTCTGTTAAAGTCCATGTTTCTCCTCCATATGTTAGGACAAGAAGTATGCACTGGTCAAAAGCTTTCCTTTTTAGACTTATAGGGATGTCACTTCTGAATATGTCTCTCATTTTCCCATAAGCCATCCATCCAAAATGAAAAAAACTTAATATGTGCAAAATCGTTTTCCTGTCGAAAGTAAAATTCCGATCATTGAAAAATTAAATCGGATTACTACTTCTTGCCATTACTTAACATATATTCATATTGCATTTTTTACTGATCATTTATTCATTCCTAAGCTTTTCTGTTATCCTTAGCCTGGGATCGCATTTTTATTCCAAATCAGAAAATTAACTGAAACAGCATCAGTGACAAAATTGCAAAAATACATTTAACCTGTTAATGTTTTTGAGAAGAAAACAAAACAATTTAGTTTAAAAAATATTATTTTTTCCCAATCTATTGGTATGTGCCATGAAATGTGATTTAGCCACGAGGTTATACATGTTTAAATAAATGAAAAAAGAAATCATGGTTGGTACTGACATCGTGTTTAAGATGGCATAGGGAAGAACGATAGTTCTTGTGTTCAGTTCTGCTATTAATTTAAGGAAGGAAAAGTATTTTATTGATTCTGAATCAGCTAGTTTTGTATTGCTTTTCTTGCAGCTTTACTCAATAATTCTCCACGCAAAGAAACCAAATAGTGCAGAGCTTACTTGTAACAGAAATAGCATCTGACCGTAAAATGCAAAAATGTATAGTCATCAAATACAGCGAAGGGCTGGAAATCAACTGTCAAGAAGAATATCAGAAGGAACACAGGAAACTGAAACGTGATTTACCTTCTGAAAAGGTTCTTCCCCATTAACTCTACCGTGGTAAATGTTTTATAATAGTGATCATAAAGATTGAATACGAACGGAAAAGATTTTTTTCGCAAACCATTTACGTATTCTGGGTATTTTTATAACCTATTTGAAGAAACTGCTTTTATTATTTCATTTTATTTTTTATTCTACTTCTGAGATACTTTCCAAAGTTAAGAAGGTGAGTCAGCCTATCTCATACGAATATGGTAGGGATTTTCGTTCCAGAACTTGATTTTTATCTCGATAAAAATCAAGTTCTGTCAGTGCATTCACTGACAAAAAAGTCGGAGAATACTAATTTAACAGACAATATACACTTGGCGCTCTTAGCCTTAGATGACTTGGCATAATCTAAAAGTGCCTGTTGTTCAGCTCAAGAGGTTTTCACGAGCAAGTATGCCGTGCCAAGTATATCAGATTAAATTTAAAAAAATACACTTACTGGCTTCAGCCTATTATATTATTTCTGTTTCTTCCAATGATCTGTTGAATCCAGCTATTTTGTTGAATGTTTATGAAAAATATTCTTATTAAATGTCATACCAAAATCATGTATGCATCTGTATCAGAAATATTGCAATCTTTTCCATTGTTTTTCCCATGAAAAGATAATCAATTATCTTTTCAAGATCGTGAAACACCGATATAGTTAAATTATCATCAGATATCAGAATGTGTCCCGAGAGTTCGAAGAATAAATAGAGTAGAATAAATAAATATAATTATTCTCGTAGCCTCTACTAAGATAGGCTTGCAGGAACTCCTTGACCGGCCAGTTGACTTCTTCTCTATTCAAGGCCTTTCTATTAATGTAGAGCAGTCCTGCTCTTTAGCTCTTGTCCCCTCTGGTCGTGACAAGAAGCTTAAGGTCGAGACTATAGAGTTTTCCCTGCACGGGAAGCCGTTGCATGCTTTGACCATCCTGGAAGAGTAGAGATACCTCGGTATCATGTTCATCCCAAAGGGAAGGTCTTCTGTCCCTTCTATCCTAGAAGCTGGGATCGCTTTTTTGAGGAAAGCTCCTCTCAAGCTCCAGCAAAGACTGTTTCTCCTTTCCCACTACCTCGCTTTTACCACAAGTTGGTGCTTGGTAGGACATATATATCTCGGTACTGTCCCGAATGGACAGAGCTATCTGTTCAGCCGTGAGATCATGGCTCCGGCTGCCGCCTGACACTCCTACTGCATATTTCCATGCAAGGGTGAAGGATGGTGGGCTTGGGGTTTCATCACTTAGATGGCTGATCCCACGCCTGCGGCTGTCAAAAATCGCGCAGTTAGAACTATCTTCTTCCCCCATCTGCAGAGAGGCTTTCTATAGCCCATTAATACAAGAAGACTTTAGGCGGGATAAAGGCTGGTCCCGTTATCAAGGTACTTTAATCGAGTCAGCACCCGCAGAACACAAGAGATGGGCATCTCTGTTGCACTGTTCTGTAGATGTGCTCCTTTAAAAGAGTCATATCTGGTGCCTCCCCAGCATGATTAGGTAAGGGATGGCACCAGACTCCTCCCTGAGTTCGAGTATATTGACCTTATCAGGACGAGGATCAATGCCTTGCCTACTCGAGCCCGCACAGCTCGATGGGGTAGTGACGACTCCAACTGTAGGGCTGGCTGCCACTACAGTGAGACATTGTCTCATAGAGCCCGCTGTTGCTTCCGCACCCATGGGGTCCGCGTGAGGAGGCATGATGCCATGGTCTCCATTCTGAACAACCGCTTTAAGAACAAAGGTTGCGAGACTGCGGTGGAACCACATTATAGGACCTCCGTGGGTTTGCGTAAGCCAGACTTAGTGATTAAAAGAGCTCTTCCATGCTTTTCCCGTATCTTACTAACCAGATCCTGGTTATTTAAAAATAACCAAGATCTGGTTAGTAAGATACGGGAAGAGCATGGAGCAACTCCGAGGTTTACCAGCGCCACCATCTCTTTATATGGCGTATGGAGTGCAGATAATTATAAGGACTTAAAACAGCTTAGGCTTACGCAGAAGGATATAAAAGTTCTTTCCTTGAGGTCCCTACAGGGCACACTGGTGGCATGACGTTGTCACCAGAGAATGACTACAATGATAACTAGAACAGGCATAGGGTAAAACACTTGTAAAGGCTTAGGCCTATATCAAGTCTGGATGAGATGTAAGGGTAGTACTGCCCATAACCAGTACAAAGATTAATAAAAAAATAAAATAAATAAAATAAAAATAAATAAATAAATAACAAGTGATGTACCACAAGGATCAGTGCTTGGCCCACTGTTATTCAGTCTGTACATTAATGATATTGGGAAGGATTTGACAAGCGACATACAGCTATTTGCTGATGATGCAAAGATAGGTAGGGTAACCAGGAATGCTGCTGATATGCTGTTAGGTTAGGTTAGGTTGCAGAATGATTTGAATAGGCTGGAACTGTGGGCATGGGAAAATGGGTGTCAATTCAATGTGAGCAAAGGTAAAGTCATTCACTTCGGCATGATTAGATATCCAATGTCGTATTATATTGGTAGGATGAGGCTAGAAGAAACTGTTGACGCTAGGGATCTTGGAGTGTTAATAGATAGGAAGTTGAAGTTCAGGGACTATGTGTCAAAGATTGCAAATACAACTCAAAAGATAATTGGGATGCTGAAAAACGTTCACATGTAAAGATAAGGATGTTATTTTGCCTCTTTAGAAGACCTTAATAAGACCTCACTTGGACTATTGTGCGCAGGTCTGGTCTCCTGGTTTCCGTTGTGATTCTGATATATACTGGAGCGAGTACAAAGGAGAGTGTTAAAAATGATAGATTGTGATTGTGAAATACTGATTATGAAAACAGATTGAGAATTTGTAGACTGCAGACACTAGCAAACAGGAGAAAGAGGGGTGATATGATTGAGACTTACAAACTTCTGAAAGGGTCATACAGGATTTCAATTGATGGAATTTTTCAATTTATGGAGGGTGGGGAATGGACGAGAGGGCATCCTTGGAAGCTGAGAATGAAGACCGCCAAGAAGGGTGCGAAGGCTAGAGTTTTCTCTCAGAGGGTGGTGCGTGATTGAAATGGATTGCCTTTGGATGTTGTGAGTGCAAGCAGTGTGAATGAATCAGTGGCGACTCGTACATAAGCATTGCGACACTGCAGTA
Organism: Typopeltis vanoorti; assembly: GCF_054136105.1. NCBI lineage: Eukaryota > Metazoa > Arthropoda > Arachnida > Uropygi > Thelyphonidae > Typopeltis > Typopeltis vanoorti. The sequence continues at coordinate 24,412,933 of NC_143559.1, read as the reverse complement.
CCCCCAAGGAAAAAAATTAAATTTGTCTGTGTTTATAAATAATAACAATGCTTACAACATTATATAAATGCAATACAACATGTTAAAGGTTACAGCTTATGTTTTGACATTGATTGAATAGTTAATAATTGGAATTGTTCGATTAACGCTTTAGATTACGAAACAAATGCACTGCGACCTAACGCCGATATTCGTTTGCGCTTGTCATTGCACGTTACGTCATTAGATACACTGCTGCTTGGGCAGTGTACATATGCTTGCGCGCGTTATTTCTGTGAGATATGAAACGTTTATTATTGGTGCGTGTTCGTGGTGAACCATTCTTTTGTGAATCTTATTTTATTTTGTTAAAATAACATATAATTATTTATTTATTATAGATACAAGGCTGCATTATGACGAGTGTCACTGTTGAAAATATGAAAATAATTATATTTTTTCAATTATCGTTACACGAAACAAATGTACTGCGATCTAACGCCGATATTCGCTTGTGCTTGTCATTGCTATTGTTACGAAACTTTTATTATTGGTGTTTGTTCGTGGTGAGGATGAAATATTTTTAATAAAGCAATTTTTTAATATGTAAATTTATTTATTAAAAAATTCGTTACTGATTAAAAAAAATTTAGAAAAAAAGGTTTTTTCTAAATTTTTTTTTAATATGCAGCACCCCCACTTAAAATTTTCACCGGCCGCCAGTGCAATGAATTCAAGAATAAATATGATAGCTGGTTCGTGTAGTATGTGGCCTCCCTCGATGAGTCTCTGACTCCTTGGAGGTCTCTCTTAATAATAGTAATAATAATAATAATAATACGTTGCAATAAAATAAGAATTCCTTCAGCAAATAAACAAACATCAGTTTTTTTTGTTGTTTTTTTAACATTGAAGTTAATATATTAGTTGTTTCTGATCTAGAGGGGACTACTTTGACTAGAGCCTAGAGCCTTTTACTTTGACTTATTTCATGTTGTAGCGGTATTCTCAAATTTATCTGAACATTCCATCCTTATAGCTTTGAAAGTAATTAAGGATGCCAGCTGTACGTACGCTATATACGGCAGTTTCAAAGAGAAGAAAGACAAAAAAAAACATCGCACAAGAAATACCAGAGAATCTTACAGCAGCCTACTTGAAATTTCCAGAGCTGCTTACCTGGATCCGTTTCTGTTGTTTGAATAATCCGACAAACAGAAGAATCGGAATGTACGTAAATAAATATATTCTTTAGTGCTGAGGTGTTACCTTGGCTTCTGCTGAACTACAGCTTTTTTACAACACCAATTTCAAGAACTATTTTGGAAATGGTGAGCTGTTCAAAGTTTATGCATTTTGCCACAATAGAACCAGATCGTACGGAGCGATAATTCGATATGTGCCTTCAGAGTTTGGTCATCGACGATATTCTTGGGCTAGAACTCACCTTCATGTAGAACGCGAAGAGCTTTTCAAGTGAATGTGAGTCAGCCAGTCTCATAGGTGACAATGGCTTCACTGTTGCTTCTACCGTAATTCCAAACTAAACTAACTCAACAAAATATGTTTATCTCTGAAGGTCAAGCTGCGATATAGAGAATGTCTGCGATTTTATTTGATTTTATTCATTTATTTATTATTATTATTTTTTTTTTTATTTATTTATTTATTTTTTTTTTTGTACTACGAAACAATAAAGAGAACTTTAGATAGATGAGAAGCGTTGCAGAACTTCTCAATCAAAATTTGCCATATTCTTCTTCTTCCAGAGACTGTTTCTTAACACACTGATATCGTAAATTAAACTACTGGTTCTCTATTGCCATAATCAAAGTTAATGAACATATCCAGCATAGTGAAAACAGAAATTATAATCGCATAAAATACATAAGTAAATACAAATAAATTTCATAACGGCTGAGGCTCTTTTTTTTAAATATAAACTTTACTGTTAAATGCTTGAAACATTTAGGTCCAATTCGCTAAATGTTCGAAACATTTGGGTTCAACCATTTGGCGAAAAGTTCTTTCAAGTGAAAGAAATTTGTGATTTTTAATTTGTCTTTTCATTTTACGTAACCTAGTTAAATAACAAAAAATATGGTTAATGCCTCATTAGTCATTTACTACAGCAAGTTGTTTCTTCTTGTATTCTATTACAGTTGCATAACTAACGTGCGGACCTTTTAAAAGGTGACAGCAAATTAAGCAATGTTTTGCGTCTCGACTACGCTGTCCATGAATCGAATCTAGGGAAAGTTCGAGGCTTTGACCTGACACAGATCTCACGCTGCGGAAGCCTCTGTTAGTGGTTCTATTCTGCTAAGTCAAACGTGATGATTTTTAACTAGTGATCCTTGGCCCATTTGTCGACGTTGCTCTCAATAATGCTTTTTTTCCCTGAAGTTATTACTATTTATTTATTTATTTTTAATATAATCAAGTGATATCAATTACAGTTAAAGGTTTGAGAAAACCAAGCAATTTGATTATATTCAATCGAAACTGTTCATTGTTTTATGCGCTCTCTCTCTCTCTCTCTCTCTCTCTCTCTCTCGTAGTTCGTCTATCCCATTGCAGTACTAAATATATTTCCTACCAATATTTGGGAATACATCAGATTTCGAGTTCTTGAATCGTTATAAATTTATGAATTTTATCATACGTTATTAAACGACATTGATATTTAATACACGTCTATTACCGTTTGAATGCATACTTAAAAGTAAACGAATTAGTGACAAAATGCATGAAAAGGTTGGCAGAAAATAGGCGGCGCAGAATTTGCATGTCCTTATATGGTTCTTTCATTCAAATGTTTCTCCACGCCTAGATTCCAAGTCAGGAAGCAAAATGCGTATGATTTTTTTTTTTTTTTAAAGAGATCAAAACTAAGCATCGTACACAACAGATTACGAATTGCAAACGAAGTTGAAAGTTCTACAACTGTCACAATATTACTGAACTGTATTGCCTTGACGAAAGCAGTAAACGCTAAGCAATTGGTGATCCAATGAATTTTTAACGATGGCAAGTGTACGTGAACTCGAAGAAAGAGCAAAATAAAAGCGCACTTGATGAAGAACGCTTCCACAGCTAGCAGGTAGCCCAAGGTCAAGGTCGCTTTGTTTACTGCGCAATGAAAGCTTCATTTTACTGAGAAAATAACTAAGGTGGAAACTTTCGCAGAGATGGGAACAAATTATGTGTTAAATCTACTTCTCCTTATTTACCGAATCAAACTCATTTATTTTGTTCTGTTTTATTTACGATTTTTTTTCGTATTTTCTTTACAAATGAGATGAAAATCTAAAAACCAGAGAATCGAGTTTATTAACTAAATGACACCTCCACTGTACATTATTATGATTAGAATAGTTATAATCTGCTGTGTGCAGCGACTCACAAACATGATACATTGGAAATTATTCTTCCTATAACTGCATAGAATGTTTTCGTTCAGAAAGAATGAATGAATAATGCATGCAAGGAGAAAACACTACCCTTTTAATGATGCACGATATCTGCTTTATATATATAAAAAGATAAGCCGAAATTTGAAACGTTTTTATGTCACGTTTTTTGTCTTACCGGCTTACCAGCCTAGAACTCGGGGGGGGGGGGGGTGCCGTAGGCACCAGTGGATGATTCGAACCAAGGATTCATCCACTGAACGCACTTCATCCAAGGTTGATAAGCGCTTTTCGAATGAAGGGGGAGTTAACCAGACTCATACGGCAGTTGCAATGACAAGAAGTATGCACGCAATTAACAAACCTTACACTTGTCTCCTAACCTTAGCTGCTTCAATTGTAATACCAAACAGTCCAAACCTCCTCTTTCATTTCACCCACCCCTATTCTTTAGAACGACCTTCCTTCCTCTCCAGCTTAAAGAAACATATCAACAAGTTCTTATTTTCTCCTTAAATCACTCTTTTGTGGTTTTGGGGCTTCCTATATGTGTGGGGATGATACAAAACAAACAAACAAATAAAAATATATTACTCCTAAGGTTAAAATATATTACTCGACATGTATAGGGAACGTTCACGCTTATTTTTCAAAACTGCTTTTAATTTGAGAAGTATATTTAATTTTAATGACTAATAGTGTTGTGCTGTTTTGTTCAGGAGTATGACAAATGATGATTCATCATATGTCATATATTTTTTTATCCCCTCAGTACTGTAACTGCCTTTCTTTTTTGTTTGGTAGCGCTTTGAGCTTCTTCGTATTTCATAGTTATACGTTGGAAATTTTGGACAGGAACTGTCACTCTGCATACAGTTCCACAGAAATATTGATGGTTTATTTGATAAAGGCGAGACGCGAATTATGTGAGTGTATGTATTAAAGTTATATATAATCGTATTCTAAATTGTGGGGCTGCTTTAGTGCGCAAATCCACAGAGGGGGGGGATGGTAAGTTAATTGATGATGGTACGGATTTAATGTACGTGGATTGTATACTTTTGTTTTGGGTAGTATTTTAACTTGTTGGATTCGGATAAAAACATACATGTTTGTTTATTAAGGAGGAGGAGGGGGGGGGTATTTCTGACTGGTCTAATGATTGATCTACTGGTTTGTTTTGATTATTTGTCTGGATATTGATGTATTAGATATATTATCGCTTTATAGAAGAAAACTACATATAATATAAAGCTGAGCTATTCTGATGAAAGTACAACATTGTCTTAAGGAGACAACTACAAGGATTCGCTTAAGAGGGGAGCCTCAGAATCGAGTTTTTTTTGAAGAAATAAGCAAACTGAAAAGTTTCAAGTACTCGTAAACTATTATACACGAGGAAAGAGACATATGGTTCCGTTAATATCAATGTTCGGTTCATTTGCGCCGAAAAACATATTGCCTTCCCACTACTATCTACCTCTCCTCAGCGCTGTTTTTCGTACTTCACATAGCATGATACTCAATTATCCGCGATTTTCTATTAAATTAGCTGATTAGTATTAGTTGCAAAATTTTACAACCGCTGCAGAAATTTGATAAAATGACATAATTCGTAAAATGGAAGGTTGCAAAATAAGCTATAGTTCACGGTCTCTAGATGGTAGGCATCTTTGGAAAACTGACGTTTTTTAAAGCATTATGGGCTTCTGAACAAAGTGCCCAAAGGCTCGTGGGGTGGGATCAAATACAAAAATAATATGTTAAAAAACATAGCCTGAAGGACTTCATTTTAGTATCAGAGCTATTAAAAGAAAAGATAAATAAATGTCCATTCATTTTTTATAGCCAAGGGACCCAACAATATTTGTGTTTGCGATTTTGAAACAAAAAGTTTTGAAAAATGACAGAACCTATGGGAATTCAGCCTTCGGCGTGAGTTACCTTAGTATTGGTACTACGTTAGAAACAACGAACTATGTCAAAACAGATACATGCATATATAATAAAGGGTTTCACATTAGCTCTCAGCCCCCATACATACTAATGAATAGATTTAGACCCTTTTGAGCAGAATTCACAAAATATATATCCTCTTTTAGCCTCAACTTTTTTGAAAATTACTAGCAATCGGTGTTCATCTTCGTCATCAGTGGTAGGTGAGTTGTTGACGACATGGTGGCAGTTGTCACCATAATCTAGAAATCGTGAAAACTCGCGTTCCTAATGCTAACTGGTATTACCGTATAAAATAGTGAGAGTTCTGTAGTCGATTTTTTCTGCGTTCTGGGTTAAAATGCTGAGTTTCGGGAAAAACAAATTACTTGTTGGTGCCCAAGATCTACTAATTCAGGAACCGGCTAAAAAAGTTCTAGAAAAAGCTTCCCCCAACTCTGTGACTGGAACCGAACTTATTAAACCTTTCTTCTACTCATCGCTAGCCATAAGGAAGTTACCAATACACACATCATGCATATATTGGAAACTTTCTGATAGCGTACCAATATAAACACCTAAAGGAGCTTTCAAAGAAATTACTTGCAGATCTTTGAATTAGAAATAAATTGCTTTAGTGTCATTAAGTGTCGTTCACCAAAAAAAAAAAAAAAAAAAATCTTTTTAATATCAATCCCATCCCGGAGGGGTTGGTAGACTACAACACATTTTAGTACCGTGTATAAGGATTTACAGTTTTAGATATACAGTATGTTCTATTTAAAATGTGTTTATTTTTTGTTTATCATAGCAAAAGTGGCAGTATAATGATGTATGAAATTGCAATGGCTTTTTTTAATTTTTTTTTTTTAAAGCACGGCATACGTGAAGTAAGCTAAATTAATCCGGGCCTAATTTCGATGGCTCCGGATAGTTTGTGTAGTTAGAACATCTGCCAAGAAGAAAAGATATTTAAGATCATACGCTTAAATAACGCAGAAAGATTAACTTACCATGAAGCAAATTTTTTTAAACAAAAAGTCTTATCAATGGTAAGCCTGTCTTCAAAAGCTTGTTTATATAAATTTGAACTTCATTTTTGAAATATCTGACCCGTTAACTTCTAGGACATCACTGCCAGAAAAAGTCACCTTGAGAAATGATAATAAATGGACATGTCTGGAACTGTGCCTCTAACACGCACACACACACGCACACACTCGTCACCCAAAACATTATGACCACCTCTACAACCAGACTGCACGATTAGCTGGAAGTCCTCTCATCTCCACTGAACATACCTTCACCACTAATTCTTACCTGAGGATTGTTTTGGACTACGTATTGCTGAACATGTGTCAATTTGGCTCGATGGATTGGGACTCTTCTAGCAAGACAAGGCCCCGAGTCATGAGGCTTGCATTGTGCAAACATTGTTATTCGAAGAGCATTCAGTGTGCTTCCCTGGCCGCTTAATTCTTCATTTGAATCTCATGTGGGATCATGCGGAATATAGTGTTTCGCAGTCAACTAGTCTGAGGCCACCTCTGTCTGAGATCGTCTAAGCTGAAAAAACTTATAAAAACTTCTCATATCATGACAGGGATCAGAACTTAGATTTTTCTAACTGAAGGATAAATGTAGCAATTGCACTACTCAGATGAAAAGATCACGTTTTCTCAAAAAAGACTTAAATACTACGTGCACAAGCAAAACTCACTTTCAATTAGAGAAGGATAAGACGTAATAAATAAGTTTAACTTCGGCCATGTGACAGTTATTGAGAAACTGAGGAAGGTAACATTAAGCAAATAAAGGAATCGATATTTACTCAGATCATTATTTATTAATTACATAATTGACTGTTTACTTGATGGAAGAAGCAAATTAGTTATTGAAGAAGGAAGTCAGAGCATATCTATTATAGGATAATAGTACAAAGTACTATCACGACAGAAGCATGAAATATCACTAGAGATGAAACAATGGAGAACATAAAATGGATGACAATATGCAATATTTTAGAGAAGACGACATCCGGTGTTAAATAACAAAAATAATATAAGAAAAGAACTAACATATAGAGTAAAGAAATAGGAAATGCAATTGAATAAAATAGTTTGCTAAATAAATTTCAGACAGCGTCTGAAATTTATTTAGCAAACAAGATACATGTAAACTACGAAAGATGTAAGCTAGGAAGGAACACAGCAAAATAAATAATTGACGAGCACATGACGCATCCTGAGAGAAATTTAGGGATAATAATATAAAGGACATTCATAGAAGACAAATAGTTACATATAAAATAATGCTAAACAAATCAGAGAATGACATGGCAATGTACGAACAATGCACAAAGCGCAACTGATTAATCACTATTGGAAACCATGGTATGCTAATAACGACGGGAATGTGGCCTGATGAAGATAACAGGAGAAAATTCCATTCCTCTCATTTCATCGAGAGGAATGGCATTTTCTGCACTTACAAAAACAGGAAAAGAAGAAATTAATGCAGAACCTGTAGAACATGCCGACTTATCCTTGCAAATAACGCTAATTCTAGCAAGGAGTTAATTCCTGAATATTGGAACATAATATTATCAAAATCAATTTTCGAGCTTACAAAATAATAAATATCAGATCAGGAAATCGATAGACTACCTTCTCATGGAGAAATAAAACAGTAGAAAAAATGTTCATGTATAAATAATGTATTCATCATCAAACGAAGATCAAATGACAGTTATATTTTAAAGAAATGCTTTACTCTTGATTTTAACAAAGCATTTAATTGTGTTAAAATGGGATTACGGAAAATGCTCTCCATATGCATGAGATTAATGTAATGTGATACTCAAAAGAATAGAAAACAAAATGACAACAAGACTGCGACAAGAATGCGGTCTATCACCTTTTTTTTCACTATTATATATACACAAAAGGGTTGAACAATTATGCAATACCCTACTCGCCAGGTAAAAAAATAATGATATTGGTATTAATGATATTGCCCAACAAATCATTAGGAGTTTAATATAGCAATCTGTGGTGGGAGAAGATTGCTTTAGTGTGAGGACCATTTGAAAAAAAAAAATAAGAATAGAAACATTAATCTTATGAAATGTAAGTTATTATATTAATTTTTGTTCCTAGAATGACTTTAAATGACACATATCCTTCTTTGTTTCTTAAAGGTAAAAAGATTTTGTTTAGAAAGCTATACCTTTTTTTATTAAATAAAAAAATATTAAATTTTTTCCACTCTGCAGCTACTCGCCAGATGCAAAATCTACTCACGACGTGCGAGTGGGCGAACGTATTTATCGAATCCTGCGCGCGCGCGCGCACACACACACACACATACACACATATACATACATATATGGGGTGTCTATAAAGTACCTGTGCAGTTTGAAATTTTAATAATTTTGCACGTTCTTTATATCTTATACAGAATTGAAGTTATTAAAATTTCGAACTGCACAAGTACTTTATAGACATTCAATCTTTCATGTTCCCAAACTTTTTGCGGATTTTCACCCCCCCTCCCCCACAAAAACACGGCAATCATGGCGATGAATACTTGAATAAATTGCTAACACTTGACGTATTCTTCAGCTGGTGTCATTCATTATAATGTATATTACCTGGAAAATAAAAGAACGAAGTTTGAACAAATGGATTAACAATTTTAGTTCACTTTTGAATAAAATAAAATAAAAATTTAATTCCTTTGTTCTAATTACGTTCTTTCTTTTTCCAGGTAATATACACTATAATGAATGACACCAACTGAAGAATACGTCAAGTGTTGGCAATTTGTTCAAGTGTTCACCGCCATGATAGCCGGCCCGGTTGGTCAAGTGGATAGCGTATCCGCTCTCCAGCCAAAAGGCGGCGGGTTCGAATCCTGATGTGGGCATGGATGTTTGTGATTGTCTGTGGAAATACCAGTGGTAGTGGTTGGCGATAGATTGCGTTGGTGTAGTTGTAATCAGTTGGTGATTCAATGGTGGAGACGGAGTTGTAGGGCAGGTGCCCTCCCTCGATGAGTCCTTGGACTCCCTGGAAGTGTCAAATAATAATAATGATTGCCGTATTTTTGTGTGTGGGGGAGTAGAGAAACCTCAAAAAAAAAGTTTGAGATGAAAGATTCTCCAAAATTTAACATCTAGGGCGCTCTAGGAAAATCATGCATAGCTGGTCCATTCTTTTTGGGGGCTGTTGTGAATGGTGAGACTTATTTGAACAATGTGCCGAATTACTTTATTCCTGGGCTGAGGAGAGCGCAGTATTTTAGCAAAATGGGACGGGATACCTTGTCACTGCTTGCAATGTTCTGGAATTTTTAAACGTTTTTCCCAAAAATGGATCAGAAGAGGTTGACCAATGCTTCGGCAACCTCACTTCACACTTCAGTCATTATTTTGTATTAATTCCTTCCTGTGGAGAATATGTTAAAACTGAAATTAACACAACAAAATCGCGTTTTCTAAACAATCTTCGCACTAGAATAACAGTGTTGGTTGATTGATTTGGATTTACAGCCGAAACAACAATGTATTATCCGAACATCCAGTCCAGTTTCGGTTCTGAACTGGATGATTTGTATTGCCTAATGAGAGACTACTACCACCCGGCTTCTTGACGGCATGAAATAAATATAAAAAAATACCATGTTTGGTCTCCAGAGCGGCGTTCCTGGATAACTTAACCCTTATCCCACCTATACTAAACTATTATAGGTTGCTAACCCCTCGAGACGCGATTATGATAAAACTACAAGAATTCCAATGTTAAATGACAAATATAAAACATCCCAGATCGCAAAAGTTATATTGCATTTTCAATCGACAGTGGAGTGATAGCAATATAATTTTAATGTATCAACAAAAATGATGAAAGCTGTAGCCTATCGAGGAAAAGACCCAAACAGAAATAATATAGAAGATTATATTCCAAAACATGTAGCCTATTTCATTTTTATAATCTCTGCACTATATTATAAATTGGAAGCAAGTCCATATACTGCCAATTCTAAAGAAAGGATGAGTGTATCCCATCAAACTATTGACATTGTTGTTCTCGCTTCAGTGTTACCTAAAGTAATGGAGAAGGTCATCAATAAATTTCTTACACTGAAGAACTTCCAATTAATCATCGACTACAAATATGAATTTCGCCAGTGAAGATCCACAGGATATCTCCTCACCTAAATCACCTACCTATGGATATGATACGTGCTATAAATTACTTTGAAGAATCCTGTGCTGTTGCACTTGACATTTCTAAGACATCTGATAGGTTTGGCATTGAGGACTGCTCAGTTTTCCGAGAAAAAAACTAGCAATTTCAGTTTTCTCAGTTTTCTGTCAGAGTCCTTCACTGCTTGTGATGGAGGATGTTCACTCTTTAGATTTTTAAACTAATGTGGGTGTTCCACTGGACTCTAATTTCACCTATCCTCTTCCTCATATACATAAACGACTTTCTCTAACTGACCTCAAGCCCAATCCACGGTTTTGGATATGATATGACGGATATGACTCAGCGACGCACCTTGCAGGACTCAAACATCTCAAGCGCCAAATTCATCTACAATAACTGTCCTAAACAATGACTCTCCGCACCCTCATTTAATAGGGCAATAACAACAGTCACCTAATGCTTCCAAAACAGTTTTGTCTTTCTTATCACAAAAATTACCTGAGTTTTTTTCCCATTATCTTTTGATAACACAACCTTAAAACCAATCTCTTATCTCTGACTGACTTACGTGTAGGTCTCTTCTGGTAAAATCCATCCCTTCTATAGCATCTTCGGCTTCTAAAAAAAAAAAAAAAAAAAAAAAAAAAACCTCGGCTAATAACAACTCTGTACAAATTCCAAATTCGCTCAATCTCGGAATACTGCGACATTTGAAGAGTGTTGCATCTAAAACCTCTGTAAAAATTCTGCTGTTTAGAATTTCGTTTGATTGACGACCCCCTTTCTCTCTCTCTCACGCACACAAGCACGCACGCACGCGCGTACGCACACACACACACACACACACACACACACACACACACACACACACACACACACACACACACACACACACACACACACACACACACACACACACACACACACACACACACACACACTTAACCCTCTATTTCACAGATGGGTCAGTTTTTGCATTTTGTCTCTTCTACAGAAGTTCTTTTCATAAGTTATTTAATTTGTAAAATGTTTGTTTGAAAAAGTTAAATTATTTTAAAAATAAAATTGGCCGAAGTGGTTATGAAATATATCTTATTTTCCGATGAGGAAAAAAAAAAACGTCTTACATTCTTTACATTAAATACTATAAAGAAGATTAGTGAGAGATTACATTCACTGAGAGAGATTAATATGCCAACATATTTTCTCTTCAGACCTTTAAAAATTGCAAAGAGTTGCATCAAAATTGGTTCGACCGTTCATGAGTTGTTTCAAGCGGGCGGGACGAGCTAGGCGACGTTTACTTACAAACGTGCTTAAAACGAAAACACCCAAGTAACAGGTTGCGTTCACTTAATGACGTTTATTGCCATTCCTAGAAGAAAACTTTCACGCGATAACAACATAGACGGTTCTGAATCTCTTCAGAAGGAAAGTAAGAGAATGCCTCAGCCACTCGTTAGGAGTTCTGAAAGTGTTGCCTCCCATTTGATTTCGAATGGAAATAGAAAAAAAAAAGGTACTACAAAAATTTCACGTAGATAATGATTATTTATATTCGTTCTATTCTGAATGCAGTCATTATTTCAGTGTATTTTGCAGAAGCTCTGATGGTGTGACTCATTTCGCTTCTGATAACGAATCCCTCCTTATTATACAACTCACAGCAAAGCAATTTGAAATCTATAAGTAGCGTTGCATGTTGCGAAAAGTACTATATTCCATATACAGCATTTGGAAACATATCTATCGCATAATCTCTATCTCATCACAGAGTGCGCTATGACGTTATCATTTACGTAAAAAAAAAGTTACGGAAGAAGCATTTGAACAACTGGTATGCGGAGAGCTTAAGATATCCCATAGTAGATCATAAAACACGTGATTGCTTTTGGTCGGTATGGATCTAATAGCTTTAACGATATCAGTCACGGAAACCTGCCTACAGAGTTGAATTATTTTTAAGAATGCGGAAATCTTAATGAGGTAGTGAAGCATTTGTGATCGGTATGCCACACCTATCAAACAATATCGATTTCTCAACACTGTCGGTCAGTTTATGAATGAAAGCTTCAAGTCCGAATAAAAAAATGCAGTTCAGAAATAAATAACTGCAGTAAAAATTGTTTTCGAATTGCATACTCGAATTTCAATTAAATGAATTATCTCTGCTTTTGTTAACGAATGATTGGTAATCGAAATATTTGTGGAGATGCGCTAAGTTTTGATAAATGAGTTCCAAATCCTTCCGAGGAGACTGTCGCATTGCGCAAGCGCATTACTCGACATGATCGATACGAAGTACTTCGAAAGAGGTTGCTTAATACAACACAATAAAAACAAATTGCAACTTCCTATAATAACTACTAAGCACATCTAAATTCCTACTGCATCACAGAAAAGCTGCTGATATTTACACAAGAAATAAAACGATGCAGGCAGTTAAAAAGAAGCGATGATATTTTCAATTTTTCATCGACTTTCTCTCTAATTTTTGGACAATCCTTAAACATCGTATTAATTGAATGCTACTACTGAACGAGTTATCAAAGCACTGTTTTTGAAGGACCTTGGAGTCTTTGAAGATAATGAATTAATATTGTTTGCAAATCGTGCACGTGCAAAAGGCCGCCACTGTCATGACAACCGCGTTCTCTTCGGAACACGTCATAGGTTTTGTGCTGCAGGGTTGCTGCAGTGAAGCACCACAGGGGCTGGCTAGCGCAGCGCGGGGAGCAAGTTGTTCAGCCGAGGACGCAATGCGGTATCATCGCAAACCATCTCAGCCAGACCCTTGATAGAGCGTGCGCCGAGAAGCGATTGTTATCGTTCTTCTTCAAGAGAAAAGTCCTTTAAACTTTCAACATACAAAAAGAACGAATTGCTAAAGTTTGTTGGAACAGCTGAATAAAATTAACTGCAGCATGTTTTACTGCGATTTCATGCTTTTCCTCGCTTCCAAGGAACTACATTCGTGTCACGAGCTATTTAGAGGAACCAAGGCAGTCTAATTTCGTACCTGTTAATTACGTAGATACTTTATTTAAGTAATAAGGCTCGCTTTTTTTAACAGCTCGGAAATGGTGAAGTCTGTTTAAAGACACCAAAAAAAACTAAAAACTGTTGCTTTCAATCATCAGGTGCATTTTGCTCGACAAAATTCTCTTTTTTTTGTGGGATTTGAAGACTATTTTCATGTTTTTCTGCAGCGAATGCTTAATCCTTAGTTTATATTTATTACACCACCTTATTAATCTGGCAAAGCTTATTCACGTTATATATAAAAGGAAAATTATAAATGAAGCATAATTACTTTATGGCAGTTCAGTGATATTTTTCTTTCATTTTCATATTTTGATTTTATTTGATTGTATTTACCTTTAAATACATTCCCTTAAAATGCATGTTATCCTTAAATGCTCAAAACCTATTTACACTAAAATGCCTTAAAACTTTTATATTTCTCGATTAAAATATATGTTGCTGTTCAAGGCATTAAAGCAGTTATTTCATTCTTGTCTTGCGATTTATGTTACCGTTACATATCTGAAAGTACATAATGTACTACTCTTAAAATTACTATAAATTAAAATGTCTAACACTTATATGCTACCTTTATATATCTATTATTAAATTTCACATGCATTAAATGCATTCAAACGTGTGAGTCTCCCTTAAATATTGTTAATAATAAATATAATTGTTATAAATATTCTCCCTTCAAACTTATACTGCACGCTTATATATTGCCTTAAATACGCTGAAACATGTGCATTGCCTTAAACATCGAAACGAAGTAATCATTTAATTAATTATTGTTTTCAGCATGAAACATGCGCAGATGTGCGCATGTTTCATGTCCAATAATAAAATAGTTTGTTACTACATATGAAAAATGCGTTTTAATTATTAGTACTAGTTACGCTATTTGGACAGTTTGATTTAACAACCGACAAAGCAGGCCTTTTTTTAATGCTCGCCAATCAGCTGGATAGTAAAAATGCGGACGAATGCGAAATGATCCATAATGACGCAGTTTAAAGTACAACTTTGCCAACTTTAGCAATTCGACGCTAGCTTGCGCCAACATCATTGCTACAAAACAGCTATTATAATCTCTGCACTGCACCTGCTTTGCGGAACATAATAAGGATACTCGAAAGCACACGAAGCCTTGCATGTGCAATTTGCCAGTTAAACGAAGCGCCCCTATTAGAGTTATGACAGAAATACGCCACTCAGCGCAAACTGTACGCACTAGCTCATTGTTTTCCTGCGCCGGGAATGCTTCGGAGCTTCCCTAGAGACACAAAGCGAGAGTTCTTAAAAGTGATGCTTTGGACACTCACATACGGAATCGGCACTGTGTATGAGTTCGTAGTATTGATCAAAGAAGGTGGCTGATGTCACTGTTCTCACTGCACTCAAGGAACAAACAAGTGAAACTACCGTTGGAAATTTTAGAGAAGTGCCAAATGCAGCTTTTAAAACGGAAATTTGCCATATTCTGCCAACAAAAGTTGTAATATTGATTGAATACACGGTACACGGGCTCGTCTAAGGTGGCTGTGTGCAAGGTAATTTTGCAGTGTCCAATAGGATCAGATCACATTAATATTGCTTGCTATCAAGATCTGTGTACTCTTCTCCCTTCCAGGGGGAAGATATATATATATATATCTACAACTCAGATGCATCAACTGGAAAATTCATCGGACAGGAACAATGGAAAAACGACCAAGAAAGGATAAACGATTAGTAATGTCGGACATTTCAGAAGTAGTCAAGTGCACTATACGAAGCATAAGAACAAAGGAATTAAAATTAGCAAAACAACTAAAAACTAAGAATATTAATATACCCCTGATAATAGAAACAAAAAGAAATTAGAAATTAAAGGGAACAAAAGATATAGATAGTTTTACTATGGAGTGGACTAACACATAAGAGCTTCTAGTGGAGTGACCATTTTCCATTCATTATAAATGGAAAAATACAATACGAAAGTACAATTTTGTAAATGATCGAAGCATAACAGTTAAATTAAAAACAAAAAGAAACGACTTAAATAGCATAGGAGTATATGCCTCTAAAGAAGGTAGAAAAGAGGACGGACTCTGAACAATTTTATGAAGAACTACAAAAACAGTTAAATTAATGTAATAAAAATTACTATATATTAATAGCAGGGGATCATAATGCTAGAGCTGGAAATAATCCAATCCCAAATGTCTTAGGAAAATATGAAAAATTTTTCATGAATACCAATGGCCAAGAACTATTAGACTTTTGTGTTTTCAATAATTTTAAAATAATTAATACTTAAAAAAAATAATACAAATAAATACACTTGGAATGGCAGAGGAACAATATCTATAATTGATTATATCATTACTAATCACGAACTAGCTCCGCGTGTGAGAGATATACATGTTTGCAGAGAAAATGAAATTTTTTCAGATCATTACCTAGTAGTTTCTAAAATAGAATTACTAATAAAATGAAGAAATTAAGTAAATAAGAAAAAACCAAGAAGTAAAACACGTATACAAAGTATATGTATTACAAGAAGAAAGCATTATAATGCTATATCAATTAAAATTAACAGATTACCTAAAGGTAGCCAAACTCAATGAAGATATGGAAGAATGGAAACTTTAATAAAGATAATTCATAAAGCAGCTTCTGAAGTACTTGGAAAGAAAAATAAAATATTGCAAAAAAAATATCAAAATTTTGAACACAGATATAGAAAATAGAATAAAAGAAAAACAAATGGCATATAAATCATTCCTTCAAAAACATACAAAGGAAACAGAAGAAATATACAAAAACAAAAGAAAAGTAGCTAAAACCATAGTACAGAAAGCTCACTAGGATTCTTGGGACAGATTTATTAATAAAATAGAAGATATACATAGAAGACAAGATATAGCCTACAAAATATTAATGAAATTAAACAATGACGAAAGAGATAAAAGCACAAATTGCCATAATACAACAGAAACAACTGACAGAACATTATAAGAATTTATTGTAACCAAATTGAATAACATAAAACAATAATGAAGAAATCAGTACTGATATAGAACCAATTAGATTGGAAGACCTAAAAGAAGCAATAAATTAAAAAAATAGAAAATCAACTGGATTAGAAGGCATAAATACAGAGCTTAGGAAATATGGTGGAGGATATTTACATCACAGATTCTTAAAATTAATAAATAACTGTTGGAGGAAATATGAGGTTCCATGAGATTAGTCAAAAGCTAAAGTTATGTCTATATTTAAGAAAGGAGACAGAGATGATTGTGGAAATTACAGATAAGTTTCTTAAATACAGGTACAAAATTTCCAGTAAAATCCTGAATACAAGACTTAAAAATATTGCAAACAATCTACTCTTAGAGGAACGAAATTGTTTCAGGCATGAAAGATTGTATATACAATATTTATGTGTTAAAACAAATTATTGAAAAAAAAAGGTAAGAATTTAATTTAGAGACTCATTTGGCCTTAATAGATTAGTAAAAAGCTTTTGATAAAATGCACAGTGAAAAATTATGGAATATAATGAAAAATGAAAACCAAGGATATCCATTACATTTGCTGCAAGCCATACAAAGTTTATATAAAAATACACAAATACAGTTACAGTTAGGTAATAAATTAACAGAAGAGATTACAAATAATCAAAGTGTTAGACAAGGATGTAGCTTATCTCCAACTTTATTCAATATATATATATATATATAAAACAAATTATCCAGTTGACCAGAAGAACTGTTATCGATACAATGCTGCATACAGATGATCAGAAAAGTTAAACAAAATAAGCCAACAAAAATATGTGCTTTCTCATACCACTTCCACCTCTAATAAGGTGGTGTAGTCAAACTTTCGCAAACATTTATGCCACGGACAGATTCAAAACCAGAGCCTTTTGGTTGGAAAGCGCATACATAACTACTTGGCTAACCAGCCAATATATATATATTTTTAATAAAATACAAAATCTTTTTAACAAACTATAGAGCACAGAAAGCATCAATTTGACTTATTTAAGATATTAATATGAAGGTTATTGCAAATGCATTCACATTTTATAGCCAAACGGAAATTAAACTTAAAAACTCCAAATTTTGGATTTGGAAACCATTTAGGGACATAAGAATTTCTACATTTGTGCTATTATTATTGATATAATGATAAGTATGTATGTACGTAAGTATTATTATTATTATTATTATTATTTCTTTCCAATTTGATTATTAAAACGGAAGTTTTCCTCGATGTGAGAAAATATAAATATATTACTGCGGTACAATGAATAAACATTTCACGTAAGAAATTAGCATCATCGGCGCTTTCCAAATGATGAAAATTGGATAATATCACTTTCTAACCTATACATACAGCCCGCGAGATCGAATTCCACTGTAGCATGCAGGTTTGCGAATGTTTTTAAGTGGTAGATGGTTCATCGCCAGGTGTAAGACGACGATTCTGATAACAAGATGCCTAAAATGTTTGAGAAAGTATCGTGTTGGGTCTCAAGAGTAGGGTTTCACAGATTACCTAACCTTTGAATCCACAGTAGTAAAGTGCTCCAGGTCTACAAAGCATTGGGGTTGGAGTGACCAAAAAAATTTTAAAACAACTTATTTATTTATTCGTATAGAGTTTCCTCCCTTTTTCTCCCCCGTCCCTATTGGGGCGAGTCGAGCCCACTCATGGGGGGTTAGGTATTTATGGCTGTAGATCCGTGTGTGTTCACGGAGCCGGTTTGCCTGCTTGCGGGATGAAAAACGCCAGATAAACTGGCGGAAAAAACTCTACTGCCCGCGCCCAAGACCGGCTTGGCTATGGTAGATCCTCAAATTCCTCATGTCTTCGACGGGAATCGAATCTGGGACACTCCTTCCGTAGTCATATGGGTGAGAAGCGCAAAGCCACTAGGCTAACTGCGCGGACTATAAAACAACTAAAATAATTATATAAGAAACAGAAACTGATATATACTATTTTTTTATATCAGAAAAGATTACTGAAACCAGAACAGCAACGATTGGTTGGAATGTGCGTGTTGATAAATGAAAATGATAACTCCAATCACCGAGAAAGCCATAAATTTCATGAAATGGATTTTTGACCTCAAAAAGTAATATTTTGTACTGTTTTGTTGAGATAAATGAAATTCATATAACTAGACATTTTAGAAGTGTGTTAATATATCATAGGCCTTTAAGGGGGAAACCTTTAGGAAGGTAGTGATTAATTAATTTATTTAAAAAAATATGAAAAACCAGGCTCACCACAAAGAAATGTCCTTATTTTTGTGAAATACGAATTGGCAGAGCCGAAATGATACCTATATAGGATCCTGGATCTATCATAATGTATAATATACCTACTAGTTTAAAAATATA
Organism: Typopeltis vanoorti; assembly: GCF_054136105.1. Taxonomy (NCBI): domain Eukaryota; kingdom Metazoa; phylum Arthropoda; class Arachnida; order Uropygi; family Thelyphonidae; genus Typopeltis; species Typopeltis vanoorti. The sequence continues at coordinate 24,393,964 of NC_143559.1, read as the reverse complement.
TACAGTATATTTACTGATAAATAAGTTAATATATGAAAGAATTTGGAGGTTATTTTATGTTCTATATTCTGTCCACATTTTCTTTCCTCTGTTCGTTTTCTCCAGCTATTATTTCATTTTTCACACTTTTTATAGTTCTATAGAATCCTGCATATCAATTAAGAAGTGGCATCCATATTTAAACATACGCCGCTTTATACATTTCCATATAATTAAATAATTTTATTTAAAAAGAAGGGTGTGCTGCGACGACAAATATGCTTCGTCTTTCCGTGGCAATAGTCTATGCTTCCGCTGTAGGGAGTACAATATCGTGAAAATTTTTTTGTTTGTTTGTTTTAGTTGTTTGCTACACGTCACGAGCACCGAACCTTTAGTAATAAAATGGTTTTGTATGAGTGCTTCTGCAATGACGTTATTCTCCATGATTCCATGGCAAGAGTAGTTTTTCTTACATGCCAGATTAATCGATGTGTGTTTCTTCATCTAGAACGAAATAGGCAAGTCGTTCGTAACCCACTGGTAAAAATTCATACATCTACTTTCAGATGTTCCTGCATGTTACCACTGAGTTGCAAACAACTAGCCTATTTCGTCCTGAATAGCCAACCGGAGAAAAATAATAAACGAAATAGGACATATTGTACCGCCCCTAAAATTCTGGGACAGTTTTTCTTCGAAAAACAAATCATTAGGGTGAGTCGTCGAGAGAATGACTTACCTCAAATGACTTCGAATTCATGATATATACGAGAATTATGATTATGATATATATTCGAATTTATGATATATATGATATTACATACTTACATACAAGTATACACAACAAATACAACTATATTATTTCGGAGAAACACACACGCACATACACGTGCGCACTGCTTGAGGTTGAATAGTTCGTGGGAATTCTTTTCATACTGAGATCATATGCATACTTAATGCATAGAGCAAGTAATAAAAATACTTTTGGTTGCTGCGGCCTTCTCTACTTCCTTTTACTTTCACAATGAATAGCAGTTAATGATCCTTCTCGACTGGAAAATATATAAAAGGAGATTCTGCGCTGCTGGATGCCCTTCACTTTAACATCAGTAGCAATTAAGAAAGCAGGATTGACTCTTTCATGTGTTTGGTGGGAATAAGGGTGCGTGTACACTTTATGCGATGATTTTTATGGTAATCCTAAAACAGGGTAGTCAGTTGAATTTTAAATACCACGGAAGGAGTAGAAGACTGGGAACAAAGACTGTTTACTGACAATGATTATGAATACGTGTATGTTGCAATTTTCAGGAAATACATATTAAAAAGTTCGCACAGAAGAAAGCAGAAGCATGAGGAAAAGAAAACTAGTTTATTTCTTTCTCTCTCTGTTTTTTTTTTTTTTTACTTTTTATTTGAGAAAGACATGAAAGATGAAATGCTTTTTAAACGTGTTAAAAATGCCTGAGTTTCTATCTTTCTATTTTATGTGTGTCGACGGGTAGAGATGACGTCAACAGAAGATCCCCCGTGAATCGACTGGTGGAATTCACACTGGAGATCATTAATTAGGCGGGAAGTTTCAAGGTAGTGTGGGCGTAACTACTAATGGATTTCTTCATTACTGGAAAAAAATGTTGATGTCAGTGCAATAAGATTTGAATAGGGATCTCTCTCTCTCTCTCTCTCTCTCTCTCTCTGTTTTCAACATTTTGAGGACGGGGTTTACATAATAATAATACTAACAAACTATATCACAGAAGGATAATAAGCATATAGCCATGTTTCCGATTCACTAATATATGTTTCAAGGAACACGAAGTAGTGCAGAAATAAGTTCTTTGTAAACCTGAGTACTTTGGTATTTAAATGCGCTTGTTTGTAGTGGGGGGGTAAGGAAAAATATATTGGAGTCTACTTCTATTCTGGATTTGTAGGTATACGACCTTATATTAACCTTACTAATATACGAGGGGAGCTGGAAAGTTCAGATAAACACCTAGAACAAAAATGATATTAAAGCAACTGATATAACCACAAGAAAGAGCATACTAATAGCAGAGTTATAAAGCTTACTTATGTTCTTATATTCTTATATCCTCGTGTGTTCTTTCTTGTGGTTATATCAGCTTCTTTAATATCATTTTTGTTCTCGGTGTTAATCAGAACTTTCCAGACCTACCCCCTTGTAACTAATGTTTTAAGTTAAGAGTCTTAACTTGGGACTCAAAACTCATCTATTTCATCACTGAAAAGGAATTTTCTTGTGCTTTTTTTTTTTTTCGAGCAAGATTAGACGAAGGTCATCCTTAAAACAAGATGATCAGCTTATATAAAAATCCCACCAACCTCTGCACAGTCTGCGATAAAAAATAAGTGACCAAAAAAATAAAAATATTAATAATAATAAAGCATTTACAAATGTTGTTGATTCTATAGTTGGAAGTATAGGATGGATGATGGATTGGAATATTTAGGCCAATAAGTGAATATTCCATTCCATTATTAACCCTACTGTTCAATTTTTTTTTCAATAATAGCATTAAAATAACAGAAAGAAACTAGATTAAATTTTAAACAAAAACTGAAATGATCGTAAGTTAAATGTCGTTAGATTGTAGTTGAATTTTATCGCTCTGTATGAGACTACTACTCTGCTTACTGAATGGCTTGAATACTTCCATGTTTGGTCTCTAAAGCTGTAGTGATTGTCCTCGTCAACAGCTAGCGCAGCGACATTTCAGTCCCACCCCCCAATCTTTCCATTATTAACATTTCAGGTGCATCCAGTTTGTAGCGTATTTTTAAGTGGTCTCACCCAAGAAAAGTTGTAAATCTACTATACATTTCGTACCAGGATTGGACGAAAGGTTATATAATCTGGGTAAGATCCACTTAAAAATACTCTTCACACTGGATGCATCTGAAATGTCAATAATGGAAAGATTGGGGGGGGGGGATTAAATGTCGCTCAGCTGTTGATGAGGACAATCACTACAGCTTTCTCGAGAGCTGAGCATTTCATCTGCTAATAATTACTGCACATGCTGTACAAACTGGCAATAATATCTCGAATTCAAATATTATTTTAAAAGACTTTTATTATTAATTATCACTGTGAAATATATTGCATATAGTTGTATGATATTTGTTTTTTTGTTCGAGCAGTATTTTTGAAGAAGCAGACAGATGTAGTGTGAAGGATCGTTTAGTTCATAATGAAGGTAGAAATTATGTGTATGAGTACGCAGAAATATAGAATCCAAGTATGCCTATATTTTTATATCGTGTCATAATGCAAAGTTGTTTGTAGTTCTGTACAGTTTGTCTGTGCACAAATTAAAAAAGTTTTATGTATTGTACTTTTAACTAAATAGTGCGCTTATCAAGAAAAAGTTATAACTAATCACCTGCAAAACCTGAAATAAAAAAAAAAAGTTTTTTTTTCTGTTGTGCCAAGAAGTTTCATCAAGACTACGTTCACTAACCTGCAGTACTAATTCGAGCTATGACATTCATCATTTTTACAGTGTAATTATTGCAAAGAGCCATCGTATTATGCAAGTCAAATTCATTGCGGTCTTCTCCGAATACTCCTAGCATACAAGTATACACGTATGGTATTAATTAGTCTTCTTCCTTTATATACCAATACATTTTTCTTGTTATTAATAAAGTTATTGTAGGACCAGGGTGGTTTTTGCAGTGAGGATTATCTCTTTCGTTAAATACGATATTTTGTTAATAACCCAATATGCGAGTATAAAACATATAGTAAGAGTCACGGCAAATCAAATACCGCAGAGAGTCACCAACTACTCTTATTAAAGAAAAAGAATCATCAGAGCTAAAATTTCTAACTAATTCTATTTCTAAATTAAATATTGTGGATTCTCCATTTTTATACTACGGGGATAACCGGATACAGCCTACAAAATATAAAGTGTTAAATCCAATTAATAATAATAATAATAATAATAATAATAAAGTGAAAATAACGAAGATCGCATCGTCCAACCGATTTCGATCATATTAGGAACATATCGTGAATACAAGGCACTGATGTATTATAGTTTTAAAACGTTCACGTGTGAGATTGTTATAAAAAAAACCTTATGTTGTTATTGCTGCACGAAAATTTCAGTCCATTCAAAAAAAAATTATAGCATATGTGGGAGTGGCGAATTTCGCAAAATACAGCTGTTACATTTATTGATAAAGGTCCTCTGAAAACTACTTTGATTTGATAAGTCCAATCGAACTAAAATGAAAAGGCGAATTTATACGACAGGAAGTTTTTTCCTCTGAAGACATTTCTATAAGGCGCATTATTCAATCGATTTCTACCAAATCTAGAATACTCTCTGACAGTATGACACTGTTTTAAAGTCCTCTCAAAAATTCGGTCTAATTGCTATAATGATGGAGCTCTTTATTCACAAATCGTATTCAACCGTCTGTGAACCAAATTTCCCATATTTGTTTCTTATGTTGTTTGAGGTCCCCTGAATTGTCGCTCAATTGTACCAAAATAGAGACCGAGATTACAAAAGAGAAAGAATAAAGCGAAATGCCGCAAGCAATGCTACAGGTCTCATTATTCAACCAATGTCCACAATTTATTCCTTCATTATTTCCTTTTACTAGCCTAAAATAATTGATATCTGAGTAAAAACACATGTAAAAAGTGAGCTAACGTACTGCCAAAGGACAGCTGCAGTTTATAAGCGGTTACTTGGTTGACATTGTTCTTTTAAATACCGAGAATGTAAATTCACTCCAGAAATCCGAGCAATGCTAATTAATTATTAAATATAATGTCACAACTAAACTGCATTTAACATCTTACTTCCTCACACATGGCTCAATTTTTAACGCGAATTTTTTAATAATGAAATATATAAATGTTAATAGCATATGTTACTAGTGTTATCTTCATCGTTCTGGGGACAGACCCAACGTTACATTTTATGACAGAAATAATATTACCATTAAAATATACAAGTATAAACGCGTAATGTAAAAAGGAAATATTAGTATGACGATATCATTAACTATTATGCAGAGAGATTTAACATAGTTTTAAAATATTGAATATCATTTTTAAAAAATCAAAGAACTACTGAATACGGTAGTTCTTTGATTTGATAAGGAAAACCAGTCATTTTAAAATATGACAGAGTGGATTTTATTATAATGTAATCATAACAAAACCGAATTGTGTAAAAATGAAAACTAAATTTATTATTGTATCTGCTAGACTTTGTATATTTATTATTATTATTATGAAATGAGTCAAAAGACTCATCATGGGAGGTTCTTCTGTCACACACACACACACACACACACACCTAGATAATCATACGCGTCTTAAATATATTCACTGTTTCCGCACTCACGACACTCTAGGGAAATGCATTCCAATCACTCACGACTCTCCATGCAAAAAAAAAAAAAAAAAAAACCCTGCTCCCTACCCCTTGCTCACACCCTCCTTACGCAGTTTCCAGGAATGACCTCTTGTTATCCCTCTGTCTTCCGCCATCACTCTATGTAAAACTTCTTCCACATTATCTGGTAATAACCATTAGCAACTTATATGTCTTAATCATATCCCCACCACGCTCCTCCATCTATTCGCCACTTTCTGCAAATTATATTTTCTCAACTGTGTTCACAGTCAACATTCCATAAACCAGAAACAACCTTGGCCAATCGTCTCTAGGCCCTTTCCCAAACTTCATATTTTTGAAAACCAGGTGACAAAATCTGTACACAGTAATCAATACAATGTCTTATCAAAGTATTATACAATGGTTCCATTGTATAAGACTTTAATCAGGCCGCATAACGTCATCACTTCTACACATCAGTGTCCTCTGAATCATTCCCATAATCTGCTAGTGCTCTCCCTACAATTTTAGCAATGTATCCCCGAAATTTTAGGTTCTTGTCCACAATCACACTGGGAGTGATTATCATTTAGCAGATAATACCACTCACTTGCCCATTCAACCACTGCATTCAAGTCCTCTTGCAATGTCGCAACATTCACTCTACTCCTCACAGTTCTACCCAACTTTTCATCATCTGCAAACAACTGGGACACACCACGAGTGATACTTCTGGGATATCGCTCCTCCATAGAAAACTCGACTTGCTAGTACCTATTAGATTGATCTCCAATCTTCATTCCAGCGCGCTAATTTACTATATCTCTAACCCTATCAATTCAAATTTAATTACCAGCTTGTCATGTGAGAGTCTATCAATTAATACGCTTAATTACAAAATTAATTTATAGTTCATATTCTGAACAATCACGATCTGCACTTTGAATTGTTCCTGTTCAACAGACGTTGTGAAGTTAGTCAAGCCATGGCAAAACTTTTTTTTTAGAGACGGGGGATTTGATTTACTCGGCTGTTTCTAACCATAACAGTTTCATCTCAAATTTGTTTGTACTGAACAGTTACTCTGAGAGGAAGAAAGAGAACAAAGAACAATCACTTTTTTCGCCCTGGAGAGGCCATATCACACATCCCAAAGGACTATAAATTTTTATAGTGCAGTTTATATGATCTTTATCGCTAAGCAGAAATATATTGAAGGGTAAAGAGTCCTTCCATTTAGTGTTTCTAATCGCATGATTTAAAATTCAACGATTTATACTTTGTGACCGTCCTAAAATTCCATGAGGGGATTTCAAGGAAGTCACAAGAATTAGAGAAGAATTAGAGAAGTGGTGAAATAGCTAAAGACAGGGTGGCCATAAATTAACTTTCCCTCTTTGGAGGTATCTGTAGCTAAAACTAATACACGGAATGAGAACATTTTATATTGAGACTTTCGAAGGCATGGGGAGATGAATTCCACGAAAAAAAAAAAAAAAGATTTCGTACCAAAAGTCGCCGATAGGGGAAGTTTTGGCGCTGGTGGAGGCGAAAGCAGTCAAATATTTGCAGTAAACGCAGGTAAAAAGGATTATGCAAATTTTACTGTGCGTACGTGACAGCAGCGCCACCAATTCCACTTAAAAAGGGATTGGTAACGTTCAGGCAGTTATTCGAATGACTGACGATTTGTGCTCAATATGCGTCCTATCTTGCCTCAGCATGCTTTACTTGTTAAGTTGTTTAACCTTAAACAGTGCAATGCCGTAGAGGCCCTTCGGGAATTTAGAAGGCTTCATAACCTGCGTACAGGTCCTATGTCAGCTGTAGCACTGAGAGTTATGATTAAGAAGTTTGAAGAAACTGGATCACTAGGAGTTAGACCTGGCAGAGAACGGAAAGCAGTGCAAGAAGAGACAGTAACAGACGTTGCTACTGCGGTGTTCGACAACACAGGGACCAGTACTGGTTCCCTGAGTCATCGTCCAAGCGCTCGTGCCATAGCTCGCAAACTTGATATGGCTTATGGTACAGTCTGGAAAATCTTACGGAAAATGCTTCACTTCTATCCGTATAAGTTCAGTCGTGTGCAAGCACTACTACTGCAGATTATGATAAGCGCATGACCTTCGCGCTAACGTTTCTTGCCCGAATGGAGGTCGACAATGACTGGCCTTGGAGAATATTGTGGGGTGATGAGGCTCATTTTTATCTGAATGGGTCGGTCAACACTCACAACTGCAGAATTTGGGCATCTGAATATCCCCAAGCGATCCAGCAAGTACCACTTCATTCTCCAAAAGTAACCGTGTGGTGTGGCTTCACAGCCGATTTCATAATAGGACCATACTTTTTTTGAGCGTATTACCCCTACAGGTCCTGTAACCTGCTCCATTACTGGAGAGATTTATTGACGAATGCTGGAAAATTTTGTCATTCCTGCATTGCAGCAAAAAAAACAATGTTTGGACTTCCATAATTTTCATGCAGGATGGAGCACGGCCACACATTGAACGTTCAGTACAGCGCCTTTTACGCCAGCATTTCAGTAATGAGAGGGTTGTCAGTCAGTTCTTTCCGACGCATGGCCGCCTCGATCCCCGGACATCACTCCATGTGACTTTTGGTTGTGGGGGTATTTGAAAATCCGTTGTGTACGTTGGTGGCGTTTCCAACTTGCATGTCTTGAAAGAGAACATAAAACGGGCTGTTATGAACATCCAATCCGACTCCTTACACTCAGCTGCAGAACATGTCACACACCGGATGCAATTTGTTGTACACAAGAAAGGTCAGCACATTGAAAATCGTGTATGTGGTCCAGGGGACCCTGATTCTGATGAATAAAACATTATTTCCTGTGAGTTCAATCACTACATTAATTTCTGTGTCTCTCACAAGTTGTTTTAGTTTAATTATTATTATTATTATTATTATTATTATTATCGTGTAACGCGCCACATATCCAGATGAAATGAGTGACGCGGCTGTCGCTTACCGTCGAAATGTTATTCCATTTTATCTGCCTTTAATGTAATTATCCGCTTGTTTTCGGCTCCGCCAGCGCCAAAATTTCTCTTATCGGCGACTTTTGGTACTAAATGTTTTTTGTTTTTTTTTTCGAGGAAATCATCTCCCCATGCCTTCAAAAGTCTAAATATAAAATTTGGTCTCATTCCGTTTATTGGTTTTAGCTACAGATGCCTCCAAAGAGGGAAAGTTATTTTATGGCCACCTTGTATAATAAACATAAAATTGAATGCTTTTCTACTTTTGCGATTTTTATAAATTCTATTGCCTCTTTTTTTTTTTGCTAAAGCAAGCTGCCACAAAAAACTAAAAATTCGCACCTATATGATTACGCTTATATACATATCACGATAAACTATGGAATTTTTTCTTTGTGAGTGTAACATTAAAAATAAAGAAACAAAGAAGCGCCGTGTATGTTTGTTGTGTCCTAACTGCAGCAAGATGGATGCACCTACTCAAAAAAGCACAGCAGGAGAAAGCAAGTACTCAGAAGCAATCCATGGATTCTGATTAAATATGATATAGTGTTACTAATTAAAATTCAACCATCCCATCTTGTTCTATAATAATTCCTTAAAAGTAGCATTGGTACCCTACCAACCACTAAGTCGAGGGGAACCACACAACATACACACGCAATTAAAATTCATTGAGAAAAACGCTGAATTACATGTTGATAAAAACTGGGTTCACTGGGTTCTGTATACTGTACTCTATATTCAGTTTTGTTTTATGTAAATTTAACTTTTTATCACTTAAAAATACACATTTTTCATTCGAAATATTTCACTGCAAAATTTTGACTCCTCTAATAGTACTGGTATTTTATTTAATTTAGTATGAATAAACGTGAAGACTTTTTACCGATGTGTGACACATATGGGTATATTTTCATGCTCCCACTTAACTTTCCCAAAGGCGAAGATCATCAGACGTACCGAGGGTTTATTTTTTGTGTACAACCTAATTTAGAATATCGTTCTTTGTGGTGTTGAAAACTATCTTTAACGTCCAAACAACGTTTGAATTCAAGAAAAATACGGAAACATCCTTTAATCCGCTAGATCTACATGACTGATTACAGTGATATATATAGTTCGCATATGAACATGTTCAGGGTTTAGATCGGATGAACTTTGATTCGCAGAAATGAATTTGTTTATGGTATTAGTAACGTAGATCACCACGGTACAACTACACCGCACACCGGTCAGTCACCTATGGTTCATTTTCTGGTGGCAACTACTCATGCGTATGGTTCTTTTGTTCAATGTACTAATTTAGAATATTTTCAGTTGAGACAAATATGCGAAATGACCTTATAAACGGCGAGCCTCACTTCACTAGGCTAGTATGCGAGGAACCTTTTATAGAGATAATGAAAGATTACGAAAATAGGCTCATACGGAGAGGTGATATCCTTTCTTTTCCTCCCGGAAACTTGGTTGTTAACTTCAGTAAAAGAGATGAACAGGGTGAATAATAGATACACCACGCAAGACAATAAACGCTGGGTGATCTACGTTACTAATACCATAAACAAATTCATTTCTGCAGTTCAAAAAACTGACAAACTTAAGAATAACCTTTCGGAACAGATTTATCTTAGTTTCGACGAGAATCTGTAGTGGTAAACAAGCAATGACTTTTACAAACTGGGAACCTGCCTTGATAGCTCAAGAATAAAACTTCTTTCCATATATAAAATTGAGTATTTAAAAAAAGCAGAAAATATGTAATATTGTATTATAATTTTTAGTTTTTTCAAACTATAATTTTAATTTGAAAAACAATGTAATTTATTGTAATACAATAAATACAACAGTTCGTTGCATTGTAATGCATTTCTTCTTTTACTTTTATTTATTTTTAATTTAAAAACGTGATTATAAATTTAATTTTACAAAAAATTCTATTTAAAATATTTCACTCTTATGAAATTCTTACACAATTTGAAGAAATCCCTCTTCTAAAAACTTTCAGAGCGCTTAATCAAAATTTACGAAAGTTAGAATAAAACATTTTTCTGTATCTGCCTGAACAAAAAACAAAAGATTACCAAAACAAAATTAACTAGTTTTGTTAATTTTCTAATCATCTGCTCTAGTAATAGCGCTAACTAGCCAAAAAAGGAGGTAGGGAAGCCATTTTTTCGATAATTTTAAGTCCCATTTCCACGTGTATATTCCTGAAGACAACGCAGAATTAAAGAAAAATATTCACGTATGGGAGACTTGCTCGGTGTGAGCTGTCACCGAGTGACGTACAGAGTTTCATAATTTACTCTTGTTAACTAGTTTAAAGGATGATAAAATATGACGCCCTTGTGGAAATAGATCACGTGGTTTTACCACCTACCACGACGTCCTTGATGCTCATTTGGACAACTGTTGCGTCTCATTTTGGCGCCACTCACCACACTGCCACGCTGGTACATACCTTTACACTGACTTTGCAAACACATCTTTATAGCAGTATTCTTTTATACGGTATTGTACAATATATGTAATATGTACACCAGGTCAAAATATGCTGCCTGTTTTCCTTTATTTGCTAAATACCATATTTTATTGATACATTATGAATATTTCCAGTCAAAAAAATCCGGGTGAGATCTGCAAATACAAGGCACGGAATACAGCCTGAAGGACGACTGGAATTACGAGTAAAGCAAAGCCTTTCGTGTGTGTGTGTGTGTGTGTGTGTGTGTGTGTGTGTGTGTGTGTGTGTGTGTGTGTGTGTGTGTGTGTGTGTGTGTGTGTGTGTGTGTGTGTGTGTGTGTGTGTCACTTAGAGTCTGATTAAACCTACCCTTGAATTCAACAGCAATATAAAATTTTCATTCTCATTTAATTCCGATTTTGCTTCCCTTGCATTTTTTTTTTGTTTTATTCATAAAGATTAGTAACACTTTTTATTCGAAAAAAAATCAAAAAATACTTCTAAAATGTTAATCCTAATCCTGTGGCTTCCTTTGTGAGAGAGATGCAGCTGATTGCTAGGGAGATAATTATGAAGCAAGGTGGTTTCGCGTTGCCTTCCCTGCCGTAAGTATTTATGACTGTGGCCGTCTTTGTTCACGGGACCGGTTTGCTTGTTTTGAGGGATAAAAAAAGTGAGTTACAGGGAGAAAAACCCTCCACTTTCGTATGAGACTGGTTAACTCACCTTTAGCCGAAAGGTTATAAATTAAGGTTTCTCATGTCATGGACGGGAATTGAACCTAGGTCTTTCCGACCAAAAGCTGCGTCTATACTGACTGAGCTACGGAGGCTCAAAAATTTTAATGTAGGAATAATTCCATATTGTGTATATAGAAAGAAGTTTTATTCTTCTGACGGAATCAAAAAACATGATCGAATGATTTTTAACACTTTTTAAAAACCTCTTAAGACTGTAATCTTTCCTTTTTTTAGTTCTTTGGTCCATGGGTTGGACGAAGGCATTTTTCTCCAAATATAGTTCAACACACACGCGCGCGTGCGTCGTCTCATGAGTTGCCTTTCGATAACTGCTTTCGGTTTCAAATCAACAAATACAGAAAACAAGTCGAGTGGATAACAATTCCACTCTTCAACCAATAGGCTGTAGATTCGAAACGTACCGCGAGAGCGAATGTTTGTGAATGTCTCTAGGTCGTAAACGAATTATTTGTCTACCACTCTTGTCATTGGAGGCCTGAAGGATTTCATGTTTAGAGTAAGGTTTCGGATTTTTTTAATCCTTAACACATCCACGTTAATAATTTTTAAAAAATGTAATACAGGTTTACTGCATTTCGTGGGTGAGACTTACATTAAAAAATTCTGACACCCAAAAAAGAAGTGTAAAGAGAGGAGGGTGCCTTCTCTTCCTAGAATATGTTAAGTTCTATATGCAGCATATATTTTCATTAATGCAGTTTATTATATCTATGAAATGGGTTAATTTCATTTTAAATGTCGCTTAAATCTTTGATTCTGGGTTCCATATGAAATTTCTGCTAGTAGAGCAGCAATTACTCCTTTTCAGTCCCCCTCACCTCAACTCGCTGATATTCAGGAGAATTTCGTTGTAAAAAATGCCCCTCCTTGAGAGCTTGCACTAGATCCACTTGAAATCTAGAGTGTCCCACAAATCAGTTTCACGATATGATACTTGTCACCGGTTGCTGGAACCATATCAAGCTATACCAAAAGTTTGCAATCGATACTAGTGAGACTCTGATTGAAAGTCTTACTGAGTAGGACTTTTTCAGTTTTCTTCCGACCCATCCATCAGTTATGAAGATGAAGTTTACGCTTGAAGACTTATGCTCTTTTTTATGACAATATAGCCAACGAAAAGTTGCAAACCTATAAATAGATACTTTTTTTTTACAAGTAACTTCGGACATAAAATCGTTCTTTCATAAACAAAATCCGTAGTCTATTAAGCTTTTTATATATATACACCGAGAAATATCGCCAATTACTAAACTTGTGAAAGTGAGCAATACACATGATTCATTGTATTTTACTGAATTGGTTTGTCTATTTGTGCGGCTCTTTAAGTTTTTTTTTTTTTCATTCCTGTCAAAATATCTAAATAAATTTTACGATTTAATATCTACGATGTAATGAATTGAACAGTCGTTAATATGCAGAAAAATATAAAATTTTCAATAGAACGATTGAAAGAACAACTAATGCATTAAACCAGCACTGAGTCGGCATCCTTTGAAAGGAAAATCTCGGCGAATGAAAAATGAGTCGCAATCGCTAGCGCCGAATACTTGCCTGTCGAAAATCTCGATGATTTAAAAGCTCCGTTGTTCCCCCCCACACCACCACCACCACCCTTCTCCTTGGATCTGAGGGAATTTTTACTTAGTAAATATTGATTAAGTTCAACTAATTTAAAAGCCCATTCAAAACGCTAGTTTGCCGTTCAAGCAAACCTGAGATATACATCTATAATGCAAAACTGAAACGTGTTCTATGGCATGCGCAAAGGAATTTGGTGAGCAATTCGTGTAGAACCCATAGTTGCCCTTGAGGGAAGAACGAAAACGTTGATGAAGCATTCGTGTTCCGCATTCCATTCTGAGATGACATCGTCCGCGGACACACTTTACAGAATAAATACGCATATCCTTTCCTCTACTTTCAGAATGAATTAATTAAAACAAATTAAATTAAATCATTAAAGCAAGTAAACTCATAAATCACATCTTCACTAATTTTACCTCATCATATCGCAACAATGTTCATTACTTTCAGCTAGATTTCAAAAAAAAAAAGTTGACAAATAATAGACTACTACTACTACTACCTTGAATATCAGTCCATGCCACGTAACAATCTATTGAACATTAGCGACAGGTTGAGGGACATATCTAGAATGATAGCACGTAAAACATTTTGTGTCAAAACATTTTATTAAAATGATGATTTGTTTTTCAATAAGAAACGCAGTATCTTAACATATTTTCATCCTCATATGAGGACATAAACTGAGATATTCTGGGATACTTTGTGAAGGGAAGATCGAAATCTCCCAAAAAGTGAGTGACAGTTGCTCCAAATTTCTCACAATAAATGGCGAGTCAGCATCTTTTACCCAGAGGAAAATTTACTGAAATAGAAAGTTCAATTAAAAAATTATTGAAATTTAGCAGCAAAAGTATAAAAAATATCTGGCACTTTTTTTTTTTTTTTTTTTTTGTACTTCGGTAAATCAGTATGAAAATTCATCCACAAATATCCAATCGGTATAGGCGCAGATTTTTCATTCGGCACCTGGGACAATGTTCCAGTTTTCTATTTTGGGCACTTGCACTAAAAAAATTCTGAAAAGCATTAATTTAACGAAGAGAAAATTGCTGAACAAAAACAGAATCCAGTTACTGATTTAGTAGATTATTTTAAATATGGTAGTCTTAATAATATGAATATTCCTATCTTTTGTATATTTTTGTAATATTTCGGTCTATCCAAAGAAAGGGCTCGCCTATACCAAGTGAGCTACAAAGGCTCCACTCATGGATCACATATTTGAAAAAAAAACTATACAGCGTCTCACTGTTGTAAAACGACATATCAAAAAACAAAACGTTTTTTGATATGTCGTTTAGGCCAATACTTTCAATAATTATTAAAAAAAAAAGAAAATTAATGGTTGGCAATGAATAACCGCAGGACACAAAGGACGCCGTCTGCAAGATTTATTATTATTTGCGATCAGCAAATATTAAACAGAATATTATTTTCATAATATGTGGAACAGAAAAAACGTTCTTCTTATGATCTCAAAATTAAATATGCATTTCAATTTCTTTTATTAAATTTCAGATACTGTATATTATATATATGTCCATACCATATTTTTTGAAATATCCACCGCCTGTGAATAAATCACTCACCCTTATTTGAAGGGGAGGAGAGGAAGCGTACTTTATGTGACTTTACTGAAGTGTGAAAGGTATACATCTCAGGTATAAATGTTTGGAGTTTTTTTTTTACTCCTCTTTCATAAGGAGGTAGCAGGGCGCTTTCCTTCGGGAACCTAGGGTTTTGCATCGCAAAATTGCTATAACGCGCATTTAACCGTAAACTGGCCTCAGCTGTATTTCAAGACAACTCACCCAATATTTCGCTAACTAGCGAATAATGTTAGGTGGAACAGAGAGAGAGAGAGAGAGAGAGAGAGAGAGAGAGAGAGAGAGAGAGAGAGAGAGAGAACAGCGTGCTAGCTATTCAGAAAAAAAAAACATTCAAGTATTTTTTGCTCGAAAAAAAAAACAATTGTATTTATTTAAAAATCTATTTAAAGCATGAAAAATCTGAAATCAGAAAAATACTTTTGAAAACAGTTTTGATAACAATATCGTGTTTTATTGAGATATTTTCCTAGCATTCCACCACAAAATGTGATAATTATTACGATATGAGTAATTATTACATTATTATATTATGATGCAATTATATTATATTATTATATTATATTATAAAATTATTATTATAAAATAATAATATAATTATTATATTATATTATACAACAGTTATATTACATTATTATATTCATACATTAAGGAACGGTTAGCAGAAGCTTTTAAAGATCAATAATAACTAACTCTGATTTAAAAGCTTGAGAAACGTTATAATTTGCTCTAAACTCATTCCTATTTAACAATGTAATAGAATTTGCTTCCTTATGTATTCTTTATCATAATATCAGAAATTTCGCCAATAATATCGCACTTTTTTTTTCCAATACTTTCTTTTGTATATGTTAAGCTTAACCCATCCACACACACTTCAAGAATAAATTGATTCGTAAATAAAATAAAACGAATAACCACCCCCAGAATGAGAGTCTTATGTTAGTTGCAACATGTGGTTAAGACCGTGAACTGTTTCAAAACAAATTTAATGACTCACACAAAAACCCAGCATGAAAGAAAAAAAAAAAGTGGTGAGAAACAGCACTTCATTTGTGTACTGTCATGCTTCAGCTTCTTTCTAAATGTTTGGCTAATATCGCACGTGGGTGGAGAACGCTGCTAGTAGCTTGAAATTCTGATGTTAATGTTATCGCACAATGTGTACAAGAAACCGGATATGTCGTCACTTCCACTATATTTGTGTGTTGAATCGCCACTCCTCAAGGACGCCACTTATTCGAAATTACTTAGAAGGTGGCAACTTCCTGGTAAAGTTCCTGTTTTTTTTTTTTTCGAAAAAGAAAATAGGTATCTGTGACTTCCGCAACTCACTTCGTATACGTGAAGAAGATAAAAATTATCTTAATAAAAGTTTCACTTTCTATTTCATTATTACACCTTCAATATACACTATGAGATCAGTATTGCAAATATAGATTTAAATCTCAAAAACCTGTTATTTTTGTGATTCCAAGAGTGTATATATAAATAATATAATTAAATACATTATATATAAAGCTCACTTATCTTGGAAAAACAACGCTGCGTCATACGAAAAACGACGCACGCTGTTTGTTTGTAAAGATTTGGATTTAAATCCCGTCTCTAGGACCTTGCGAACAACGTTATGTTTCTGACTTTCAAAAGAAAGTGAAGGGCCATTCTCATACGGCAGGGCAGGGGTAAAGTTTTTTTTTTTCATCTCTCAAACAAACTAGACGAAGAATCCTTTTAAATGGAAAAGATTTGAATTCGATTGTCGTCGTGATAAGATGCGTGTTTTTATTACATTTATTTTAATTGAAGGTGAGTTAGTTGATCTCATGTGGAATCAGCTGGGTTTCTTCACCCAGAAATTCGTATTTTTAATCTCACATAAGGAAAAATCTGTCAGAGCACATCAGGGGCGAATGCTGGTCTTAAAATTCACGCTTGCTCTTGTTATCATTCAGGGAATGAGAGGTGTGATTGAAATCTAATTTGCGGAATAATGAATTACTGACCATTTAAAACTATATATTTAGAAATTTATGTACATTTAATCATACAAATACAACATTTATTTTACAAATGATATTCTATCTTTTTCAATTTAGCTACTTGAATACAAATTCTACCCTACGGTTCTTCTTTATGAGCTGGTCAATAACATCATCATAAAAAGTTAACTTAATTTTCCCAAGCAACACGCCCACTTGTAAAGGCTGGCTGAAGCTCACTGCTAGAGCTACGTTGACTGCGTATGGCCTGTGTTTAAGACGACGTGAAGGGAGCGGAAATGGCCATGCGCGCACATGAAATCACAGCGCTGCAGCGAGGACCTAGAAGCTCCCACAGCCGAGCAAGGCAAGGTAGTATGTCATATGAACAGGTAATGTCAAGGACATTACATGTCCATATGTCTAACGAAAAAGTTAGACATATGGACAGGTAATGTTTGTAGTACTATGTTTAGTGCAAGGTCCGCTATGAACAAATAAATATTACTTCTTTCTCAAGTAATGAGCTTGCACAGCAAACATGGAGAATTTTGCTGTCCACTAATGGTGGACAGCAGATGACACTGTGTGTGTAGATAATAGATAGTGGCAGCATAGTGCACAGATGGTAGATCTTGGTATGTACATGGAGGATAAAGCAGTGTAGAAAGTGGATTGTGAAGATTGTCCTCCAGTGATGAGTCCTGTGATTTTCCGTGGAGGTATCACGTAATAATAACCACCACCTTATAGATAACAAATAACTTTTTGAATACGGCGATCATACTTAGTATTCTAGTTTTCGTGGTTATAAGTTAACCGTAACGCTATTAATAAATACGAAAAAGTTAGACATATGGACAGATAAAAAAAAAAAAAAAAACGTGACGAAAGTCACGGAAAACTTCGTGCACAGGAAACACAAATAATATTATACGGACGCTTGCGTTACAAAAGTTACTTCGGCAATTGCAATTGTTGTCTTTCTACCTCTCTTTTAATATATAGGATTATTTTGGGTAGTAAGTAAAAGGAAAATAATTTGGCTAAATCGCCTTCTTAGTTATCGTACTGGCAACAACAAAGAATGTATTTTAAAAAGTAGCACCATATAAATAAAAAAACGCTCCACGATATAAAAAAGTAGCACGGTACCAAAAAGGAATTCTATACATTGAAATCCTGCACCCCATGTAGCTGACATGTATGTGAGCACAAAAAATATTTATTTTGTGCTGTAAAATGAATAAACGGTAGAAAGATGCCTAATTTTGTAATTTCTTCATTTTCCATTTAATTTACAGAAACATCTTTTTAACTAGGATGCAATTTCTGAAGTCACACTTCCCCTGACTCAGAAATGTATACCTGCAGAGATGTTAAAGAAGCAACCCGATGTATTTATTGACTTACACAACTAATTCGATTATTATGAATACAGTTGTTTATACAAACAAAATTAATCTATTCTGGAATTTAGGATTTTTGAAGATAATGCTCGTAAAGAACTTCTTGGATATAATTAACACTGATAAGCATAGCTTAACAGAACATCGAGCAACCCCAAGTATTACCCTTTTCAAAATTAACCAATAGTTTAGTTGTCTGAAGACCAATAACTAACTATTGGTTATTTTTGAAAAAGGTATTGATTTCAAAGAAATTGTGATAAATTATATTATTTTACATAAATACAGAATGGCTTATTTGTACTGAATATTGTTATTACGATAGGCTGTAACATTACAAAAGGAGAATAAATTTTAAGAAATAAAAGGAGAACGCATAAAAAGGGGATAAAATATAGAAGAGAGACATGAAACAATAATAATATAAGCTTATTAAGCATTAATTATGTATGAAATATAACAATTAGAGTTTCAATAACTGGAATCGAACACGTTCTGCCAGACAGCGGCTTGTGTAACAGGATACTGCAGAATCCAAGAGCAGTTGAACCTTCACAAGATTTTTCAAATGAAAATCAATTAGCTCATCTCACATGGAGGTATTATTCCCCTTCTTGGAAACTCATCTTTTTAACCCATCAAAACATGCTAACTAGCTATAGAGCACACCCAGGAGATATCCGATTGTTACCATTGGATATCTCCTGATTTATGAAGACGCGCTCAGTTTTTCCCGCAAAGAGCACAAGAGCAACATCGAAGAGTATAAATTAAAGATGCCAAGAAATTATATTCTCGCTTTCATCCTTTATCGAAGTGTAAGCAAACAAAGTTAGCGCATGAAATAACGTCATGATTGGACAACTCATATATAGAGGCTAACGACTTCACATCAATTGCTTAATATCCCATAATGCAACGCACGTATCCTTATAGACATGTATAATACTATGCATTATGGGAAGGGCCACTACCCAGACTGATTTCGACCTTTACTGAGGCGTCATCAGTGAGAGCCAGATCCAGAAGTGATACCAAGGTTGAAGTAATGAAGAAGTCATATTTCCATATACAAGTAGCCAAAAGGTATCACACCTCATCACTAAAATACTCTGGATTAGAGATAGATGCTGAAAGTTTTTTCACTTGGTTATACTATAAATTAAAAATGTTACAATAAAGGTCGAAACAGGTATGGGTAGTGGTCATTCCCATAATGCATAGCATTATACATTTCTGTAAGGATATGTGCGTTGCATTATGGAATACTAAGGCAAGTAGTGCGAAGTTATTAGCCTCTATATATGAGTTGCCCAGTCATGAAGTTACTTCATGTGCAAACTTTGTTTGCTTACACTTGGATAAGGGATATGGATAAGGGATAGGTTTGCTTACACTTGGATAAAGATGCCAAGAATATAATTTCTTGGCATCTTTAATGTATAATATAACCAAGTGGAAAAACTTTCAACATCGAAAAGTAGTTAATTTATGGGAGCAAACCGCTGAAAATGCTTCCTTACTATGTCATAATTCTGTGAAATTCGTTACATCTCAACCGAACAATAAAGAAAAAATAAATAAATAAGTTATAATTAAATAGACTCATTTTTCTTAATTAATCAGCTTCATTATAAATCCTTTCCGCTGAACGCTATAGTAAACCTTTACAATAATATATATATATATATATATATATATATATATATATATATATATATATATATATATATATATATATATATATATATATATATATATATATATATATTTTTTTTTTTTTTTACCCCCCAAAACTGAAGACGGGTGTAAAACGTGTTTGGAATTAAAAGGCACACTTCAGAGAAGAAGATAATGACCAAGTATCTAAACAATTTCCTGTTCAAGAAAACGTCGAGTCTGCTAGTACATACGTGCAATGAAAATCACGAGCTAAGTTTTGCAAGAAGGCACGGATTTTTGTTGTTGTTATTGTTTGTCCCTCCCTCGATTTTTTTTGTTGTTTGTTTTTAACCCCCCCCTCCCTTCACCTGAATATTTCCAGGATATATATGGTACATTGAGGATTATGGTATTTACGAATAAGGCGAAAAAAATTGAATATCTGGTGGGATCCCTCATTTAATTAACCTCTTTACTTTCCATTAATTACTAAAGAATGATTTTAAAATGATTCTCTTTTCAGTTTCATCAGTGGAGCAAAGTACTTCTAGTGGTATAATCAACTTTGGCCTTGGATATCGCAATTATCTCTTCTGTCACTAAAGTTAAAATTCATTTCGATGATTTATTTGTAAAGATAAAGTGTTTTTTTTTTCTCTTTCAGAGAATTATGGTCTAAAATCAAACAAATCAGGATGACTGAGATATTTTCTGCAATTAAGCAGATTATTTGATTGTTTAATACACTGGAGGAATCTTATCAGCAAAACAGGATTATTATAAAGAACATTTCGACTCTAAAGATTTATCTCAACAAATATTTGAAATACGAAAGACTTATAGAAGTGAAACTTGCACCATTAAGATTAATAAGTTTCCAATTTTTATTTACAAGTGTTCAATGTAGTATCATCTCACTTACAAATGTCTCAAAGGGAAACAACTTCTTTTCACATACTGGATCATATTTGTACGTTAAGATAATTCTTTCTTTATTCAGATCACCCAGATTGACTGGTCCTATTGGGAAACGTCTAGTTTCCCAACCCAATAGGACTAACTGCTCGGCCAACTAGACCGGGTCTAGTTGGCCGAGTAGTTAGCGTATCCGCTCTCCAATCAAGAGGCTACGGGTTCGAATCCCGCCTAGGCATGGATGTTTGTGATTGTCCTCACCTTCATGCATTCAATCATACAAGTGAATAAACACTCCTCAAGTTTCTCCTCATGGACTGTGTCACCATGGAGGTAGGGGGGTAATAGACCCAATCCTCCAGCAATGGGAGAGGCCTTCACCCTGTAGTGGGTAGAAAACTGGCTGAATATTAACATCAACATTGGGAAACAAATAAACAGAATATTTAG
Organism: Typopeltis vanoorti; assembly: GCF_054136105.1. Classification (NCBI taxonomy): domain Eukaryota; kingdom Metazoa; phylum Arthropoda; class Arachnida; order Uropygi; family Thelyphonidae; genus Typopeltis; species Typopeltis vanoorti. Next base: position 24,372,739 of record NC_143559.1, on the reverse strand, counting down.
CGTAAGATTGAAAAAAAAAATCTCGCTGGAAATATGGGAAACATGAGGGTCAATGCATAGATTTATCATGACCAAGTCCGCGCGGTTAGCCTAGTGGCTATGCGCTTCGCAACCATATGCCTGGGGAAGGAGTGTCCTAGGTTCGATTCCCGTCGACGACGCGAGGAGCTTAAGGATCTTCCTCAGCCATAGCCAAGTTAGCTGGTCTTGGGCGTGGAGAGCAAGGTTTTTTCCACCAGTTTATCTGGGGTTTTTCATCCGGAAAGCAGGCAAATCGGTCCAGTGAACACACACACGGATTACAGTCAGTAATACTGATCCAGCCATAGGTCTGATTCGTCAGCTATGCCGGTTTCGGAGAGCCCGGATAAAATCTGGGGGGGGGGGGGGACTGAGATGGTGCAGTACCTCCCCGTAAAGGGGACTCACGGCCGTGTATCATCATACCATTATTATTATTATTATCGTGACCAATTCCCACATTTATGACACTAGGACTTCACCGAAAAGTATCAATTCACCGTAATGGGAATTGACAGTAATCATACAGGCAACCCTCCCCATCACCACGACGGGGGGACGGCATCGTTTTCTTCTTGTAATAGAAACATTAATTTCATTAATAGAAACATTAATTAAGACGACGGCAACGAAGACACTTGTTCAAGTTATGGAAGTGAAACTTGCACCATTAAGATGAATAAGTTTCCAGTGTTCAATGTAATATCATCTCACTTGCAAATATCTCAAGGAGAAACGACTTCTTTTTTCTCAAGGAGAAAAAGAATGGAAAATATAACTTGTTTATAGACAAGCGCACAAAACATTCATTCTGAAGCTGTCTTTAGCATATTTAATTCTCACAGCTTGTAGATCACCTTACCCTACCTGCAAATTATACTGATTAATCGTTTTGATAGGCAGATGTATTAAATGCACTGAAAGATGGAATAAAAATTAGGATTTTCTTCCTTTTCAAAAGACTGTCTAGGCAGAAGGATTAAAAATAACAGAATACGACCAATTTTGCTTTATAGCCATCTATCAAGAGTGTGTCATAAAAAATCCAAAGATGTATTTGTTCCCCCCCCCCAAAAAAAAACAACCTTTTTGGGCTTCAAAATCAGCCATGCTTAATTTATTGTAAATTCTTTTTTTTTTTTCTTCAAATAAAAACTCTTCAAAATGAATTTGGGCATACATATTTCACTACATGTATACAAAAACGCACAAATAATCGGATTTGTGGGTTAAAAGAGATGAGATTAAGAAATAAAAAAAAAAAAAATACAGACTTGAACTTAATATTAAAATGGCAATTAAAAGTTAAAATCAGAAATCTAACAATCTGGAAATAAACTATGATTAATTTTAAAATCCTCCAGATGTAGGAATGGAGGACGATTCGAAATTATCATAATAATTGTACAGTTGCATTGTGAAATTTAATAAACTTTGATATCAGAATTAAAATTTGTCGAGTCATTTCAACTGGGCCATTTTAAAGAAAAATTAAGAAAATAAAATTATGGTGATACATTACATATACTCGTACCAAAAACAGATCTAGATTCAATTGTTGGGATAATTAAGAATGTCACTATAAAAAATGTGATTACGAAAGGAACTTTTTATGCTCGTTTATGATCATTTCCTTCCTTGTTAGTAATGTTTGTTTTACCTATATTTGCCACTAAAAATGGTATCAGATGACGCGACAAATTGTAGTCTGGATTCCGAATTTTTTAATTCCTTGCAAGTTATTTTTTTCTTTTCTTTTCTTTTGTATTCGATGACACGTTTCGCTAAGTTCTGTACGTGTCAATAATCCAAATGAAACAAAAACTGTGGTGGCTAGAAAATGTTTTGTATGAACTGATTCTAAATAGTGAATTTCCATAAAATCCATTCAGACAGAACCAAGAAATGTCTTCTGCACAGCTGGGTGGACGATAGGTGGACAAAACTAGTCTAACAGGTGCTTACGATTTTGCGTCAAGTATCTAAGAAAAAAAAAATCATTAAATGCTGACGATTCTCGTATACAAAACATAACTTCAAAGTAGTAGTAGGAACGCTGCTCCAGTGAACCATGAATTCATTCCAGAATCCTAAGGTTATGAAACGGTCAAAGGAAACAGGGCAAATGCATATCTTCAGCAATTGGCTTCATTTTTTTTTTTTTTTTGTACAAGCTGTGTTATAATACATGTTACTAAATGTAATTTATAATGTCGTTTATTCATTTATTTATTAGCAGAAAGATAGGTAAGCCTTATGTGACAACAGGTACCGAAAGCATTGATGACATGTGAAATATTTTTTTCCCTACTCAGCAATCCCGTCAAATGTATAAGAAATATTGTATGAGATGTGAAACAGATTCAGCTTGATCAATTCTGTTCATTATACAGTAAATGTCGAATTTTATATCGGAAATCGTTTGAGCTCAGAGTAATTCGCTAATAATCCAACCTAATTTTGGTTCTCTGTGACTGCAGCACAATCAGTGTCCCCCCCCCAAAAAAACCTCCGAACAGATAATACACAAGGAATGTACATACAGCATAACATTGAAGCACGTTCGAGGTATTAATACATGTTAGTATTAATAGGCTATTAATAAGTAAAAGGCAAACAGATTAGTGCGAGATTACTCACTAGGCGTAGTTAATATCCCGAGGGAGCGATTAAAATCATCAGCATCTAAGAGTAATTCTACTGCATGCATTACTCGTGTCACTACCGCAATAAAAATATATTCTGGTCTTAAATGGTTAAAATTGAATAACAATATTTAATACCATACATCCAGTGTTAATTATTGCTTCCGATTTTAACAATGAGAAAACTGCTTGACAATTTTTTCTCTAAATTTTAAATATTGTGTTTCATTAAAATCAGTGCATACATACTCCATTTTTACAGAAGAACGGACAGTCGTTACGAAGATAATAAATGCTGTTCTCTTGAAATATATTTTTAGACAAGTTGTCAAGTTTTTCGTCACAGTGAGACGCAATTCTCATTTGTAAGTCACTCCCTTGAACTACAAATACATATCTGATTCCCCGAGGAAGAAAACATCACTACAGTTCTTAAAATTTTTCATAGTCTCTCTCTCTCTTTCTTTCTTCATTTTCATTTTCACTTCATTTTCTTCATTTCATAAGCTTTTTTCAAACGAGTAGCAGTCCATCGGCAGATGTTATCTAAAACAGCCTCGTAGCGCAGTCGGTATATATGAATCCCTTTGAAAATCTCCTTGGTACGATTCCCGTCTATGACGTGAGAAACCTTTATCTCAATGGCATTTCCTTCTGAAATTAAGGCAATATTATAACAGCGGTTTGCGGTATGCTGAGGCAGTAAAGACAGCAAAGTAGAAGGATTGGGAATCCTTTGGAGAAAGATTAGACTCATCCTATGCAAATGCAAACAAAGTATTCTGGCAGACCATCCGCCGCCTTCGAGGGAGGAAATCGTGCACAGCTAGGACAATTAAGGCCTCTGATGGTGCGCTTTTAACAACAGAGAAGGATATCCTCCACAGATGGAAGGAATACTTTGTGAGACTTCTTAACCCGGGGGACCCAGCAGTTGTGGACATCCAAGAGGTGCAGATCGGGGCAATGACTAGTCTCACAGCAGAAGAGGTCCATTTAGCCATAAAATCGCTAAAATCGGAGAAGGCTGCTGGCGATGATGAAATTCAGCCCAAAATGCTAAAAGCCTTCAATCGAGACAGTATTCTCTGGCTGACTCGAGTGTGTCAGGCTGCTTGGATATCTGGGCGAGCACCAAAGCAATGGAAGGCAGGCATAATAATACCAGTCTTCAAGAAGGGAGACCAGAAGGATTGCAGTAACTATCGTGGCATCTCTCTGCTCAGCCTGCCTGGGAAAGTGTATGCTAGGTGCTTGGAAAGAGGAGCATAATTGCGTCAAAGTTCCAGGAAGAACAATGTGGCTTTCGTCCTGGTAGACGCACAGCTGACCAAATCTTCACTTTAAGGCAAGTCTTTGAGAAATCTTGGGAATATGCCTACACATGTTTTGTGGACTTGGAGAAGTGCATATGACAGGGTTCCTCGGGATAAGCTTTGGCAAGTAGTACAGGATTATGGAGTGGATGGCCAACTATTAGCTTCCATCAAGTCCCTGTATGAATGCCCAGAGTTTTGTGTCAGGGTAAACAGCACAAAGTCTGAACCTTTCACAGTCTCCGTTGGCCTCCGCAAAGGGTGTGTTCTGTCACCCCTCCTTTTCATAATATTTATGGACTGGATTGATAGGCACAGCCGAGGCAGTGAGTGTATCAGAATTGGAAGATGTAGCATTGGACATCTGCTTTTTGCTGATGACCTAGTTCTGCTTTGCTCTTCCACAGATGACCTTCAGGATAGGTTTGTAGCTGTTTGTGCAGACGCCGGAATGAAGACCAGTGTGGCCAAAACTGAAACATTTGTGGTCTCAAGACAATCATCCCAGTGCACTCTACATGTAAGTGGAGTCCCAATGAGGCAGGCGGAGAAGTTTAAATACCTTGGGTCCATATTCACGAATGATGGAAAATGGGACGTAGAGCCAGATACTCGAATTGGCTTAGCAATTCAATATTGCGGGAGCTTGGCCGTTCGGTAGTATTGAAGCGGGAGTTAAGTCAGAAGGCAAAGCTGGCTGTCTTCAGTACAGTCTATGTCCCCATCCTCACCTATGGTCATGAGACTTGGGTAATGACCGAAAGAATGCGAACACGAATCCAAGCGGCTGAAATGAAGATGTATGTATGTATGTATTATAACAGCGGTCAGGATTGCACTACTACTACTAATAATAATAATATACCTAATTTCAACAGAGTAGCCGCTTCTAAGCTGTAGCCATTCAAAAGTGAGCTTAGTACTGTTATTTTAGACTGTGCTCACTTTTTGTACATATATGTAATGTTTTAGATGAGTAAATACTACTAATAATAATATTCCTATGAGGTTTCCTCCTTTCTCCACCATCCCTTTTGGGAGGGGGAACGGGTTGAGCCCTCCTGATGATGGATTAAGTATATATATAGTTTTTATGACTGTAGATCCGTGTTTGTTCACGGGCCGGTTTGCATATTCTGAGAGATGAAAAACCCGAGTTTCCGGATGGAAAAACCCTCTACCCGGTATGAGACCTGCTAACTCACCTTTAGTCGAAAGAGACCTCACATCAGATGCTTCTTCTCCTCCCAAATAAGCAAATGCATTACAACAAACATGTTTCCGTAACATGCAGTTCACCTCACTCTTCTACCAACCACAATTTGCTGGTGAGATACTACATACCGAATAATGAGATCGCACTGCGCACTTCCACGTACGACTATGTTTCCAGCTGACATCTTATAAATGATGCTGATCCTGTGACGCCCAAGGCATGCCACTTCGTAGTCTTGTGTGAAAATAGACCATGCAAATGCTCTTTTCATTAACAAAACTCCACTAATGAAGGATGCACTTTTACCTGCAATGTGCTATTACTTTACTTTTTGGGACATCCACTATTATATATAATTCCTAAGCATTTTATACAATACTAAAAAAAAACAAGGAAAGTGTTTGCTACTTCACATGCATTCAATTTCAATACAATGTCAAATATGACACTGGCCATATGTGAAATACTGGGTCGATAGGTTCTAACAAGTCCGTGCTCGTTCATGCTTGTACTGTTTTGTCCACTGGATGAGTCGCAATTTGCTTTTATTCGATATGATGGGGAAAGAAATCAGTTATCGCCCAGAGCTTAGGAGACAATGTGTTTATTCAAAAAAAATAATAATAATAAAATAAAAAAAAATTGAAGTGCTGTATTGAGAATATAATCTTATATTCGTAGTACAGCACAAGGAGGCAAAGTAGTTCTCTGTTGCATACGGCAGTGAATAGCTGAATATTCTTCCAAACACTTGGCATCTTTTTACTTTTTACTAATTTCACAAGTGGTTGCTAATAATATGTCTGTCTAACTGCTCGTCCTATATTAAAAATATCCATTACATGATATTGGAAAAACGAGACGTACAACAACTCTTCCGTTAAATGACCGATTTCTCTTACAACCTAGAGAGTTACGGGAACACTCCATACAATATAAGCTTCGGTCTTCTTTGAAATGAAAACGAATAGTTTATGAGTACATTTAATTCTTCCTTGGTCTCAGAACTAATATAAACACATCTGCCTTTAAAGAAGTTTGGCATCCATATTTTCTCATTTCGAAAATGGAAATTTTCAAATGATATTCCGCATATCACATGGAACGTAAAATCACGATGTCAACAGAAGAAAAAGTGTTGAGACACGTTCATGTCAAACCTGGTGCTGTGTGAAATGCGTACGTTTTATATGAAAACGAATCCACCCATAAGTGTTGAAGAGCGACATCATATTATATTAGAGTGATTATCTATTAGACTAACATTCAAGTCGAAAAGTACATCTATTATTCCTGTTTTGCTACACACCTGATTATCAAAATCTCTTAGTGACCTCAAGAAAGAAAAATAACTAACGAAATTTATTAATACAGCATTTTTATTATTTGTTTTGTTTTCTGTGTTTTATTTTATTTTATTTTAATTGTTTATACGTTATATTTCAATATACGTACATCTATTTTTTAAATTATAAAACCAGTTAGTTTTAGTTTTCTTAATAAAAATGTAATAACTGGCAGCAAGCAGATTTTTTTTTTTTTTTTTTTTTTTTTTGTTATGGCTCGACTTATGATAAAACTTATGAGAAAATTATGCAATAACATTTCTAACTGGTGGATTCTGAGAGGACTCTTCCCCGCTCCTCCCTCTTAAGCATTTCTCTTAAAAAGCTTAAAGGGGGGGGGGGATGTATACGTTCAGGCGCTGTTAAGGAGCCTTCAATAGGTTAACATGGGACATGACTTCATCCACTCAACCACTAAAGCGATCATGTACTGTTAGTACGTATATTAAGATAGTAGCTATCAGAATATATATATATCGATTTATAAGATAAAAATTGGCACGTTTTAAGATAAAATGCAAGATAAAAGAGCAGATATTTTTAAATACAATTCGATAAGGATTGCTTTATCGTTTTTAGAAAGGTTTCAGCACCGTTCTAGCTGTTTCGTTTATTTTCTAGCTCAGATTTTTTTTTTTATTGTTATTAATTTCTTCTACTGATAGTTCATCACACAGCTCATTAAAATATATAAGCTAATTAGCAAAATTATAATCTGGAATGTCAGTGAAAATTAATTTATTTCCTTAAGTAAATAATATTCGAAATCGGTTAATCAGAAAAGTGCTTTTCATAAATCGTCCAATTACGTAAGTATAAAATTCTTATCAGAATCCTTTTCTTCTGTAAATAACAGCAACGATTTTCTGTAGTTTTATTTGCAATCTACAACTCCCTATTAAGTAAAGAATTTTAGAACCATCTATGGAACTGTCATTGGGTTCTATCATCTAATACACTGCTTGGAAAAAAGTCAACGGATACCATAGTGTGAGGAACACATGGCCATGGCCATGGCGTCTACCTTTAGGGACCACCTTTCGTGCGATGACTGCAGCAATTCTACGAGGCATGCTTTCCACAACCGTACGATAGCGATAAATGGGAATTTTGAACCATTCTTCCTGTAAACATATAATGAGGTCCTGGACTGTGGTGAGGCGGACGTTCTTTGACTTCACCCGACGGTCCAGTTCATCCCACAGTAGGGTTAAGATCAGGGCTCTGTGGAGGCTAGTCGTGTGGTGACTTTCATGTGCCAAACCGCGCAGCTCCTTATGACACGACGCATTGTCTTGATGAAATAGACAATGTCCAGTTCCAAATAAACACCACAAAGTAGGAAGCATCGCATTGTCTAGAATGTTCAGATACCTCTCAGAGTTCTATGTTTATCGCATCACAAACAGAGGTCTGAAACCAAACCAGGGAAAACAGGACCATGCCATAACACCGCCACCTCCGAATTTCATACGCACTCTGGTAAGAGACATTCCCGAGCATCCGCCACACCTACATCCGTCCATCTGCTAGGTAGAGGGTGTAGAGTGATTCGTCGCTCCATCACACAGCTTTCCGTGCTCTTTGCATCACTGAAGGCGACGTTGCATGTTGGCTCGGGTAATGTGAGGCTTGCATATTGCGGTCCTACAATGGAAACCCATGTTGTGAGCCTCAGTTCTGAATGTTTTTGTGCAGATTCGTGTTCCAGTCGAATGTCCAGAACTCTCCGTATTCAAGATGTCGGTCGACGAATGGCGGGTTTTAAGTATTATTCTTCGTCGCACCCTATGGTCACGTTTAGTGAGTGTAAGTGGGTCATCCACTGCGGGTAGCACTTGCAGTTGACTCCCTGCGCTTCTATCTGAATATGATATCACCAATTGTTAACCTGGGATGGCCCAATTTGCTAAAATTTGCTGAACAGATAGGCTTTCAACATGGCATCCTATCACAACGCCTCTTTCAAACTCCATCAGTTCCCTTCTCGCAGCCATTTCACCCAGACACAAGTTACACTAACTTGGGAGCATCACATATTCCTCCAATTTATACCTGCTACAAACACGTGACTTGTTACATGACACGATGTACCGTGCCCATTGGGATGTCCGTAGACTTCTTTCCAAGCAGTGTAAATTTTAAATGCTTATACTTAAATAACTTATGAATTTATGATGACGTTTACATTCTTGAAATTCTCAACAGACAGAATTCCACATGGAAGACAAATATATTGGATTGTATAAATCATGTGTCATCCTTCTGGCATGTTTAATTATACTAAAGAATATTTCAGAGTATTGAACAAAATTTGAGTCGGGATGTGAACAAAAAATGCACAGAGAATAATCTTAAATGGTGTCAGAAGGCAAGAAGCTAACGTTTAATATGCAAATCCTAACTAGGCCTGGTATAACAGGTGATGCATTTAAGAGTGACACCCTTGAACATACTTTCTCTCTCGCGTATCTCCATAACGCAGTCGCGACATTTGTTATTCGGTGTGAAAGACACGGGTTCAAATTCCGTCTAGCCACAAATAATCTTCATAAGGCTTTTGAAATGAAAACAAAAGAAAGCACAACAATCGTCTGATTATAAATGCTGTTTTATATGCACATTCGCTCCACTTGTGAATCCATTTTCTTCAAAGAAATCAGAATACAGTGCATTACGACTATTACATATTTCCTGTCATCTTTCATTCACATATTATGTGAAATGGCCTATTATATCCGAGTAACGTGGCTCGCATAAACATAATTTTCTTAGGATCTGCTTTAACTGAGTGTGCTCCACTGCAGGTGTGTCTTTTGTATAAGGAAGGAACCTTGCTATCTGAATATGGCCGGCTACATTTAACTGCAGATGAAAGTGTTGTTATAAGTGTGATCTTTGGGTACTACGCAGGATTCAGTTCGAAGTTTTCCAGCCAAAGAGTATATGACGTTCTTCCGACGATGCTAGGTTGGGGTTCCGGAATATTATAATTTTCATCGATACAGCAGACTGAATTTAGCAGAAAACCGAAGTTCGTAAGAACAAAATACTGAGTATAAGAGTCCAAGAATGAAACTTAATATGATCGCTGCATTAAATTTCATCATACGCTCTCTTATTAAACTGAATTCTAATTATACATTACCAGTTTCAATCACAAATTTGCTACACAAATGAAAACACTGACAATTTTCTGATTAAATGTTATTAACTTGAGGACAAAAATCACAATCTCCTGTAATTACTATCGCTTGTTAATATTCTAACAGAACAGAAGTCTGTATAGGGTTTTAATTTCCATCTCTTACTCAACGCTTAGACTGACTCAACGTTCTATGCTTCGTTGATCTTCTGAAGTCAGCGTGAACGCTCTTATGCTTCGCAAATCATGCCTGTTTCGTTTACAAAATGAATCATCTTTTTAACAACATGTATAAATCAGTTCAGCTTCTTGCAACACAGATTGATTTATTTCAAAGGATGTGTGCAATTAAGAAATCTATAAGACTACATAAATATGATTCTAAATTAAGTTCATTAAAGCAACGTGTGTATGAAAGATGGCTTCATTTACGTCTGACTTTCGTATGCTACTGAATCAGTATTGGATATTATTGTATGAATGGAACGTAAAATTAAGCATTGATGCCTCATCGCTCATTGTAAATAATCTAACCCACGTCGAAGTTGAGTTAGATAATTCAGAATAAGTGTTGAGACAATTAAGGATATAAGGGCATCAGTGTCTATTAACTGAATATCTTCTCAAACAGGTTTTCCTATTTTACGGGAAAGTTTGTGGTAGCATAAAAACCATATACTAACATCTGAGTTAACCTGTCTGCTGAGAGATCTAAAGAAAAATCCCTCGCCTGACTGACCATTTGTGTTTTATAACTGCATTGTGTTCAGAGAAATTTTATACGGTCAATGAAGCGTATGTCAGTACTATTTGCTAAGAATCTCCACTCAATGCATCCTTGAAGTTCATTTAACTTGATTTCGATACATTAAGCGATTTCAGTTGAGTTGAAGAATGTGTAGTTGAAGAATGAATAGTAAAGGGAACAAGATTCTGGGAAAAAGCGTATAGGTAATTTTTGCATCAAAATACATAACAAAAAGTTCAACTTCGCGAGTGTTGCTCTTAAACTGTTGCTAGAAACAATAATGGATTTACACATGGTTTCCAGAGAATCATGATATACTCATGAAAATTCCATGATGCTAATTATTAATAATAATTTGTGACAAAATCAATACATGACTGGCACAGTTTGCACAAATTTATATTGGAATTCCTTTCCTTTATTCTTCTCTTTATTCCTTCTATATTTCACTCTTTCACAAAGATTTACCTAAATTTTCTATTAATTTATTAAGGTTGACCAGGTTATGTAGTACTTTTAATGTAGCATTTTTCATGTAGTACTATCATATCCTGTACACCCCTTGAGGGTAAATGTCAGGAATTTGATGATGATGATGTTGACCAGGTTAACCACTTCATTAGGCAATTACTAGAGCTATTCGTAATCTACTAATAGAAGCCATAAGTTCCTGGAAATCCAACCTGTTAGTATGATAGATTTTCAGAGCATGCTTTCCTTTATCTATAAAAGAATCTTTACAGCATCGATCTCGTTTTTATTTTATTTGTGAACTTGTACATCTGAATCCATATCTCTATGAAAAGATCTTATTTCTAATAACTATAGTTAGCAAACATTCACTTTTCAACATACTCTCGGTTCCAATTACTACTTTTATCTGTGCCTCCGTAACGAAATCAGTAAGCACGTGCCATTTGGTCGGAAAAAACCTCAGCTCAAATCCTCTAGGGCACAAAGAATTTCGGAAACTTTGGTTTTATTCACAAAAACCAGAAAGCTGAAAACTGGCCTAAGAATACACCCAATTTACAAGCATAATACAGATGCTGATGGCAACTGTATTATGCAAATACTATGCAATCTATAGAATCAACTGTCCAATTTCTCTCGTCATTCTCCTTTGTTCCTTCTCTAGAAAAACAATGATCTTCTGCAATACGATATTTCCAGTGCAATTGCACCAAGGCTTTGAAAAGACCAAAGGATGAGTATTAGATTTACTAACGTAAATCAAAAATGCAGACAATCAATATCGTTTAAGAGTTTTTGAACTATTGTTGAAAAACTCTTGAAATGTTCCTCGCGTCCTAGACAAAATTCGAAATCTTATTAATGAAAGAATCATATTCCCTCTTTTCCGCCTAGCAATCAACTGGTGAACCTACAAATTCTCAATCTATCGAAGAGACCATTCCAGAGATCCCTTATATCGGCCACTCACCTCTGGATCCTCTTCATCACTTTCTTATCCACAAGAAACCAAGTCACCATACATGCCCAAATATCACCCCAAGAACAGGTCTGGTGACCTAGTTTCTTGAAGTGATCTTATCCACTTTTTGCATTATATCCTCTGAACTTCAACTCTTTATCTCCAACAGTTCCAAATTCCTAACTTCAGTCTTCTTTATAAGAATTTTTCAACTGAAGATGTATTAGTCCGTCTGTCTCCTATGAAAGTGGAAGGATATTTTCCTTCCACTTTCATAGGAGATTTTTTCCTTTCCCGCAAACCGGGCAGAAGAACACATAATTAACAGATAAAATATACTGACCTTCGTGGCGTTAGTTGCTTCGGCCGTAATTCAAAACAACCCAATAACCAATCCAATTCCAGCCATCCACTTCTTACTGAAAATGTATCAAAATACTTCTTCTATAATAATAACCACCAAACACTTCACCTGGCCGATTGGACTAGTGACTGATTTCTAATTAATAGCACCAATTTCTTTATCACAAGTGGCAATTGGTCCTCTTTTTATTTTATTATAACAAGGAAGAGTTTGTGTTTTTTCCTTGTGAATTTATCTTTGTCATAAGTTCACTTCGAAAAGCATGATATCGACAGAGTGTGAATTTTCTATGAAACTGAGCTTCAATTTCCTTAGACAATTATATATGCAGTCTTCTGACCCTTTTTGTCCTTTGGAAGCGCATTCAGTACAACTTGACATGCTGCTCAATATTTTTATTGATCTGTAATCATTTATAAAGCAAGATTTATGGAACTACTGATACAAACGGAAAAGCTATTAGTGGTTGCACAGATATCCTTACTATTTTCAGAAAGTCATAAAAACTTCCAATATGTTGCTTCACGCATTCCAACCATGGGAATGAATAAGTCTTGATTGCAGCGCGATGACAAGGAAAGTTCGGAGACACCTATTTTTTTTTTTTTTTTTTTTTATTACAAGAGGAGGAAGGAATATGCTCAAAATGTATTTTTAGTATGTTCCTTCATGTAGGGACTAATTAACATATACCTTTTCTTTTATACAATAATATAATTCATTTTTAAGACTTTTAAATCACTAAAAAGAGAAATGATTCTGACATCTCCAGGAGTCTCTCTCTCTCTCTCTCTCACACACACACAAAAAAAAAAAACCCGCTATTATACTGTAGTCAATCCTCATGTGCAGTCATGATCGTAGGTGTCTTTGTGGGTGTTCAGCGGGAAAGAAAGGGGATGGAAATGCCAACATTCGTTGCCTTGACATACTCGGCTGTTGACGTTAATGGAAAGAGAATAATGACCTTGGAAACATAAATGAACAAATTTTCGTTTTAAGCCAAGTCAGCAAAACATCAAATGCATAAAATTCACTTCTAACAGAATTAATAAATATATTAAAAACATATTAAACAAAAATAGATTGGAAAATAGAAACTTTTCAAGTAAAAAAAAAAAAAGAGAAAACATGAAGCATTGTGTATTTAAGCAAATCATAGTAACCTGCATATTTGCATTTGATTTGGATACGAAGATAACCATTTTTAAATAAAATAATCCTTACTTATCTTTCTCACTCAAGTAGAATGGTGCATGTGATCATATTTCAAAATCTTTAATGCATTTTACATCCGTAAACAGATGCAGCATTCGCGTTACGATGTAACATAAATAAATAAAATCAAGAACGTCAGGTGCAACGGTTCGCAAGTTTCACAGGCAGCATTATTGTTGCTTGTGAAGCTTGTGAATACCTCCCATTTTTCTTGAATTAAAGTTCAAAATGGGATACTCACATAAATCATATGGATATAAACCGCATAGAGCATATTCCTCTATAAAACAATTCAGGTGAAGAATCTACCTCCATCAGTCAAGTTAAAATTTATCTGTTTCTTTGGTTTCACAGATCTTCACAGGGAATATTTTTGAACAAGAGCATAAGAAAACAAACCTACAGCATAGTTATGTGGGTCAGCGTGCTAATTAAGATGCCGAGGAGCTCATTCAAGAGGATATATATGCATTTATTAAATGAAATATAAGCAAATTAATGATGTACGTCAGCGCGATCTGCGTGATGCTAAGGATTCCACAATCCCCTTCCCCCGTTAAGGATGCCGATGGCTCAGAGAGCTCGCTCTCGTTAATTTTGGATTTCATATCCTGCTCATTTCAAAAACCCTGCACTACACAAATCAACAAAACCTTCAAAATATGAAATTCTGTCATTAAACCCACTCCTGTCTTATTTCTTGCAAATAACTAAATCAAATAAAAGAATCCCTTTTCGTACAGCCTTTATTATTATTATTATTATTATTATTATTATGAGACATCCAGGGAGTTAAGGACTCATCGAGGGAGGCTATAAATCACCCAAACCAGCTGCCATACCATCCCTTAAATTCATTCACACTAGATGCACTCATTACTACTAAAGGCAAACAATTCCACTCACTGCTCTCTGGAAGAAAAACCTAGCTCTTACCCCTTTCTGGACTGCAAATAAATTTAACTTCCATGGATGCCCCGGTGTTCTCTCCCCACCTTCCATATAATGAAAAATTTCATCAGATGATATCCTATAATACCCATTCAAAAGTTTATAGACCTCTATCACCCCTCTTTCTCCTGTTAACCAGAGTCTGCAATCCACATACTCGTAATCTGTCCTCATAATCTAAATCCCATAATCCAGATATAATCTTTGTAACTCTTCTTTGCACTCTTTCCACAGCTTCTTTATCCCCTTTGGAACCAGACAGACCAAATCTGTGCACAATAATCCAGGTGTGGTCTAATCAAAGCCTTATAAAGAGGCAAAATTACTTCCTTATCCTTACATGTCAAGGTACGCTTCAACATCGCAATTATCCTCTGAGTTGTATTTGCAATTTTTGCTATGTGACTTTTGAACTTCAAATTCCTATCTATCGATACGCCAAGATCCATTGTCTCCTCAGTTTCTTGTAGCATAACCCTGCTAATATAATATGCCGCTGGAACTCTAATCATACCAAAGTGATTAACTTTACATTTACAAACATTAAACTGATTTACAAACTTATGGGTGCTATGGCTGTGAATGAGTTCAAAGCAAAGTATGACAGGTACTGTGATACTTTGGAATGTTGAATAGTTCTTGATGTGATGTTTAGGGCCTACCTAGTTTGGTCTAAGGACTCCTTGGAGTTGCCTGTAATAATAATAATCTTCTTCTTGTGTGCACCAATTCATCTTTGGATTGTAGCAGCGTATTTAGGTCATTTATATGCAACGAAATGTCGGTCACAAAGGCAAAGTCTGTCATCCACTTCGGATCGTTATATTCCGCAATCGGATTCCCCTTGGTTTGCATGAACTGCTGTATTTCGCTCCTTAAGTCAAAGACTCTTTTAACACGTTCATTGCCAACCACGCGATATCGTGCGATGCGAGTTCTCACTAAACGGCCGATCACGCGTTATCGCGTTGACGTCGCTAACTAAATAAGAAAATAAAAAAAATTTGGCCACCACACGAAATTCCAATTTTCAGCTTGGCAATGAACGATATCGCGCGATCACGCGATGCGAGTTCTCACCAAACGGACGATCACACGTTATCGCGTGGACGTCGCTAACTAAATAAAAAATAAAAAAAAAAAATTGGCCACTACACGAAATTCCAATTTTCAGCTTGGCAATGAAAGTGTTAAGAGCTTGCCCTCTGCTCAACCAACACACATCACTATAATAAACCACATCGCCGTGATTCGCTTCGCATTCTTGGGTCCAAACCTTTTGGAATTAACGATGATTCAGTCCTCTTGCCCTAATAATGTTGATGACAGTCACAATAACTTTCATGACATTCTCAAATCCAATAGTTTTCGCGCACAAATTCTCCTGGCAGATTAAACAGTAGTAATGGACAAAATCTTTTCCTTCTAGTTCCAGTTCTTTCCGTAGCAGGGCAGCAAACCCTTCGTTCTTTCCCACCATAGCAGGGGCACCATCACTTACCACACCCTCGAGGTTGGTTAAGCTGAGGTCGAAACGCTGGAGCGTTTTCTTGGCGGCTTTAAGAATTTCAGTGCCTTTCGTCGTTCCCTTCATAGGTACGAGCGCTAGCAGTTCTTCTGTCACATTGAATTGTTGATCAATGCCACGGACAAAGATAACTAGTTGTGCTGTATCGTTCACATCTGTGCTCTCATCTAAAGCAAGTGAATATGACGTAATTCGGACGACTGTTTTTTTAAAGTTCCTTCAATGTCATTGGCAAGTTCTTCGACACGTGTGCTACAGTTACCCCAGATAAACTCGTTTTTTTAAACACTTCCTTATTATTTGGGCACAGAATATCTCCAGCAGCGATGAGACACTCTTTCACAAACTCCGAGAAGGCTTTTGATTTTTTAGCAATTTTTTCAGCTATTACATAATTTACTTTGACGCACGCTTCGCTCTCTTCCCTTTGCCTTAAAAACGTACCCTAATGGCATTTTAAATCAATTTGGAGATGGTTCACTTTGTCCACACGAAGCCGCCCTTGAAGGTGATCGAAATCGGACGCATGCTTTGTCTGACAGTGTCGATTTATATTGTATTCTTTTGATACTGATACAGACTCACGACAAATTAAACACACTGGCTTATCGTCGATCGGCACAAAAAAAAAAAAAAAAAAAGTACAAATTGGCCCACTTTTCATTAAAAACCCGACAAGAATCACTTGATTAACGCTTTTTACTCATAGACGCCATAGTATTTTTGGGGTTCACCATGGAAGGTGAACCCCAAAAATGATCCCAAATGGCCGTGTAACGGTTATTATCCACTAAATGTCTCACACTAATGAAAAAAGTCTGGCAATATAAAACAATAGGCTACGGCTGACACGACAAACCTGCATGGGTTTATACACGAATATCACACTATTCACGACTGACTGTGGATGAGATCGTCTTGTATTTATATGAAAATAACGAAGTATCGAGAAGCTTCGAGATGTATCTGGATGGCACTAGACAGCGCACTCAAACGAACTACCTGCGACGTTAGTAATAGTACTTAGTACCGCTTGGCGCTGGTAGATGGCTAAAGAAGCATGTCTATTTAATATTTATTTTTATAAGATTTTATGTAAAGTATCAAATGCACAGCGTTCCTTGTGAATCTGGAAAGCATCTTACAATTCTAAATACCGCAGTATAGCTTAGTGGCCCGCGGGCTTCATTGAAATTATTTTTTATTTAATCGCGTTTTAATGTTAAGTAGTTATTTTTTCAAAATGGCCGGCGGGCCACGGCAAAGAGCTCCACGGGTCATGTGTGGAAGACCCCTGCTTTAGCCTATTACAAATACCATTCTGATGAATACGCTGTTTACTAAATGTTAAAAGCCCTATTTCAGATGGTAGATAACTTTCATCGCTCAGTATGAAACTACCACCCTACTTATTGGAGACCTGAAGTGGCTTGAAAAGTTCTGTGTCGGCTCATTTAGTCCACCAAGGGTATTTTTCTTTGGTGGAATTCGCATAAAAATTTGTGATCAACGGACACCAGTATTTTAGCCCATTCTTTCACCATAACTGCAGTCTGTTCGTATAGTAAAACTGAATGTTTTGGTCTCACTCTCAGTCAAATTTCCATGCTTTTTTTCCCAAAAAGGTGTGCTTTAGAGTCCAAACTGGAAATCTGTGCTATTCTGTCTAATCTTTACACTCACATTTTCTCAAAACGCATCGATACAGTTTGTGCAGTATGGCAAAGTTCATTATCATGTTGAAATATAACTGGATTATAGTACCAGTCCAAAGTAGTTTAAGAGGTACTAGTCAAACAAAGAGAAATATTCTGACGCTATAGCACTCTCTCCAAGCGTAGATAGGATAATACGTTTGTGATGAATAGCATTCTCCTGGCAGCTGCCATACTCAAACACATGCACCTAAGGTAAATGATGTATATATCATGATTCATCATTTCATACACTTTTCCAAAGGTCTATGTAATACGGCAAACTCTCTACACCACACAAGTCGAAAAAGAGGGGTGGCACTTTCTTGTATGTAGCAGCCTTTCTACGGAGCCATAAATGAGTAATATTATGATATCCCTAAACTCAGGATGACAGAGTCTACTAATGCATCAGGGCAGGGAAGCATAAACCTGAAAGTATAATCATGTACATGAAGAATCCTAAATTCTAAGTTTAAATCGTGTCCAATTTTCTTTAGATGATCTGTCTGATTGCTTCCCAGGCTTCTTTTCACCACTGCACTTCATCTCCATCTGTTAATGATGTCAGCCATGGTTAATCTCAAACCTCTGATTGTGTTGCGATTTCAAGAGCTGATCGACGAAAAACATAGCAGATTATGATAACAGCTCGATAAACCTCTGTTAACACTAAACCCACTTCCCATTTCCAGAACTATATACAGCCATTTAGCATGTACTTTCTTAGTTCTATTTGCTGTGCCACGTCGTTGACCGCTGGTAAGCGGTATTCGAGGAAAATGAGGCGGTGTCGAGGATTTTTCTACATTTAATCGCTACCGTATTGAGGATAAGGTGGTCAGTCCTATGCCTTCCAGTGTGTCCATGTCTGTAGATGCGTGTGTTCTGGGGGACGAAAAACCCGAGTTTCCGGATGAAAGAAAACTTCCTACCTCCGTATGAAACCGGCTAAGTAACTTTTAGTCCAAAAAGACCAGATAAAAGTTCCTCACGTCATTGATGGAATCAAATCCAGGTCTTTCTAACCAAAGGGCTTCGTCTATACTAACTGAGCTACGGAGGACACACACACACACACACACACACACACACACACACACACACACACACACACACACACACACACACACACACACACACACACACATTGCTGTATGATGTATATATACATCACTGATATACATCGCTTTTCTGAAGTATTTCATTTATTTATTCGTGAGCAAATGGCAAGTGACGAAGAATGCAGGAAGCTCATTGTTAAAACACAAAATATGTACTGCACGGGTAAATACTGCGTAAAACAGTATCAAACACTGCTGCAGAAACTGAAATTACTCAAAAGTGAAAATCACTTGTCGCTAGGGAATAATTATTTCGAGACCCTGTTGCGAAAAAGAAAAAGAAAAGAAACGCTAATTTTTAGGTACATGATACACCCATTTAAAAATTATTTAAGACGCAATAATCAAGATCTTGCAACCATCAAGTGTTGGTGACGCCACTGGCTTTACACATTTTTAGCAATGCTACAGAAGGTATCTAAATAATTCACTATGAACAACTAAATTTTTGAAGCATGACAATTGCTACCAAATTTATTCAATGACGACTTTTCAACAGCACAAGACCTGGTTAATACGAGGGCAATGTTATTATTACGTGACACCTACAAGGACTCATCGCGAGGGAGGGGACACTTTTCACCACACAACCCACCGTCTATACAACTTAATCCTCCCCATCTACATATTCTACCGTCCACTAATATGTTTATATGTTAACCGCGTGTATTTTCTGGATCTGCCAAAACGTGAAGAGTGGCTAACCCATCTTCATTTGAAAAACCCCATATAAAGATTTCTCTTCATAAGGAAAATCAAACTCAGTTATATTCCTATTAAAGGGTGCATATACCATCATTCTTCCAACTGTGCTAGAGATTTTTTTATTTGATTTTTAGGTGCAAGGACATCAAAGGTCATTGTGCCAGGACACAGATCACAGCAGTACATATGGTAATTGGTTAATACAATAACAAACATCCATGCTCTTGGCGGGATTCGAACTCGCAGCCTCTTGGAGAGCTGATACGCTAACCTCTCGGCCAACCAGGCTGGCTGTGCTAGGGAAGATGCTATTATGCTGTGGTGACAAGGTGGCATTCCTCGGTATATGCGAATTGTGCATAATGTTATCATGACACGCACACGTACCCGCGCGCGTTATTTGAAAATAAATAAATAAATAAAAATTGACGCCGTTATCTAGTTGAGATATTTCGAAATGATATAAAGACGTAAATGTTTAAACTTTCTTCAAGTCGTCAAGAAAAATACAGCACAGATTTTATATAGATTAAATGAATATTCCAGGTCTGTTAATGAAAGAATGAATAAAATTAAAAAAAAAAGCATCTAAACATTTCCACCGAATATTTTTTTTTCTTTATGCCATAATTCTAAAATGTGAATACAATTTTCAGCATTTATACTAATTAAAGTGTAATCATTAAAGCTTTATTTATAAAATTTCCCAATGTTTGAGCGGTTACGGAGATCACGATTGGGGTAACGTCGTACCCTATCTCAGAGAAGTAGTGACTAATACGCAAGGCATTCGTATTAGTAGCTACCTAAAAGTTGCTGGGCGTCAGCCTTATGAACTAGGAAATTACCGAGACAGTATACGGTCAAGTTCATAGAATGCGGTTAGAAAGCAATAACAAGTCGACATGGAAGAAAAAACTGGTTGGTATCGAAGAAAAACTTCAAGGGGGGGGAGGAATATACATATCATTACAGTATCGTTTGTAGTTTCGGTCTTATGTGTACGTGTCTGAATCTATCACTCCTTCGGCAACCCCAAACAAAAGCGGTGTTTTTAATCCCCAACTTACATACTAAAAGAATGTGCAAACAGATCGCTGTTACAAAGTTGACTGCCCTGAACACGCAGGATTATCACAAAGTAGTCATCAAATCATTTGGACTCCCTGAGGTGTACGTAATAATAATAATAAATAATCAACGACTATTCTAAATACATATATCGGATGCTATTCAGAATGCTCTGAATAGCAAATAATTACACTTATTCATCACAAAAAATGCGGGGGAGGCAGAAAGAACTTGGAAACAAACATAATATATCAATGAACAGCCTTAAATACTTACTGCATCATAAATATGACCAATCACGAATAAAGTCTGCCTGAATTATAAGCAAAACAGTTGACATTTGCAGGTTAGATGTTTTTTTTTTTTTAAACAAACAAAAAAGTACATCTGAAACGTTTACTGAAATTAATGGTTTCTGGAGGCTTTGCTATTGCTAAGCCTAACACGAATTTTTCATATCGCGAAAAATATTAAAATGTTTTTTTTTTCTTTTTTCAAAACGCATATACTGATCACTAATAAAACTATATGATAGACTTACAGGATTGTTCTTGCTTCCAACACATTTCTGGATAACAAATACTTAAAAATAAAAACAACTACTGTATAAGATTTCAGTCTCAAATACCGAGTAAATTTACCAAAACACAGCAGAAACATTTACGAACCGAATTGCAGTTAATCTAGATACCAGAAAGTTTTGCTAATAATATGATAATTGAAGACGGATAAATAATCATGACTTTATTTAAAAAACGCAAAAAATGCGCAACTTGAATATAATAAAATGCAACAATTAAAATGAATCTCTCAAGTACATAACGCATATACTGATCATAGGTAGATATCTTGCATATCTTTAAACTTTTACGGTACATATCGTTAAACTTTCTTATTTTTAAATTTTTATTTCGGCATTATTATTAAGAGTCAAAAGATTGCTTGTTCTCAAATCTAACTGAAATTCTTATGCTGATGACGAATTCTGTTCTTATCCATCTTGGACAGAAATTCTGCTGTTATATATTTTTTATTAAAATTAATAAAAATAAAAAAATCAGCGAACGCCTCTTTATTCCCATATATAGGGAGTAGGAGAGGCCGTTTTAGCCCTATCTAGCTTAATTAATTAATAGTTCTTTATTGTTGGAAATACTATCATTATTTATTGCGATGGTTTTTTTGTACATGTTTCCATGCATACGCCCAGGTCTATTTTTTTTTTTTTTTCATTTCACTTTGTTTTGATTCAGACTATGGCTGAATGAAGTGAGTGTTTGAGTGGGGGGGGGGGGGGTTGATCCTGAAAATCCTTATTAGTTATTAATCTATTTCATTATTGGTTTTGATAATATTTCTATATCCACGGTGAATCCTTTAACTACATGGAGGTCAGGTAATATAATAATAATAAGAAGAATAATCGCTGTTTTGGATCGACAGATTAATCTCGTTTTGTTATTTAGCCATTCATTCTTTCATCAATAGCATTCAATACCACACGATTGATCTTCGTTTCTGCAATATAGTTTAATCATCTAGAATATATGCATATTTTGTTGCGTGCGTTCTCATTCATAATTTTTGTTCTAAGTTTCTACTTATGAAAGATAGGCTAAACCAGGGCCTTTGAGAGGGGAGGGGTGCAGGAACTGGATGAGATAAGATGAAAAGATTGATCATCTTACCTAGCCATAAAAACAATGGCTAATGGAGAAGGGAAGGATGAGCCCAAAAGTAACTTTGTACCCCTGATAAAATTCCTCTCAAGGCCTGGGCTAAACTATTTGCGACAGAGTAAGTTGATACATTTCAAAAGATGAATATTGCAAAATTATACCTCATAATTGTTTTTGATCAGTTAGTCACTTGAAGTATCTGCTTTTAGGGTTTCAATCCCAGTTTTATGGTGCCCTAATAAACAGATCATCTCTGCCAGACTTCTCTTGATCTGAGATTTCAGGGTACTCTGATAGATGGACCATCTCTGGACTCTGCTTAGAGAGGATCCAGATATAATATTATTTGTATGATTGTGCAAAACTGTGTGAACGTTATGGTCGATTTTTTCTGCCTTTCGGGATTAAAAACCTCAGTTTCTGGAAGAGTAAATGTCTAAATTTTATTATTTAGGCATTTGTTTCTGGTTGGCAACTAGAAGTAAATTAATGAACTTTCTCTTAGGATGAGTAAAGTCCCCAGATTAGGGATCACAGCGAACTAATGCAGCCGGCAGGCCACTCCTCTGCTGAATTTCCTATGAGCAAGTATTTATGCCTGTTAGATAGTTGTAATGAGACAGATTCAAGTCATGCATTTGGGGATTAAAAGATTACAAGCTGCGTAACACAATGATGGAACTGTACTCCAAGAGATTGATCAAGCTGGTGACATGGGGGTGTTGGCGGATAGAGAGTTGAAGTTCAGAGGACATATTGCTAAGGTGTCCAGGATAGCTAATAGGGTTACTGGGTTATTGAAGAACACTAACATGCAGAGATAAAGAAGTCATTATTCCTCTTTATAAGGCACTGATACGTCCACATCTAGATTACTGTGATGGTATAGTGGCTTAGATATCCTGGAGATGAGGAAATATTGTACATTGTACCTCAGGGGTAATTCCATCAAGTGGTGGGATTTGTTTAAAAATCTCTCAAAATTACTACCTGAGATCCTCAACAATTGCTTTTTCTTCAGTAAGTAATTAAATATCCTTGGTTGGTAGTATTAAAGTTTATGGTTTATGTCCTATTTTAAATATCTCACTGTATCTGAAGAATGTCTGAGTTATTTGTATTATTTCAATTAAATTTTTTCTGCCAGTCTTTTCTCTCGAAATAGTATTTTACTAGCTAAATTTTTGCAGCTTCTATACTTCTATTTTCTGGCGATGGCTCCTGTAGCATCTTTAACCTCATCTCACTACGTTTCTTTATAGCCTTTTGCATGCGCCCGCACACACACACACACACACACACACACACACGCACACGCACGCACACACAGAGTACCAATTGCTTCATACCGAAGCCGGGATATGTGTTATAACCGAAATGTGTACCTCGGATGACTGGGAGAAGTGGTGAAACAAAGTCACTAGGTGTTTCTCTTACATGACAAAGGGCAAAAAGCTGGTGATAATTGTCATGGTTATTGGTTTCTGTTATTGCTTGTTCTGTCTCAAAGGAAATTACTTGCGTATAATTCCTTATTTCATCTGTTATATCAGATCAAGGATATCAGATATTCCTCCTACTTAAATATAGGCCATCCCTCTTTTCTTTGAAAAATCTCCTGCTTTATTGCCAATCGAAGTCATATTTCATGCCTTGTGATAAACCAGACACCGCTTATTCGTAAATGAGAAATTTATTTCCTATGAATAGCAGTCAAGGGTTATCATGATGATTCAGCGGTATTATTTATGCGACTGGGAACTTCCCTGAGGAAACTCTTAGAATGATGAAAGGATTCCTGGTGATAATATTCTCTAGAAGAAATTGCATATGTTGTAGAAGAGGGAAGAAAGCATATAGTCCTTATGGTTATTCCAAATGCAGGTTCAGCATTTATTTTTGTAATCTGTTTCAGGAAAATTGCACAATTTCCGTTTGAGCTTATTGGAAATCTCCTTGTGAAAGGCAAGTAAAGTGAAACTTAATTTTGTTTGATCATTGCAGAGAATGAATGGTTTGTAATCAAACAAACTCATATAGCAAAATTTCTGCTTTTCTATACGAAAACTTTTTTTTTTCCCCGTAAGTTCCGATACGGCGAATATAGTTCGTCTCTCTCTCTCTCTCTTTTCTCACTTCTTTAAGATTAATGTGTGTCTGGGCCAATTTAAATGCTGCATTGAAAGATAAGATGGTGCGGAAATATTATTGCGAATTTTTGTGTATTTACAAAAAAATTCCTTAACGAAATGCTTTAAAATATAAAATAATTAGAGGTTTAACTAATTAATGTCAATAGAGGAAAAAATAAACTAAATTATATTAAAACAACAAGAAACGTTGAAAAAACGCTTAAGGATCTCATCCAGTTCCTTAATATTTGTCAATTGCTCCCTCTAAGAATTACTAATTTTGTCGCTTTAGTGGTGACTTAAAATACAAATAAAAGCACATAAAAAAATTCATGTAGACGAATGCAAGCAGTATCAGGATTAGTAGAGAGGAGTTTTTGGCATTGGTCAGATTGCCTTGGCCAAAAATTATAAGACATAAAATGATATAGTTAAGGGATAGAATGAAAAGGGCATTGTACAAATTAACACAATGCATGCAGGCTGAACAATTAGTATTGAAGACTAAATATGGGGAGAGATTAGAGGGAGGAAAGGGAGTATGGAAAGATGGTGGAATTTATACAGTTGCTAAATTCCTTGTCCCCTTTATAACAACATGTTATAAAGGGATTTCAGAGTGTTAGATCTGATAAAGCATCAGAAGATATATTCATAACCAAGGTAGACACTAACCTAGGAGAATGAAGGTGATAAGGCCATAATTCGGCCTTATAAAAGGCAAAATCATCATCATCTTCACTATTGTGATTTCGGTTTGAATGTTTCTTCACTTGATATGTGCTTTCCTTTCATCTTGGGGAACAGGAGATGGTAGAAAAGATTCAGAAACGAGTGACTAAGCTAGTGACACGCCTGGAATGCTCCCTATGAGGATAGGATGGCGTGTGGGTTACAAAGTTTAGTTGATAGGCGGAAAAGATGGGACATGATAGAAACTTTCAAGATATTAATGGGGTTTTATAAAATTGATGCAAAGGAGATTTTTCAATATATGACAAATAGAGAACTAGGGTCATCCACGCAAGTTGTTTAAGAGTGTGGTTAGCAAAGGATGTGCAGAACAGATTAGTACACGTGCTTTATCAACGGCTACAGGCTCTTACAAATATGGTGTCCATTGAGTTAGGGAGGAATGCTGGCCTCATTGAAAAGTCAAACGTAGGTAGTTTCAACCAACTGAAAAAAAAAAAAAATTAAAAATAAAAGTGCGCTGCACTAATTAAAACATGACGTAACATTGCTATTCAACTGTAGCAAATAAATGATATGCTTTCTTAACTTAGGCGATTTCGGTTTGAATGTTTCTTCACTTGATATGTGCTTTCCTTTCTTTACGTCAAAAATTAAAAATATCTTTTTTTTTTTTTTGACTCTGAAATCTTTTTTTCAGATTAGTATCTGAAAATGAACTCTACTCGTTTATTGTAATGTTTTCATTTAAGTGACATGAAATGCATGTAAATTAGCACACTTATTAGCAGCAAATGTTTACATATTGTATAGTTCTGCTCATTTACACGTGACATTCTTTGCATAAATCAAGTAAAACGGAGCCGGTTTCAGTTTTCCTTTCTTCACTTATTTAACGTAAATGTTTTGAGGAATAAAACTATTTTATTTGAAATATATTATTTTGATTCTAAACCGAATGATTTGAGATCAAACAGTGCATCCAAATAACGTCTGCTTGAGTTAAAAAAAAAAAAAATAAAAAATAACGTGGCAGATGAGCGCGGTAAGTATGAAATAATTCGGCTGGTCATCACTAGCCGGTGAAAAGAATTTTTTTCTTTCTCCCACTATACTTCTTAAAAGTAATAAAATTAAATTTCATCGCCCAGCTCTACTGCAGAACCACCTTCCAGTTGTACCTGTGCTCAATTAGCCACTAAGTGTTACGATTAAAAGTTACGGTTTTACACGTGTTTACTGAATATTTTGCTTTCAGCGACTATGAACAGTCAGTTGTTTAACTTAGAGAAAATAATTTGTATAGAAAATTTTGAAAACAAAATACAAAAAAAGCGACAGCTTTATGATAAAAAAAAATGCACATGATATATCTCGGGTAAAGGAAAGGTAATATGAAAAAAGTATGAATAAAGTGGTTGAGACAGTTGTAGGTGTCCTCCCGCGATGAGTCTTCGGACTCCTTGGAGGTGTCAAGAATAATAATAATTAAGGATGAACCCACACAGATATGAAGTGACTGGAAGCAAAAATAACTAGTACATGTGCCATATGATATGCAGAATAATATACTAAAATAACCGGAAGTTCTCAAGCAGCCAAAAATATTGCTGAGTGTAGGATAAGAAAGCAAAATGTAGCAAACAGACATAAAAAGTCGGATCTGTTTTAGATGTTAATCTAAAACAGATTTAAATTCCTTACCTGGAATTTTAAACAGATGCTCAAGATCCTAGTTTGAATTTTTAATATATATTAAAGTTAGTGAATACTGAAGTACCATCAGTTATACAAATGAATAAGGTTTCAGAGCGATTTAAAAGTCAATTCAGTATAGGAACTGACTAAAAATGTAAGATTAAAAATTCCATACGGCATATATAGCTTTGTATTTCGTCGTAACCTCAGGTCAACGACCTTCTTGTACCCTACGGAAGCATATGTAGTTATTCTGACTTTCTTTTAAATTAGAAGTAGTCACGATTTTTCCGACAATCAAGGAATCAAAAGTGAATGTTGAGTGGACAATTGAAATCCGCTACTTCATATACTACTTATAAGAGTGAAACATGTAATGTACTTCCTTTTCGGAAACTTAAAGGTCATTGTTATGTTCAGGTTCCTTTGAGAGTATGGCTGTTGATTCTCTGTTTCTAAACCATACCTAACTAGGTACTTATTTTGCATAAATAAAAGGATGACCTCATTCACAGCTATAAAGCGGAAAAAAAAGGACTTCACAGGCAATAAGAGATTTTCGCGATAATTACTTTAACAGTGATGTGTGTGTATTACAATAATCTTAATTTCTGTAGTCCTCGTACACGTGCGAATAGTACAACATGGGAATTGTGGCGTAAAAATGAGTATAACATCAAATTTATTTAATTGTAAATCTAGATTAAAATAAAAATTTTGCAAAATCACATGTTCAAGTATGATGAAACGCTAAACCTTTTTAGAATATTTTAATATGGCTGAATTAATTCACTTATATAAAGAGAAATGTGTATTATCTTCTGAATAATCCTTAATAAGAATTTCACTGCAACGTTCTAAACATGCATATTTTGTTAAATACACAATCCAAAAAAAGCACGTTTTTTTCCCCATCCGTTATAAGCAACGCTTTACGACAGTGATTTTCTTATAAAATTAAAGTAACACGGTAATAAATCTTGTATTTATTTAGTACACACGTATATAGAGAATTAACATTGCATTTCCTTAAAACTAACGTGACGCACACATAGGACGGCAGTAGTTATCCCGCAGCAAATTCCAACCTCTCTCTTCCAAGAGCACAACTCATCTGACGTCTGCATGAAAGCAGAGAGCAGTAGACGCAATGCAGGTACTAGTGAACCAATGGCAACTGATTTTGTTCAGTTTCGTTAGCATTGTATCCTGCGCGCATAGAAAACATCGCGAACGGGAACACCCAAATACTACTGTGTTACTACGCAAGAGAATCTAGATCCTACATACAAATATCATATATAACTGAACATCGATGTTCCGGTAGGTTTTGTGTAAGGCTGTGGTTGTAGTTAGAAGGTGGAAAATTAGTTTCTGTGCAGTTTCTTCAATTTTTTTTCCCTAATTCTGAAGATTTTCACTCAACCGTTAGGTGGATTAATACAGTTCGAATTGGAAGACTGGAGTTTAGTGTATTGTGGTGGCGATTCGTTAGTATTTGAACCTACCGTTTAAGCATATATTCCAAACGACCAGAATTCGCTGTACTGTGCTCATTAATATTGTGACAGTGCCGGTAATAGTACATCTCGTTTACGGATTCTAAAATGGTAAGTCAACTGGTTTTTAAAAAAAAAAAAAAAAAGACAGGGGACGTGTTTTAAGGAATGAATTGTACTTAACCAAAAATTGTAGCGTGTACTTATCGTTTAGTTAAATGATGTATTCTCTGACCTGTCAACTAGATAGTATTTTATCCCCCAGTCGCTCCTTCTGCCCTTGGCGTAATCTCATGCAATATTCTAAATTGCAATTTTTACTCTTTGCCAGCGGCTGAGCATTTTCTATTAAACTCCTTTAAACTTTGTGTATTGTTAAAGTATTCTGGAAGCGCCATAACTGTTGTAGCATTCACTTTTGTTAAACTTTTCAGGATTATCGCTGCCATCAAGCAGACACAGTTTTGTCTTAATTATAAAATCTACTTAAGATCGTGTGTGGCGGTTTAGAAATGCCTTTTTTTTAGCTAGTCGGCCTTTTTCCTGTTAAAAGGGGATACAAGTTCCAAGTCCGTTTAACTGAAAGACGAAACGCCGTTTTTTCTTTAATTAAGATTGTTGGGTACATAAATATCGAAAGAGAACTTGGCTTTTATTGCTCAATTTAAGTGATGTCGAAGTAGATTCACATTCTGTAACAATATGCAAAACTTCGGAACAACGAGGTTTTGGATTTTCAGCTTTAACGATTACTGACCGTTTCCCATTTTGTGGGAAAGCAAGGCAGAAGTTTCCACTGATCATTTAAACATCTTGGTAATCCATCACCGAATCAACTCGTCGATTTTCCGTAGACAGCAGTGCGTGTAAACTCTTCCGGTGAAAATGTCTTGCTCGTCCAGTTATTTGTAATTCAGGAAGCTACAAAAGATTCGTTTTAGATACGAACAACCAAAGCGACAGTTAACCCATTTCCATAACTTAAGATTTCATATTAACTTATGAAACTTGACATCCAGCATACAAAATATATAATAATTTTCTTCGTTAAATGAAGATGTAATCCATATGAACAAGCTCACACGCCTACTTATTGCATTTCAACGCTTCCTGAATCCCAGTAGTTTCAAATTTTAATTCCGTTGGCCAACTCAACATTTTCAGTAATCAACGTCTGAAAGCAAGTGTAAAGTACACACCAATTGTGCATATTATCGGATAAATTTATTTGCCACTTTCATGCGAACTGTCATCAATTTTTAAAGTTATAATAAAAATTCTTGGATCACGGGAAAAATTTAACTCCTTACTGAACTCGAGTATTTTTTCTCCTTTGCATTTCAGTAAAGGTAGAATAAGAATTTACGAAGGGAACATGCAGCGATCCATGAAATAAAACACTAAAATGTATATACGTGGGACCCACCACTTAGAACGAATTTTGAATGTTATTCTCAGTATAAAAGCTCAAAGCTTAACATGCCGTTTCTCTAAATTCTCCATTAATGCCGCGAAACTACGAAATAAGTCGGTCTTCAATTAATGTAGTTAACTTAAGACTGCTAAAACCCTTCTGATAAGAAATTTTATGTAGTTCCTTGTGAAGGCAAAGCAACCAGAAAAATGCCTTCTCATATATTAAATGTTGGATTGTTTATCCAAACTCCACTGCACATTAGGCCAAATCTGCTGACTAAAACTAATTTATGAACTTCTTAAATTGGCATTCTTTGCATTCCAGTGGGTCACACTTAAATGAGTTTTTGGTATGTTTAAGGATCACCTGAATTTAATTGCCATTCTAGGTAAGCATCTCAATTCTATAATTAATTGTATTAGGCCATTATTCTCTGCAGGCTGCATGCTTAATCATTGCTTTGAATATCTGAAATAGGTGATGGCTACCATACTCTAGGTATACACGGGAGAGATAATCTCTCACTTAGTCACTAACTTTTGACAGTGGTATAAAAAAAAATGCATTATGCAAATAATGCTTATCCCACCCAGGACACATAAGCTAGTCTTTCATGCCATTACTAGGCTTTATCCCTACTTTTTGTAAAGAATTTAAAACTTGCTCAGACATGAGCAGCTGCTGGGCACACTTAGTTCAGCTCACATCAAGCCAACTTCGCATCTTCTGCTTTCATCCCCCTATACATGAATCAAATCTTTCTTCCTAACCACTTGTGTGCATGCTGATACTATCATGTTGCTGATCTTGAGGACCTTGTGTGAGGAGGTTGGCATGAATTAAATAAATTGGCCAGAGTAGTGGTCTCTGCCAGAGGATGTTTGCTCAACTGTTGAGATCAGAAATACTATACTGTTTTTTTGCTAATATTTCAGATAGCAACTCAAAGTACAACATAGACAAACCTGAAGCTCATTGTCCAAACACTAAACTTTGTTAATAGTGTGACTTATCACTTCATAAACAGTGGGGATTTTAATGTGTTTTGCAAAGACCAGCAAAACTCGCATTTTTCATGAACAGATGGCATGGAAATGTTCAATTAATTGGACAATGCCACATCCATCTTATCTTGTCTCCTGAATTTTCATTTTAAATTTTGAAGATTGTTCTAGTATACATTGCTACTTTCAGGAATTCCATGAACTCCATTTGTAAAATCTCCATAATGGAGATTTTACAAAGAGTCCTAAAACATACTCCAGTCCACTGAGTAATGAAGTGTATAACAAAACCTAGGTTTCTTCAAGTGCAGATAACATCCAAAATTGCTCTAAAGTGACACATTTTGAATCCATAAATGTTCATTGTCTGTATATAAATTGAAATGTGTGCATACTTAAAGTTAAATTACTTGCGCGCACACACACACACACACTATAATGAACATTTATGAATTCAAAAGTCATACGCACATGTGCAGGAGGGGTGGTCTAGAAAGTTCCGATAAATGCCTAGAACAAAAATTATATTAAAGCAACTGATATAACAAGAAAAAACATAAGTTGCCTTCATAACTCAGCAGAGTTATGAAGGCAAGTTATGTTCTTTCTTGTGGTTATCAGTTGTTTTAATATCATTTTTGTACTAGTCATTTATCAGAACTTTCCAGACTCCTCCCTCGTGTACATACATTGTTCAATTCAATTTTAATTGCAAGTGCAAAAAAAAAAATCACTTTTGAATAAACTGAACTTTTTCCATATTTTAGGAAAGATCTCTTGCAGCTAAGGTTTTTTGTGCATCAGCACTTCAGTTTCAGGCCTGTCCAAACTGTCACTTGTTCATATTGCACCTACTTTTCCTTTCTTATTTATTCCATCTTACCTCTTATCTGGAACTGCCTTTCCCCATGATGTTGCTCAACTTCATTGGGTATAAAGATTGTAAGAATTGAGAAGTTTCTTTCTCAATTCTTATCTGCATCTCACACAAAGCACTGATCTGTAGGTGCTTGTACCTTTATGTGTGATATTTTTTAAATTAGATAATTTAGTTATTTTAATTAGATAAGGCCTATCAGACTGAAAACATTAAGTTTTTGTCCCAGAAAACAAGTATTCACTTCTAGTTTTATGTATTCTAGTGACTTAATGGTTTCTTGGTATTGCTTGGTCCATCTTGATTACCATTCATCTTCTATTAAGCATTTTGAAGAGTGGACACCCTTCCTGATCATTCAGTCATTTGGAATAGCCTTAGCTTCATTTTGAAGCTTTATCATTTGTCAGCTTTAACATTTGTGCTTATATTTCTTAGCTACTACTCTTTCTAAATCTCTACCGAAACATGTTCTGGCTGAAATATGTTGCTTGTCTTGAACAGTGATGTAACGAGGGTATGAAGCCCCTGTGGCAAGTGTCTAACTTGCGCTCCTCCCAACCCAAAAATGTTATGTTTTGCACCCCAAACCTAGTTGTGCCCATGGCAGATGCCTCTTTCGCCACGCACTAATTATGGCACTGGTCTTGAATTCTAAGTAACTTAATCTTGCCATCTTTTTTTTTTACTGTCAGTATAAAAGGAAACAGCTCAAATTAGCTAAACGGTAATAAGTTCTTGCTACACTTAATTTTGTATCAAGTAAAAATCATCACAACCACAATTGGTCTTAGTGGTGGTTTGATTCTAATTAAGAATGACCTTATTGGTTTAAACAAATTGCTCATTTTCATTAGTAACACATTAAGGTATACCTTTTGTACTGTCATTCAGTTTATACGAAGCATAAGACAGATGTAAAAATCTTAAATGATCTTAGGAAGAAGTTTTCGCTATGAAAACAGTGGAGGACAACTATACAGATCCTGATTAGCTGAAATCAACTAGACAATTTCAACCTTGGAAATGCATAAACCTTTTTAAGATGAGACATGAAACAGCTGAGTAATGCAAGAATATATTAAAACTTGCTAATTAAGTCCTAGATTGGACTGAAAGGGCAAAAGTGATTGGTTTTTCCATAATCTTGGTTCTAGATTGAATGTTGAATACTACTCATCCTTGACATGTATAGCTGAACCCAGCTAAATCAACTAAAGCTTGTTGATTTAGCTGGGTTGCAGAAACAATTACTCTACATATTTCATCTTTATGTAGTTTATTGAAAGGCTGACAAACTGCTTCTAATTCATTCTAGTTTAGTTTTCTATCTTTTAACTATAGAATGGCAGTGTAGAAAGCTGAGAAGTTATTCTCACCAATGCCATCTTATCCTATCTGGTGTCTTGCCCACCTAGGTATTATGTTCATCAAAGTCTTGACACTAATCTAATTTGCAGATTACTAGTCTGCTTACCATCATGAGTAAATCAAATTGCAAGTAGTCATATTTATTGATACTGGTCAATATTTAAATATGCTTGCAATGATCAGCTTGCCAAAGCTGATCATAAAGCCCTACTGGGAAAGGGGATATGTTCATAGTTATGCAACTTCATGTAC
Organism: Typopeltis vanoorti; assembly: GCF_054136105.1. Lineage (NCBI taxonomy): Eukaryota > Metazoa > Arthropoda > Arachnida > Uropygi > Thelyphonidae > Typopeltis > Typopeltis vanoorti. The sequence continues at coordinate 24,339,590 of NC_143559.1, read as the reverse complement.
ATTACATCCTAGTTTAAAAGGATTAATCTAGATTCCATGCCATTCAAAATGGCATGGATGAATTTCATAAGTGCCAATAGCAAGCAAGTAGCTGGAATGCAACTATAGCATATTATAATCTTCAAAAGATTATAAACCTACAATACACTTGAACCATGGGTAGACAGTTTTCTATAACTGTTACATAATCTAAAAGCTTGTCAAACCAATTCCTGCTTGTAGTAAATAGGTGGTTGTCATTTTTTTTTTTTTTTTTTTTCAGTACAAGTTTTCATCCTATAGAGAAACATCTCCAGACTTAAATCAGGCCACATATGGAATACTATGTACAAATTTGGTTACCAAGGTTTCAAAAGGATATGTTGGAGAAGGTTCAGAGACAATTGACTAAGTCAGTCTGTGAAATGAAGAATGAGGACAGATTGAGAGAATGCAAATTCCAGAGCCTAGTGGATAGAAAGAAGAGACATGGTCAAGACGTAAGTTGGTAAGGGGTAATTACCAGATTAATGTGAATGAGATCTCTCATAGAATATCTAGAAATGGGAGAACAAGAAGTCATCCCTAGAATCTAAGGTAGGAGCTCTGATAATTTCTTAGGAGTATTGCCAAAACAGTATTTTGGCCAGCTTTTTCTTTACTAGTCTATTTACCCTAGTAAATAGACTAGTCTATTTACCCTAGTAGTTAATAAATGGATTTGAACCAACTGAAAGATTAGTTTCATCACCCACCAAGGACCTATCCTTAGGCCTGAAGTTTCTAGATTTTAATCTAGAGCTGAAACTTGTATATTATCTAACCTTTGGCCACTCACAGTACTTAATCTAATGTATTACAAGCTAATCACCTTTTTTATAGGTAAGATTACATGAAGTTAACTGTACTAAGGTTGAAGTTTAGCTATGATTATACACTTAATTAGCATAACTTATTGGCATGTGGCATAAAAATTAATGTTCAATTCAGGAAAAAAAATTGTCTGATTCTAGCTGAATCAGTACAAAGCCCTTAAACACCTGGGTGTGAATTCTCTTGAATGTAATGAATTGCAATTGGGACTTTCAGATAAAAATGGCTTGTCTCATACAGGCAGCAGTTTTCCTCCTAGACCAACCAGTAGAATACATGTGGTTTATATATACATAATCAATAGTATTACCTTGATTTTCATAATGGTGCCAGAATGTCCGTATAGGTATTCTAGCTGTTATCATATAATAAACATCCTTATTTAGAATCTCTCCATGGTTTCAGTAGCTAGCTTAATATCCCATGGTTTATAATAAAAATTCTAGCTTTGCAAGAGGTAGCTAATGGAATTTAAACTGAGGTGAGGCTGTTGCTGTTTGAAAACTACTAGCATTTACTTTGAATCTTGCCCACGAAAGGTCATACACTGGTTCTAACTCGCCAATACTAATCATAGTTTAATGCAATGACAGCAGGAATGAAGGTTTAATGACTGATTTCTCTCACAATCAGGGTTGTTATAACAAATAATATCTATAAACAGGTGAAGGATGGACAAGAAGGTACTAACAGGTTAAATTGCTGTTATTATTCGTGACACCTCCAAGGAGTCAAACTCATTGCAGGAGGACACCCAGCACAACTGTCTCTACCACCACAGCTAGTATTTTTTTTTGTCTGTAAATTGCATGTTCTGAAGGGCTGATTTGTCTGTATGCAGGAATGAAAAACTAGTTTCTGGGAGAAAAAAATCCTACCTCCATATGAGATCAGCTAAAACCATGGGTTATCTTTCAGAAGTTTTTCATATGACCATTAAGTTCAGGCAGAACTAGATTCTGAGTTGCTGGCTGTTAGCCAGATTAGTTTAAGAATGGCAGTATTGATATTAAATGTCCTAATGTTCCATGTAAATAAAATGAGATTCCATTGCTAAACTCTTTTGGCTAAGGCAGAAGAAATCCATGGTATTCTATTTTGCTTGTGCAGTTTTGTAAACCCAGTAATACTTGAGATCTTGCAGATTGGTTTATTACTTAAATTTACTAATCCAGTCTTGTGCTGTTCATCCTCTTCAATCTAGTCTTTATATATATTGTTGGTCAGGATGCTAAAGAGGTGAAAGAAATAGGCATTGTTATGGAGGGAGGATTTAATTTAGTTTGTTGCATTTCATCTTACATTGTCTAAAATGTATTAAAACCAAACATTTTTTTGTCCAGAAAAATTGAAGCTTAAATACATTTTTGGCTTTCAATGTCTTGATGTATAAGCCTTCATAAACCATACTTAAAACCTGATCACAACACTGGCATAGTTTTTTTTTTGTGGTATGCCAAACGATCTTGCATGCTAAGTTCTCGTATTTCAGATATAGATACAAGTCTTTGCTATTAGTTCTGAACTCTACAGATGTTTATCTATCCAGATTTTAAGTTTTATTGTGAAACCAATCTGAAAGAACTGTTAATGTTGTGATGAAGTTTTACCACCATTGTTTTTCTCTATGCCTTCTGATTAAATTTCAGTTAAGAGAATTACTCTTTGCATACATTAGAGGTGGTTAACAATTTTCATTGTTACTGTTTTGAAGCTATTGGGAATTGAACATAATTAACCTAATTCCTCTGGAAAATGACTACTTTCAGGTATAAACTACTTGAAAATATTAGTGAACTACAGTTTTACTTTTGCAAAGTCTTCAAGATTGTATATTTCTAGTTATAACCAGTGTGTAAATTTTTAAATGTAATTGGCTGTCATTGTTTTATAATTAAAGTAGTTGCATTCAATGCTTTTATGGCCTAAGGATCCATTCTAGTGTTTATTTGCTAATGTTGAATAAACAACAAATAAACATTTAGTAGAAATCCAGGATATAGTTCTTTTATGGCAGCAATTATGAAAGGATTTATGTTCATGAAATGTTTTACTCAGGATGTGTAGAGTACTCAAAATTCCAATGCTAAAAGCACAATTTTAGACTTCCTCCTTGGTCTTCTGCATTTTTCAAATTGGCTTTCTTGGTCATATAACTAAATATCTTTATGAGCAACTTCACACTTGTGTCACTCAATTTTTTTTTTTTTTTTCAGTACATGCCCTGAAGTGTAAACCTTCAAAAAGCAAATTTCTGCCCCTTCCCAAAAATACTAGAAACTTGTTTTATATCAATTTTCTAGGTTACTATTTACAAATGAATTTTTAATTCTGAAACATGTATTAGAACACTCTTCCTAGTAAGAGCCATAATCTACAAACTAAATTTTTTGTATTGTAAATAGCAACATAAAAAATGTCTTTTCTTTAGGACACTTATAAAGATGAGAACAAAGCTTGTGGACCTATGAATTAAGCTTTCAAATTGAATCTTTTCCACTATATTTGAAAACCTTACTATGAAAAGTTTAAAGCTGCATTTTAGTCCTTTGTAATTACACCCTAATCTTGAAAGTTTATTTTTCACTTGGTTAGACTATAATAAATTTAGTTTAATCCTTTATCCAAGCATGAGCAAACAAAGTTTGCACCTGAAAATATCTTCAGGATGGGGGTAAGGTAGTATAACACCAGACAACTCGTAGCAAAGGTGGACCAAGCTATTGAGATAGGAGTGAGGATAACTTGGTCCACCTTTGCTACGAGTTGTCTGGTGTTATACTACCTTACTCCCATCCTGAAGATATTTTCAGGTGCAAACTTTGTTTGCTCATGCTTGGATAAAGGATTAAACTAAATTTATTATACCCCTAATCTCAATTTGACTCAAAGGTCATGTAGGATGAAAGCCATGAAATGGAGGTCAGTGATTGGGGGGGAAGGGATTGTGGATAAGGCATGATTTTAGAGCATATTGCAGAGGTGAACAAAAGTCAATTAGATTACATTGAAACATGATAAATATGGATAAAAGGGCTTAATCCCTTCATATCCTTTTTAAGGCCATGTACTATACAGATCTTCTCTGCATTCCATGAGATAAGTAGAGAACCAGACAGTGGTGTTGTGACCTGTTTTGGAATACTCAAAAGTTGAAAGTTTAAGCTTTAGGCTAGTTGATGACACAAGTTATTGAGGTGGTTTATAGGAGTGACACTATTCAATACATGGTAAGGAGAGAACAGCAGCTGAAAATTACTATAGTATGGGTAGCAAGAGTTAAAACTATAGGGTGGAATGGATTGTCTAGTTTTATCAGAAAGTTTTGGATATCAAAAATGGGTCTTCCATTTTTGATATCCATATATATGTCAAAGAACTTTTATGTAGGATAAATATAATCTAGTAAAATATTATACTAAAAATGTATTAATCATCTGGATATTTGGTTTTTGATGATCTTAAGTTTCACTACTCATGTTAAAGGGTTAATGGAATATTAACAGCACTGTGAAAGGATTTAAAACTAATTTTAATACTTACAATATTTCATCTCCGTCACAGACATCTTTTGGGGATTACAAACCTTTTGTAACAACACACACAAATACAATACAAAGTGAAACTAAAGTCCTATCTTGGATGCACCCTCTATCTGTCTATATTCCCTCTGTCTGTAGATTTTGTTCTTCCAAGAGAAATAACCAGAGTTGATGGTTAACCAGGTTATTTCTCTTGGAAGAACAAAATCTACAGACAGATAAAGGGAACTGCCATGGGTTCCCCTCTCACTCCCTCTTTCCAATTATTACAAGGAAAATTCTGAAAAATGAACCATTGACTCTTCCCTCTAAAACCTTCTATCTGGCTAAGATATGTAGATGTGTTCTCTATTTGACCTCATGGCCCAGACACATTAGATTCCTTCCTCAGTCACTTCAGTAGTCTACATCCAAGAATTCAGTTTACAACGGAAAAGGAAAATAACAATAGTTTACCCTTCCCAGACACCTTAGTAACACTCCTTCCTAATGGTAACCTTTCTTTCTCTGTATATAGAAAACCTACTCATACAGGCAGATACATTCACAAACCTTGCCACCACCACCCCTCCCAGCAATATGGCAGTATTAAAACTCTGACCAATAGGGCCCACAATCTTTGTTCCAGTAAAACTGCCCTTTCAACCGAGCTCAAAACACATACACACCTTTCTTTCCAATGGCTATAATGACTACAGAATTGAAAAAATAATAAAGTCCTTCCCCAACCATCTCTTCAGAAATGCCATCACCATTCCTTACATCTGTGGTACTTCAGAAAAAATAGCCAGATCATTAAAAAAAAGTACAACCTCCATGCAGCTTTTAAGCCCCACTGTGAACTTGCTACCCTTATCTGCTCCACTAAAGACCAGTTCCCTCCTCCTTTTTTGTTCCTGTAAACTTGCCTACTTCAGACAAACAGGCAGGTCAGCATCCATCTGGTTAGAAGAACGCAGTTCTTGCATCTGCAAGCACGATTATTGTCAGGTCTGGCCTTGCAGAACATGTTTTGGATATATTCCACAGGATCTCCTGGAAAAAAAACTACCATGCTCCACCATAGTAAATTCAAAAAAGAAAGACTATTCTTTGAATCTGCACTCAGGAATCAACCTAATTTAAACAAATACAGTTGCATTAAATTTCCCAAAATTTGGGAAACTTTAATTATCAGAGATCCCTCTTTACATCCCAGGCCACCTAGATAGGACTTTAGTTTCGCTTTGTATTGTATTTGTGTGTGTGTGTGTGTTGTTACAAAAAGTTTTTGTAATCCCTGAAGATGTCTCTGTGATGGAGAAGAAATATTGGAAGTATTAAAATTAGTTTTAATCCTTTCTCAGTGCTGTTAATATTCCATTAAACCTCTAACATGAATTCTTCATAGCACTTTAAACCTCAACACAAGTAAGGTTCACTAGTTAAGAATTTCAAAAGCTAATATTTTTTTTTTTTTTTTTAGTACTGTGCCTCACTTAAAATTGTTTCTTTTAAATGGATTTAAAGCAACATTCAAACTGGCCAACAGTGCCTGTGTAGATTTGGTGTTCCTAGTTTCATAATGTTAGACAATCACAACTTGCTGTAGTTGGTAAAGAATTGCCTTAAGACTTCAGCTTGGTTTATGTAAGCAGGTAGTTTACTCCTATAAAAATTCAACCTTTAGTTGGTTGACTGCTTTAGACAGTTACTTCATAATCCATTGATATACACATTCCAACTAGAATATGTAAAGTGATATGCTCTAGAGTTCTCTACTTCAGCTACTGCTATTTCATTCTGTAATGGATTGAGGAGAATCAGTTTGTTTATACAGAATGAAAGTAATAAAGGTAATGGATCTTGCAGAACAACTTATCCTTGACCTATACTGTCAATTTAATGGTTGTCAGTTAAATGTGGCAAAGTATAAGGTTATGTGCTTTGCATCCCAAAAAGTTAAGCTATAAAGTTCAGAGGACATTCCAAAAATAAGATTCAGCATCCTTAAGGTTGATAATATAAATTAAAGATACCAATGAATGAAGTATTTTCAGGACTGGGGCAACTGTTAAAGGTGGTATGACTTTGCGTCACTTGCCTTAGTATCCCATAATGCAAAGCACATCTCCTTGTGGACATGTATAATGCTATGCATTATGGGAACGGTTGGTAATTGTGGTAAGGATTAAATGGATTAAGGTTGATAATTGGATTACTGACACCAGATTTTTGACTCCTCCATGGAGTCAAAGGACTCATTGAGGAAGGGCACCTACTCTAAGAGTTGTATATAACAGGGAATGCAATACAAAGTATTGAACTCTAAGCTATTGGATAGCTGAAATTAGTAAACTCAGCATCTGCTTTACTCATGGAAAGTGCTTTAAATGCTTAGTCTGCATTTAAATATGCTTATCCTTTAGCAGCACACTCCAGCCTAATAAGCAAAACTTACTGTACTCCTTCTCTTTAACACCCTTAGTCAACTGAAAAATTGTAATTCATGCTTCCATCTTTCAAAATTAAGGTTACTTTGAACTTAGATATTTTATCCACAGGCACAAAGCTAGCACTTTGGTTATAACTAATCTGCTCAACAGTGCAATAAAACCCATGTATGAACTGCATCTATAAACAGATGCAGTTTAAATTTGGTTTGCTATTGAGCTTCCATGGAGTTGCAAAACTCATTCATTCAAGCTGTGCCTTTTAAAGTGATTTTAAACTTTCCTGACAGCATTTTCTTGGAGGAATCTGATCAACTCTAGTGATTAAAAGTTTTTAAGTCATTCTCAACTTTAACAGTCATTGTTAAACTACCACTCAACTGTAAAGTAGCTGTTTCCTTATTTGCTAGCTGTAGGCTAATCAGGTAGCTGAATATCCAGTTAAGACTCTCATAACTGTTATAAAATACAAAATTAGAGTAGAATAATATATTATAAAAATTGTTAGCATATAATTTGCAACCATTGCAGCACAAATTTCCATGTAAGTATTTAGGTATCAATACAGCTGCAACATTTAATATTTAAGTATTCTGAAACATTTCATAGAATCTTCAGTAATGCTAGTGTTACTACTTTCTATACTGAACTGTTTTTTTCTTATCCCCAGTTGTTTAGCTAGAAAACTTTGCTCGTACAGCAAAAAAATATTGCCCATCAAGTGCATGTAACAGCTTCTCAGAAGCTGAATGTAATAAACTTATGCTATGACACCAAAGTAGTCAGGGATAACGGTATAAGTAACATCTACTCAAATGAGTGTGTGCTATTTGTTTTGGAAGAAATCTTAAGACAAATTTAACAGGATCTTAGGTCTGTAAGTATGTGCTTTGCATTATGGGATAAGGTAATAAGGCAAGTGAAGTTATTGGCCTCTATATGAGTTGATGTCACAAAGTTATGCAAACTTTGTTTACACTTGGATAAAGGATTAAACCAAGAATATTTCTTACCATCTTTAATTTATAGTAGGATCTTAATTTGATACTAAGACTGCTCAGTGCTATTTCATGCCTGAACTAAAATAGGTCAGACTAAAGCTAGCAAAATACCTAACAGATCAATAGCATTTGCATCTTTAAGATGTTCTACTGGATATGCATCTTTGAAAAACTTCATCACCTGTTAGCGTTACTTTTAGGTATGAATTTTACCTCTAGTTAATGCTGACTTAAAGTAGTTTGTCTCAATGGTAGGCTGACAGACATGATTTGCTTGCAGGTGAGATTATGATAAAAATAGTATCAGTACTTCCAGTTCAACAAATTGACTGCCTTCCAGTTTTGCTTTGCTTTTGTTCTTAAGAGTTGTGCTTGTATCAGTCATCATGTATAAAATTCCAAAATAATTGCACTTCTAATTCTGTCAGCAAAACAAGACTTGAAATACTGTCTGCCTGACAAGTTTAATCTTATTCAAGGATTAATAGACTGGGCTTAGAAACTGGTGCAGCAAAATTACAGTGAAAACTTAATTTTATAAGTAATCTTAAGGTAAACGTTAGTTGCAGAAATATAGTACAAGTTTTTAGGTATTATTTCTGGGAAAATTCTAATGTTACTCAAAGTAAATATTTTTTATGGCTATTTGGCCTATTTTTGTTTAGGAGTACTCCTTTTTTTATGTCATTGACTTACTCAAATTTTAGGGCATTACAGATGTTTTATGCGAATTATTTATACTGATTATATTATATATAGTAATCCCTCAGTTAGTGTCGTTTTTTTTTTTTTGATACCCAAATTTGATTAGTGTGCCTATATACATCTTAAAAATAAATGTTACAGATTTTAACAATTTTCTATCTATACATTTTTATGGCTAACAATTTAAAAAAAAAATCGCTCACCAGAATGAAATAATTTAGTTACCGATTTAAAACATTTTACAAAGTTATTTTTAATGGCATACTACACTACTTCCATGTATACTATGTTCCAAATTTTTACTGCCAAAATTTGTCATCTGCTATAGTATGCCCACAGATTCAAGACACTTTAGCGCATCTCACAAAAAGAGAATCCATTCTGATAATAGGGTAAGCAATCTGTCTTCTGGGATGAGTCGTTTATTATTTTGCACGTCGAAAAATTAACTTCTCTTTTATGATCATTATAGTTTTTAAAGTGGCAACTATTTTGCTTGTATAACAGTTGGGAAATTTTATCTATAAAGCATGTGTTTTGCGTGTTGGTGACCAATTCTTACATCCTTTATTTCTTTCTCCCCTTCAGTGAGATTTAATTAACTCTAAGTTAATTAAATCTCATTCTGAAGAGTTGAGTGATTCTGACCTGCTAAATTTAGATGCACAGCGGGAAGATCCCAAAGAATATGAAGAAAATTTAACCACTGATAGTCAGCCAAAAGTGATTTCACAGAAACAATTTGAAAATATTTTTCTTAAATTCAAAGTTTTTAAGTAGCAATGCTTAGGGGCTGACCCTGATGAAGAGAGAAGCAGTAAAATTTGCAGAAGAGTAGAAGAGGCAATAGGGCCATACCGTCGGTTGTATGAAAAAAAACAATGTTTGCCAAACTATGTTAGCTCAGTTCTTAAGAAGTACAATAATAAATTTATATTCTGAATGTTTTATTGTCTTTTGGCTTCATGGTTTTCCTTTAACTAGACAGACATAAATTTTTTTTTATTATTTTTTTTTAATAAAAAAAAAAGTAAGGTAAGGGTCAAAAAAGAAATCTGAGGAACGAATTATACATTTTCCAATAGGTTATTATATTCGATCAGTGCGTTTTTCGATTAATGCGTCTGTTTTAAAGAACGCATTAGGTGCACTCGAGGGATTGCTGTACTGAAATTTTTTTTTCCATTGAACTTCAACATTATTTTAATTCCAATTTCTACATCTTTTCCTTCAATATACATTGATAACAGTGCTATTTACAGACTTAGATCAAGTGACTAGATTGTCAGATTCATAACTTTTCCTGTTTTATATCTGTTAGTGATGGATAAAATTAACACTGATTCAGGAATTGTTGCAGTTCACTTCAAATCTTGAATTGAAGATGAAGTGACTAACTTCAAATTCAGATTTTAAGATCATGCAAGTTTCAAATGCACTTAATGAAATATTGCTTATGAAAAGTAATGGCACTAATTTCTGAAGGGCTGTTAGAAATGGCTTATTTAAGAAGGCAGGTTCAGCATTTGAACTAATAAAATTACTTACAAAAGACACTTTTGCAATGTGAAGGGTTTAGAAAAAAAAAATCTTAAGTGGGTGTATTTAGTCTGGCTAATGATTATGCATCTGCTGCCTATTTAGGTAGCTCTAAGGTGAAAAATGACATTTTTGAAGAATGAATTAACAATGGTGGATTGTGTGACAAAGCAATCACTGATGTTCCCTCTTCCTTTCTTCATTATGTTCATTTATTTAAAATCCTAAATTTTCTGTGAACCTTAGGGCTACAGAACACTGAATTAACTATGATAAACATGGCTGGGTAATTAATAAGTTTTACATTTTACAGAAATGTAATCATCATACCAAGTTTTTTTTCTACTTGGTTACAAAGTATACTATAAATTATGTAAGGCTAACTTAACTTACATAATTTAAGTCAATATCTACAAGTAAATAGTCATAAGGATGTTTAACAGCCCAACTATTTTTGGTTATGCTTAAGTAAAGGATTAGAACAATATTTGTTCAAGGGTAAAAATTATGAATTAAATGGTTACCACAATGCATTTAGTGCTGATACTCTGCTGTTAAGTTCAGTAGCTCAAATGTTGCTGTCATATCTTAAAGATTTTAGGGAAAAAAAAACTGTTCCTTTTCCCCTTATAACCTGTTCAGAAAACAATGGCTGAAGTTGATGTAATCTTCCTATGATTAGTGCAACAGCAAGTAATCCTGCTGCAATGATGTTCCATTTGAGTGGATCTTAATTTTATGTAATATTAATCTTGATAGCAAGTCAACCTTCTATACTCTCATTTGAATGACTAATAGCAATATTCTTATTACTTTAGTGGTTTAACAAATATTTTGACCAGTTGCTAACAACTCATGATTGTGAAACCTTGTTTTTGATCTTTTTTTTTTTGCAATTGCAGATAGGGTAATCAAAATTCATTTGTATATTTGTGTGAAAGATCAGCTTTAACATTACCAACCAGGATAATAGTTCCTGAAATGGGTCTTCACTTTTTTTAAATGAGTATTCATGTAACCCTTAACATGCCCACTATAAATCAATACATGCTGTTGATATAGGCTGATAGGTCAACAGTAATTGCATTAGATCCATTTGTAAAACTTAGGTTAGTGCAGGCCAGAGATTCTGAACTGTTTCTTGAGCAACTGTCTTAAAATGGTTAGACTAACTTAGTAGGAACAGTAATGTGACATGCTAATAGGTGCTACCTATAAATGTGTAGAAAACTTGCCTGTTTAGGCATTCTTGGGGCTTGCATTTATACTTAAGCTTGTCAGTAATAAGCAACTTGGAATATTAGTATTAAATTAGGTTTTAAGATTCTACAGGAATTATAAAATTAGTTGTTGGAACATTTCTAAATTGAATGTTAATATTTTTTTTTTTGTATAGTTACATAATAAACTAGTCTTCTGCTACATAGATATTCAGGGTGGTCTAAACAACTTGATGTAATTTTCTATGCAGAGTACAGATTTGTACAGAAAACTTCCTGTTTATATGCAGTCTTGGTTGCAGTTTTGTGGTTGGAACATAGTGTAGGGATTATACAAAGCTTAGAGTAGAAGAGGGCTTTATATGCAAACTAAGATCTGCTTGTACACCCAGGAATACAATTCCATAGTTAAAGCTAAACCTTTTATCCCCTTAAATGATGAGGGATGTACATGCAGTATCTGGACAGGTGTGCTGATCTAGAGAAATCTGCCTCAAACATAAGATGTGGAAAATAAATGAGCACAAATCAGTTGGCATTTTTGTTTCTAGAATTAGAGGCTAGTGAAATAAGATGTTCAACCCAATCTAATAAACCAAAGTCTCATTGTCAACCAGCTTTTTCATCATTTCATTTTATTATACTACCTAATGCTATATATAGCATTAGGTATAATGAAATGGTAGCATTCCAGTGCTACCATTTCATTATAAATAGTAAATTACCATTCATTAGGATTTGGAATATTTATTGAAATACTTTAGGTATGTTGTAAGAATAACTTTTGCCTCTAAGATGAACCTATCATACATCAATGCTGTGGGTTAAGTGGTCTAAGAGCATGAAATGCTATTTCCTAATAAACATGACTTTCTCAATTCACTGCCTCCAGTAAATATGGTTTTGCAGCATGTAGTTGAAGCAATTTCTCCTGGAGTAGTAAATAATTCCTAAATATTCATAAATCGAATTCAGTTAAAAACACTTTAATATAGATGCTAATTAGAAATCAGTTATGAAATTTTATCTAGAATAAGCAATGCTAGTTGATTTTTTAATTCTTATAAATCAGTTTACTTTGTTTTTCTGGAAGTTTAACTATATTTTCATAGAACTTTTGTTATGGTTGGATCATCCCAATGTGAGAACACTTCAATTAAATGACTAGAAATCAGCATATTAAAGCAGTGAAAATTTCTCTAAGAAATAAGATATTGGGAGTTTAACTTTCACACAATTAAATAGTATAAAGATTAAGAAGCTGGAATCATTTGAATACAAACTTAGCCAAACAGTAAGTTATCAGTAAAACTACAGATAGGATTTGAGGTTAGGTCCCTCATATATAGAAATGACAGACCATAAGACAGTAGCTTTCACCAAGCTACTATGCCAGATTCAAATGCCTTTTTTTAAATATTGAAACCATACTTTTCTCCAAAAGTGGATAAAGTTGGCTAAGGTTTAGCCAACTATAGAGCAAGAAAGGCAGATCGGACATTAACTGTTTGCCTCCAGGTATGGCTGACAACCTTATTGGAAAGATTGAGGGAAGAGCAGAAAGACGAACATTAGATCATATTCCATAGAATAAGGCAGATCCTAGATACTGCCTCTTATAGAGGCAGTATATCTGAGATTAAAATTGGAGACTTGTGTTACAATGTCTCCAATTTTTAGCAACTTTGAATTGATGCTGTTAACAGAGTATATTGATCTTTTAGGTGAAATCAAAAGGAAGCATAGAACTCAGTGGGAGATCACAAGAGTTGGAAAAAAAATTGATAGTATTATACTATTTAAATTAGTTAAAAATATAAAATTACTCCAATAGCCTTAATACTATACCAAGTATTTGCTTAATTTGAAAATGTATCTTGCAAATGAAATAAGTGATACTTATTCAGTACTTTCATTTTTACTAGGCTGACCAGCTTACAGAAGAGCAAATTGCTGGTGAGTAAAATTTCTTGCATGTAATTTTGGTTTTTGTTATGAAATTTGAACTAGTTTTCAAAACAACACCTAAACATTAACCATACTTTTCTGTTTTAAAAGAATAAGTTTTCATCATCAAATTCTTGATACATACAGGATATATCAAAGGGTGTATAGGATATGATAGTACTACATGAACAATTTTACATCATTATTAACTTCCTATCTACAATTTTCCTCCCAATCAGTCTGAATATTAAGACTCCAATATTATCAAGTCTTATATTTCTGTCTTCTAAGGCACTTTTTACTGTATCAATCCACTTATATCTTGGTCTTCCTCTGGGTCTTTTTCTGCCAACCTGGCAGAAAACACTTTTGCTAATCTTTCCTCAACCCATTCTGCTTAAGTGACCATACCACATGAGACTTGGCTCTGCTAATGCATTCCTGGATGCTGACAATCTAAATTTCTTTCCTAATATCCTCATCTTTAATATGATACTGCCATTGATGGCATCTGTTCATGCCTCCAATCTTTCTCAGGACTCTCATATTTGTGGTCTCTAGTCTTTAGCCAAGTGTTTTATTTCTAACCCAGCTCTCAGATCCAAAAGTTAAAATTGGTTTAAATACTAGTGTATATAGCTAATTTAGTGTTTTGGCTAATTTCTCTTATTCCATATAAATTTTATTCAGTTGACTTACTACCATACCAGCTTTGTTGAATCTGTCTATTTCCATATTTAATTTACCATCTTCACTAAAAATCGTGCCTAAGTAGCTGAAATATTTTACTTGTTCTTTAAGTTCTCCATTCACAATGCAGTTGATATTTTCAATGTTTCTGCCTTTTGTCTTTTTAATGCATACCATATCTATTACAACAGCTATTCAATTTAGTCAAGGAATCTTGCAGACTTGTAGTGAATTTATTTAGAAGTATAACATCATCCACATAAAACAAAGAGCTGACATTAACATCTCCAATTTTGATATCAGGTTTAATACCACTTTCCTATATAATGTGATTCATATAGATAATGAATAACAGAGGGGATAATCTACATCCTTGTCTGACACCAGATTTAATATTAAATCATCTTCCTATACCTCCTTCAACTCTAACTGCTGACTTAAAACTCAAATAAAGAGTAAGTATTGCTTGATATAATGCCCCATTGACACCATATAACTGCAGCGTATTGAATAGCTTCTCTCTTGGCACCTTGTCATATGCCTTTTCCAGATCTACAAAACTTCGATACAGATCTTTGTTATATTCCCATGCTTTCTCAACTATTTGTCTTAAAGTGAAGATCTGATCCTGACGGCCTCTATTTGGCCTGAATTCAGTTTGTTCTTCACCAAGCTTTTCTTCCACAATTCTTCTCACCCATTTCTCAAGTATGCTTGCATAGATCTTGCCAGGAACACTCAGTAGGGAAATATCTCTGTAATTCTTGCATTCAGTTTTATTTCCCTTTTTATATATGGGTGCTATTAGAGCTCTACTCCAGTCATCAGGAATTCATCCCTCTGTCCAGGCTTTTGAACTATGCAGTGCAATCACTGTAAGACTTTTATACCACCATACTTCAGCATTTCTGGTCGAATATCACCTACTCCTGCTGCCTTTCCACATTTCAAGCCTGTGATGGCTGAATCAATCAGTGTTTTCTTCAGGACCTTCCCCTGAATCTCCCAAGTTTTGTTCCTGCTCTCAAACTCTTTCATTTCTTCTTGAATAATATGTGTATTTTAGTCTACAGTTCACATCTGAGAGTTGCTCAATTTTTATTTGCTTTAAAACTTTCTTATGTTCTTCTTTTCAATATGAAATTCAATTTTATCCTCCTAAGACTAAATAGTGATCACTTTCAATTTCAAATCCTCTGTACACTCTGGTGTCCTGTACCAGGGAGAAAACATCACTATCAAAAATAACACAGTCAATAAGACTTTCTTATTCCTTGCCTCTTCTCTCCGTGTGAATTTGTGCACATTTCCATGTTGGAACATGGTGTTAGTAATAACCAGTCCATTTCCCGAGCAGAAATCCAACAGATATTTGCCATTATTATTAGCTTTGCTCTTTTCTCCAAATTTTCCCAAAATGTTTGTATTTTGGGAAAATTTCAAATGATGGTACAACATGACAGAATAAGTTTTCATGATCTTATTATTCATTTGATTTAAAGTAAGATTAAATCGTAATGCACAGAATTCAGTTAACAACTAATTCTGTCTGGTCAGTTTTTTGGCTAGCCTATAAAGGAAAATCATTGCTGTACATGACTTGCTGATTTGCCTTCATTTCAAAAGCTATATCCTAGACCTTCAGCTAATGCTAGAATGAAATGGTCTTGTATAGGCATACAGTTAATCATGTGTGTGTGTTGGGGGGGGGGTCTGTTATTTCTCATTCTTTTCATTCAGCTTACATATTGTATTGTACTCATTCACTATTCTATATAAAGCTCAAAAAAAATACTGTAGAACCCACTGTTTCAGACATTAAAAATATTGTTAGGACCACAATAGGGCACTTGTTGAGTTGTCTCTTCACTGCAGGCTGCTTAAATTAGTGCTAGTCAGTGGAGATTGAACTGCCCACTCAGTCTCAAAGTTAAATAGGACTAAAATGGCGCTTCGCCTACTTCCAATAAGGGAATAAAAGGTGTTAGCTGATTTTATGAAAATTTGCGATTTCAGTGGCTTTGAAGATTAGCTGAATTTCCAGTCATAGTAAAGCCTCTACCTTAATCTTCAGTAGCATTAGGCAGAGCATATCCTTGGGAAATGTCATTTGCCTATTGCCTTCATTTGACATTGCTCCAGTCCTACAACTTGCGTGAACTTTAATATATTGGAATATTGAAGTAATAAGCAGCTGATTTGCTTTTTGATGCAAAACTAGCAACAAAACAGTAATGAAGTCGTGTTGGCTTAGACTTTATGCAAGTTGAAGGTCTCTTTTTGCCAGAACAGTTGGCTATTGCCCATCTTTAGTATTAAAGATGGGCACTCTGGTAATAACTCTAGAGAAGATGAAATATCTTATGTCAGATACTGTTACATGAAATGTTTAGGCAATAGTGATCAAGAAAAATAACCAACTTTAGTGGTAAGCTGCTTCAAGTAATGTATCCGCTTTTAAAATTAAACTTGGATTTAGTCTTCAATGGTCCCACAAGGTTCTAAAGAGGAAATAAAGGATTTCCAAGTTATAAGAATATTGATAAATTTTTCCTTTTGAAACCTAAGCAAGTAAAGAAATGAATACCAGACATTCAGAAACTTTGAAGAGTCAAGTTACACAACAACAACAACAAAAAAGCATCTGTTGGATTTCTGTTAGAGCATAAGGCTAATACTTAACGTAGATAGATATCAATTCAGAAAAGTCTTGATTTAACCCTCACAGATTGGAGTACAAATATAAAGGACTTGAAATAAGTGATCTCCCATTTTTAGTTTGGAGTAAACTATGTAAACCTTATGTTTAATGAGTCTGAAACTTGCCAAATAATTCAGTTATTGAAGAAATTTCTAACTTCACTGCTAGACAAAATTCTGAAGGCTTATTTGATGTAAGCATTCTACTATGCAAATGCATAGTTTACAATGCAAGGTGTCCACATTGGACCTACCTAGTTTCAAAGAATGGTAAAAAAAAATCGAAATGCAGAAATATGTAAGGTTTGGGTTGTTTCAATATTCCAAAGATTAGTTTCAATTGAATTTCGTATTAAAGAATAACATGTAAGAAAGTTTTAAAGCAAATAAAAGTTGAGCAGCTCTCAGATGTGAACTATAGACTAAAATACACAGATTATTTAAGAAAAAAAATGAAAGAGTTTGAGAACAGGAACCAAACCTTGGAGATTCAGTGGCAAGCCTTGAAGAAAACCCTGATTGATTCAGCCAGAGAGGCATGTGGTGAGGATGTCTGCAAGGATAGAAAAATCAGAACTCCATGGTGGACACAGGAAGTTAAAGAGGCAGTGAAGAAAAAGAAAGCATATCAAAAGTTAATTGGCAAATAAGTCAGCTTGGGCTCTTAGAGAATACAGAGACAAATGTAAGAAAGCTAAACACTGTGTAAAACTAGCTAAACAAAAGTCATGGGAGGCCTTTAGCAAGAACATAGAAAATAAATATCAAGAAGTGGTAAGATATTCTGGAGGTTGTTGAAGAAGCTTAGAAATGGAGGAAAGAGTGCTGTAAAAGAGGTTAGAGATGATAAAGGTTACATGAAAACAGGAGAAAAAGATATCCTTGAAGTATGGAGTAATTAATTTGAAAAATTGTGCTATCACTGCTTGTTTCATTTAGCAGTGGTAAAAAAAAAACACTCAACAGGCATACAGTCAGGAATACATATCCAGACTTGAAGTGGAAAAAGCCATCAAAGGCTTGAAATGTGGAAAGGCAGCAGGAGTAGATGATATTCGACCAGAAATGCTGAAATGTGGTTGTATAAAAGTCTTATAATGGCTGCACTGCATAGTTCAGAAAACCTGGACAGAGGGATGAATTCCCGATGACTGGAGTAGAGCTCTAATAGTACCTGTGTGTGTATGTGTATATATAAATAAAAAAAAAAGAGAAATAAAACTGAATGTGAGAATTACAGAGATTTCCCTACTGAGTGTTCCTGGCGAGATCTATGCAAGCATACTTGAGAAATGGGTGAGAAGAATTGTGGAAGAAAAGCTTGGTGAAGAACAAGCTGAATTCAGGCCAAATAGAGGCTGTAAGGATCAGATCTTCACTTTACGACAAATAGTCGAGAAAGCATGGGAATATAACAAAGATCTGTATTGAAGTTTTGTAGATCTGGAAAAGGCATATGACAAGGTGCCAAGAGAGAGCTATTCAATACGCTACAGTTATATGGTGTCAATGGGGCATTATATTAAGCAATACTTAGTCTGTATTTAAGTTGTAAGTCAGCAGTTAGAATTGAAGGAAGTACAGGAAGATGGTTTAATGTTAAATCTGGTGTGAGACAAGAATGTACATTATTGCCTCTGTTATTCATGATCTATATGGATCACATTATGAAAGAAAGTGGTATTAAACATCAGAATTGGAGATGTTAATGTCAGCTCTTTGTTTTATGCAGACAATGTTATACTTCTGAATAAATCCACTACAAGTTTGCAAGAGTCCCTGACTAAATTGAATAACTGTTGTAATAGATATGGCATGAAGGTCAGCAATAAAAAGACAGACAATGAAAATAGGCAGAATCATTGGAAATGTCCACTGTGTTGTGAATGGAACATTTTACTGTGGCACAAGTAAAACATTTCAGCTACTTAGGCACGATTTTTAGTGAAGATGGTAAATTAAATATAGAAATATACAACAGAATCAACAAAGCTGATATGGTAGGAAGTCAATTGAATAAATTCGTGTGGAATAAGAGAGAAATTAGTCGGAACACTAAATTAGCTGTATACAAGACGGTGTTCAAACCAGTTTTAACTTGTGGATCTGAGAACTGGGTCAGAAGTAAAACACTTGACTAGAGACCACAGATATGTGGGTCCTGAGAAAGATTATAGGTGTGATCAGATGGCATCAATGGCAATATCATATTAAAAACGAGGATATTAGGAAAGAACTTGACATTGTCGGCATGCAGGAATGCATTAGCAGAGCTAATCTCAGGTGGTATGGGCAAGGAAAGATTAGCAAAACAAGTGTTCTCTGCTAGGTTGGCAGGAAAATGGCCCAGAGGAAGATCAAGATATAGGTGGATTGATACAGTACAGTGTGCCTTAGATGATAGAAATATAAGATCTGATAATGATAATATTGGAGTCTTGACAACTAACAGACTAATTTGGAGGAAAATTATAGATAGGAATTTAGTAATGATGTAAATTTTTCATGTAGTACTATCATATCCTGTACACCTCTTGAGGGTACATATCAGGAATTTGGTGATTAGTTTCATTCAGAATTTTTTTATAAAAACTTAGTGAGTGTTCTTTCTCATTTGGACACCATGGTCCATATCCATACACTCTAGTAGTAACAAGTTGAAACTAGGGAGGCTCAATATGGACACTATATTCTATTCTATAGAATACAAATTACTCTTGCCTATAAAAACATTCACCACACTCCAATTTTTATATTACTTAGTGAGTTAGCATATCTTCAATACCTTAAATTAATGGAAAGTCCTCCGAGATGGTAGGATTCAAGAATAATATTATTAAAGTGGAATATCTTAACTAGATATGCAACACCATTCTTACCAAACATTGAATCCAATCAAAATGTAAGATGTCCTTGATCATTGCACTTAAAGTTGTCAACCACCATCTCAATGAGTTCTTCTGCTCTGGAAGAACACAATTGTTGCCATAGAATTAAACACCTTTATATTGAGCATGGTCCTGTTTAGCTAGTTTTTATGGCACTTGTGACATAACTGTTAATATTTCAGCCAGAAACTAAAGCTGTCAGTAATGGATCAACACAATCACATGATGAGCCTAGAACAAAGCATCTAATCCTATTTGAGGCATCATGTGCCACTGTATGGGTGATTACAAAATGGATTTCAGTTAAAGCTAAAATTATAAAATAAATGACAGCATATTTAAAGAAGGAAAGCACACTATTGCTTTCTCTCTTATGAGAATAACTCAATCTTGACAATGAATAGTTGTCAAGCTGGGGTGATATAAAAGTTCTTCAGCACTAACTGCTCAAATCTAAATTGTGCCTTTCACAGCATGGAGTGAACACTAACCACAATATCCTCTATTTCAATACTAGTACTTTTACATCAATGACAGTTTAGGTATGAGCAGTTAATGCTAAAACACTTGACCAAAACTTAAGTCAGAACAATTTTATTGCATGATGAGTCATCCTCACATTGCAAGCAATAGTGTTCCCCTTTTTAATATAATCTAATATCATTAGATAATTTACAATTTAGGTAATTGTAATCTCTACATTTTATAAATGCCTATTATACTCAGCACGTGACTTAGTCTATAAATACAATTAACATTTTGTTCTAGCTTCACTTTATGCTGATACTTAATGGCTCACCAATTTCTGAATGGGGGCCTATTTTTAGCCATTTAGAAAAGTTTTGTACATCATTGATGTGACTACAGAAGTCTACACAACATGCTTAAGAATCACTAAAGCAAATCATTTAAGTAACATTCCTTACCTATCATATTTCTTGTTATCCCTTATTTCACTGATTATACAAATTGTCCTGCATTACAAATTAAATTCCATTTGAAACATTTTGAGCAGTGTAGTTGTATAGTTGTTTTGCTTTAACTTATAGAAGTTAAAATATGAATTTAATGATTGCTATAATTCCAGATAAGTTCTAACTTAAAGATCACTTTCAGTGAGTTGAACATGTTCGCTGCCAAGCTACTTCGGCATAGTTTGTTCTCGTATACGGCAAGCAATTCCACTTCTTCAAGGTCAGTACGGGTAGTCTCGTTGCCGGTGGTAATTGACATATGAGTATACTCATAGTTGGCTTGTGAGGAGCATATACCATCTACAAGTATACACAGCTTTGCTGCTAGCTCCACACGCCAAGCATTTTCACATCAAGGTCAGTACGGGTAATCTTGTTGTCGGCAGTAAGAGTCATAAGAGTATACTCGTAGCTGGCTTGTGGTGCTCATATACCAACTAAGAGTATACTTGGAGTTGGCAGCGAACATGTTAAACAGCTAGCAGAAATGTTTTTGCAGTAAACTGCATAAGCTGTTATCTCGGTTCTATTTTCAGCTATTTAAACATAGTGAATAAAGCTTAAAGAGCTTATCTTCATAGAGTTAAAGAATGTTATAAAGCCTAATAAGAATTTGCTTATTTCACAAATATTTTTTTCCAACTGAAATGCTTTTCATTAACTAATTGCCCCCCCTCCCCAAAAAAAAGGCCAACCATGGTTTACCTTCCAGTGTCTTATCAAGCTAATGTTAATTTCTAAGGTATTGGTAACATCAATGCTAACAATCTAAACCCGATTTAAAAATATCACTTCAGTAAACTTAGCACGCTATTCTTTTTGTATATCCAGTCTGTTTTACCTTTTCTGCAAATAATTCTGTTACAGGATAGCCCATTTATCTTAATATTAATTAGAACAATATTCCTACTTGAATATTGCTGATTTTTACTGAATTGATCTTCTCAGGTTGGGTAAATCTATAGCAAACCCTAATATGACAAGCTTTTCCAACTGAAGCTATGTAATTCTAAAGATTGCTTACAAAATTCATCTAATGTTCCCTTACTCTGCAGTAGGCAATGTAACTAGCAGATTGCATGGGTAATTAAATTAACTTGTTAATCTTTCAATATTATTCATAGCATCTCAAAGTAAAATTACTATTTTTACCCTTAGGTAAATTTCCATATTCTTGCACTTATCCACTCTTACATCAATTTGTATTTATGCTGATAAAATTGTAAACTTTCTAGGTATTTACATTATTACACTTGTTAATCTTGTTTTAACTAGCTACGTAACTTGCTCCAGTGTTATAGTTCAAAATGGTTAAGTCACTTAGGCCTAACTTATTTGATTTATTTTTCATGGTTTGTTTTATCTACTAAGTTCCCTATAGAGAACTAACATGACACTAATAATTAACTACATAATTGTTGTGCTTAAAGCTTTTGTTTCCACTTTGAGTGGAAACTGAGTTCAATATGGCTGCAATAGTGAGCAAACAGTTAAGCCATACATACAGAATTTGATATTCCTACAAATCATGCCCTTAACTCTTTTCATATCACCATTCTAATACTCTTGACAAAATAGCAAAATTTATTACTTGTCCTAAATATAGTTAATCTGATTAAGAAGCAATTTAATATACTGATTTTTCTATACAATGTGAAAACTTAAATTAGTTCCTGATACTGCATTAATCTGTATCCTTGTTCTCATACATATAAACAACATAGTATGTTTTGCATGTCTGCTCTACAGGTATACCCTTCTTGGTTTATATAATAGTTTGGGTTAACTTAAGGCACACATTTTCTAATGTATAATGTAACAACACTTGAATTATTAAAGCTTTCTTCTTGACTAGTAAATGAATTTAAAAGTGCAGCAGTGATTTTAAATGGCTTTGTTCTTGATCTCAATCAGCAATAACTGTTCATAAAAACAGAACTTATTTAATTGTTCATTAACTCAACTATTAGCAAATAATTGCTAACAAAGCTAATTAGGTGCTATTAGATGCTGATACCAAATTTAAAAAGTTTGGTTCTCAAAGTTTGGGAAACAGTAATGTATTTTATTTTAATTTACTATTTAATTTCTTTTCAGAATTTAAAGAAGCCTTTTCCTTATTTGACAAAGATGGTGATGGTACAATAACAACTAAAGAATTGGGAACAGTGATGAGGTCCTTAGGTCAAAATCCTACAGAAGCAGAACTACAAGATATGATAAATGAAGTGGATGCTGATGGTAATCTTTTAAAGACTTAAAGTTAAAATTCTTGTTTGAAAGATTTCAACGTTTTGAGAATTTATTTCCAGCATAAGTGCTTCATTTTCCATTTACAGCAACAGTCCAAACACTGAACTTCATCAAACTACTCAATCTGTTTTGAAAATTGCTTCTCATGTCTTGAAATTTTGTTCATATTCCAAAATTCATCTTGCTTTGGGTATGGAATTACTTCAGTAGATAGTGCTGTCATAAAGCACTCTTTGCTCATGATGTCTTAAGTGAGAAACTAACAGATAAAATTCAAGTAACAGTTTATTCCAAAAAATTGACAAACTGAATTCGTTAAACTTAAATGTTTGTAACATTTGCTCTTTATACTGACTTAATTTATCACATCAAAATCACTAAACTGTAAAAATGCAGAACTTATACTCGGCACGAAACTCTTGTAGTTTCTCTGTTCAGCTTTGAAATAATGTTGGATTCAATATCCACTTAATTTGAATAATTTTGCATTGCCGAAGTGAAGCCTTTTGGCTCCCTTTTTTCAGTTATTTCAAGGATTATTATAATTGTTGCAATTTTGGTAGTCCAAAAGGTCTTTCATGCTACATAAAACATGGTTTGGCTTAACCATCTGAAGTTTTTCAATTTTGAGAATTTTTGTTTGCTATAGAGAATTTGTTTATAATAATCTAAAGTATTTATTGATGCAATAGTGTGGTTCCAAACTCCAGTCTTGTCATTTTTTTTTATAAAGTTATATATAGCCATTTCTCATACTGATCTACTCTTTAAAAATTTAATATAACATTGCAATGAACTTTCAGTTATGAAACTGTAGGATTTGATTGTCTAAGCCAGAAAGTTCAGATTATAATGTGAACTACTTATATTTTTCTTTCATGCTACAATCAAAGGAATGACAGATGTTTAGTCTTTGTACATATTGTTGCAAATTGGGTATTTCACGTTAAGCTAGAAACAGATGTTAGAAAAGTCTTCACGAATTTTTATCCTTGATGGTTTTTCCCATTAAGCTAGAAACATTAAAATACTTAATATAAAAGTACAATTAATGAGCTTCAAAATAAGCCAGGCCATCATTCCATTTGAAATTAAAGCTACATTATCTTAAATTACTTGCCTTATACATTACATTAAATTTATCCTTCTTTAATTCAGCAGATTGGCAGAATTTTCAGTAAGGGTTTAAAATTAACAAGCATATTTCCAACTTATTTTAATACTGAAGATGTGCACTTTTTTAAAGATTGCACCTACCTGCTTTTGGATATCAAGTCCTCTTTCCCTATTGTCTTTTTAGGTTAAATTCTTACACAAATGCTTATTATAGGTAGCTATAAAGCAAACCCTATCAAGACACATTGGTATCACAAGTAACAATGGCAGAGCAAAAATGAATGCTCTTTATATTCAAGTATATAAAGCAAACATTTCATTGAAACTTTTTTTTTTTTTTTAATTCACTCAGTTATATTTTCAAGAACATAATTTAGATACTTTATATAGTCATGATCTTGTGGGTCACATTTTAAAACCAGAATGTATAAACATGTCCAAACATGCAAAATTATGGAGGCCACAACTCATGAATATAAACAAGTTAAAAGATGCAGAGATGCAGCAGTCCTTGCAAAGGCAAGCTTTGCAATGACTGTTACAAGCCATCTTATACTACTGTTCCATCATCAACATGTCTTATATTCAGTAAAGATGAACTACTAATGGCCAAAGTTGTGGAAACCTTTTGGAAAAAGTATTTTTGAGATTTGATGGCTCATTATACCACTTTTGTTTGGTGTAATACCATAAAATTATATATCGATGGAAAGATAATTTAATCAAGAATGTAATGCAATAACTTTTATGAAGGATTTTTTATTAGAACAGCAGTTATCAAGAAGAAAAGTGAAACTCGTAGAAAAAATGAGATATACAAAAATTCTCACAATGCGAGTTAATACTTAGTTGGGTAACCTTGAGCATTAATTACGGCCTTCCCATGGAGTGAACAAAGTTTTTTATTTCTGCAGCTGTTATAATGTGAAACCAAGATTGAATTATTGCTTCTATTAATTGGGTTTTATTGGTGGGTTGCTTCTGACTAACAAGTTTCTTTAGTCAGCTCCATAGATTTTCAATTGGGTAAAAATCTGGGCTATTCCCAGGCCATTCCAGCAGTGGAATATGATTATCTTGAAACCACTTTTTGCACACAGCAGCAACATGACATGGAGCTGAATCCTGTTAAAATATAAATGCTTCATTATCTTGGAAAAGATCACGTGTGGAAGGCTTCAGTTTGTGCTCAAGTATTTCATTTATGTATTTTTGGGCATTTATATTCCCATTAATCACACAAATTCTGCCCACACCTTTGGTTGTCATACAACCCCAAATCATAATACTAAGATCATAATACTAGTTTCATGGTAGGTGTAATGCAATCAGGTGCAATTCTTCTCCTTAAGTATTTTATGCCATTACTACCAAACGGGGAGATTTTGGTCTCATCACTTCAAATAACACTCTTCCGCTGTCCAGTTAACATGGGTTTTAGCCCAGTTTAATCTTTTCAACCTTTTTGTTTGAGAGATAAAAATGCTTTTTTTTTTTTTGTGGAATTCTAGCATTAAGACAAAATTCCTGCAGTCTGTGCCGAACAGTCCTTGCACTCAACTTCACATTGTATTGTGCAATTTCATCTTGCATACACCCAGATGATTTTCTTGTCATCACTTGTTGTTGTGCATCTTTTCCTGCCTTTACCAGTCTGGTTTTGTAGTGACTGAGTCTCCTTATACCTCTTCAAAAATTTCGAAATGCCACCTTTGGTTAAGTTTCCACTAATTTCTTCATAACTGTAGCCTTGTTCTCTTAATAGTACTATTTTACATCGCTTTTTGGGTGACCAGTCAACTCTTTGCACCATTTCTTTAATTTTATTATATTTTACAAGCTTACTAAATGAAAGAAAACAAAAAAAAAAACTCTACCAACTTGATAGCAATCACATAACACACTGACAGTCCTCCTCTCAGCTCCAATACATGACATCAATAGCTGAATCCTACTGTGACCTTTTTGGCTCATTGCCAAAACAAGATGACACCTGATTGACTCTCTAAACACTCATGCTCATTGGCTACATTCAAATGAAGGAAAGCTACTTCGTATCAACCTAAGCAAGTTGTTCTTTTTTCTGGTTATTTGGCTATAACTTTTCATAGAATACAGATAATTGAACAACCTTTGTTGCATTCATTCTTGATTAAATTATCTTTCCATTGATATATAATTTTTTGGTATTATACCAAAAAAAGTGATGTTATGAGCCATCAAACCTCAAAAATACACTTTCCAAAGGGTTTCAACAATTTTGGCCACTAGTGTAGTTATATTTAAAAGAAAACATAATACATCCCATTTAATAAGAAAAATGCTGTTTACCACTATTCTGCTTCAGAGTTTAAGTTGCAGTCATTTAAACATCAAGGGTTATTTCATGACTGGCAGTGATGTCAATGCATTTTGTACTCTAAGACTCAGAGTAGTACAAGTGGCAGGACTAGTTGAATTTAATTGGTACACTACAGCCATGTCACTTTCATTTTGCTTCTACATATTTAAGCAGTGCTTAAAACATGTTAACATTCTTAGTTTTTTGTAACTGTCATAGAATATGCCTATAACAATAGTACAAACTGAGATTGAATAGATTTATAACAGTACTGAATCTTCATTTAAAGACTTACTTCTGAGTTTAGTATGCTGGTTCTGTAATGCTAGTGTCAAACAAGTTAATTCTAATTAATAAGCCTAACTGTGTCCCAAGTTGGACATGAGCACGATTAAAGGTAAACCTAGATTCCCACCGACTCCCAAAAATTTAGGGATAAAGCAGTTCTGTCTATCCCACTTCAGAAATAGTTTTTAAAATGCAATATGAAACAATGCAGTACATTGCCATTGCAATTAAATTGCATGGCTTCTAAACCTCTTATTGCTTAGGCTGATATTTTATCAGGTATGCTACTTTTCAAATCATTAAACACTAATTAGCAATCCTGCTTTTATTTCCCACTTTTTAGGAAAGTAGGCAGATTTTCTAATTGCTCGGTTATCTTAACCATAAAGTAATCTATAGATGTAATAGCAAAAGCATTTTACCTAAACATTTCAAATTAAATGCTAATTAGAACTAAAATAGTTAATCATTCATATAAATTTTTTTAAAAAACACTTGAATCAATTCTGTAGGTAAATTTTGCATTTTTACCTTATGTTACTTTATTGAACATGTCATAACTTATTTGTTATAATTGCCCAATAAACATGTGCACACAGGTTTGTTACAGTTATACTGTAATAACTCAAAACTAAATGAACAACAGTTTCTGTTATGGAATACAAAATTTGAACCTGTAAAAAAAAAAAATTAAGGAGTATAGTAAATACTAAACAATGTTTAAGTTTTCCACCAGATTGCTTAAGACTCCAGTATTGTCATTTTTTGACCTTCCAAAGCACTTTTTGCTAGTATTCTTCTTGATCATATAAGTGATCATACAACTTCAGATTAATGTATTGTTTAATATAACATAGCTATAGAATTTTTCAACTGCTTTTCTCCTGGTATTTTATACTTTTGGAGGTATAAAATTCTTAATCTTTTGTTTTATTCAAATTTCTCAACTGTGTTAAAATGATCTTGACAACTTCTATTTGGCTTTTTAGTTTTTTAAACTTCTCAAATACTTCCATACTTATCTCTAGAACCTCAAATTAAACTTGCTAAGAAATTTATGTAGCTGTTCTTTCACCCAGTGTATATATACAAAGACTTGCACCTAGTCTCTACACATCTAGATTACTTCCCTATAGGAACTAAATGAGATAACATTTGATTATCTTGGTATCTATTATGGCAATGGCTGCTATGACTAGTTTCTGTCTTTTGAGGTCTAATTTGGAGCTTAACCAGAAGCAATACAATGGTTCAAGTAATACTTCCCATATACAAATAAAGTGTAGCACCTTATTAAAATACTCGGATACTTTTAAGAGTTTAAACTGTTTAAAAGTTGCAAGAAATTTAACCATCTAGAATTTAACCTCTGACTAGTCATGAATTAGGTAAATCCACTAAAATCCTTAATACTCAATATTTGAGTATTCCTGGTTGAATAGCTGGTTTTCTACATCTTAACATTTAAGTTAAGAAATTCAAAAGCTGTGTCCTGTTGATGACTCATTATTTCCTATCACTGCTGTTGTGTATATTTAGCAGTCTTTTCAAAGATACTCTAGCTCTGGTCATCAGTTTTTCTCCTTTGTTTCCTTTTATAGTACTCTTCTCAGTAGTTTACTGCATTCTTGATATCTTCTCTATTTTCCTAGTCTTCCTGTGATTTAGATATTTATATTGCTTCCTTACATTTTAATCTGTTCTGAGTATATGCATAAGAACTTCTGATATGCTTTCCTTACCTGAATCAACTAGGGAATTCAGATTTTTCTCATCATTATCAAATTCCTGCCATGTACCCTCAAGGGGTATACAGGATATGATGGTACTACATAAAAAATTTACATCATTACTAACTTCCTATCTACAATCTTCCTCCAGATCAGTCTGTTACTGTCAAGACTCTATCAGATCTTATATTTCTATCAGCTAAGGCACTTTGTACTATATCAATTCACCTATATCTTGGTCTTCCTCTGGGTCTTTTTCCTGCCAAACTAGCAGAGAACACTTGTTTTGCTAATCTTTCCTCGCCCATTCTATTTAAGTGACCATACCACCTGAGATTAGCTCTGCTAACGCATTCCTGGATGCTGACAATATCAAGTTCCTTCCTAATATCCTTGTTTTTGATATGATATTGGCATTGATGCCATCTGTTCAAGCCTCTAATCTTTCTCAGGACTCTCATATCTGTGGTCTCTAGTCATTGATCAAGTGTTTTACTTCTGACCCAGCTCTCAGATCCATAGGTTAAAACTGGTTTGAACACAGTCTTGTATACAGCTAATTTAGTGTTCTGACTAATTTCTCTTTTACTCCATATGAATTTATTCAATTGACTTCCTACCATATCAGCTTTGATTCTGTTGTATATTTCTATATTTAATTTACCATCTTCGCTAAAAATCGTGCCTAAGTAGCTGAAACATTTTGCTTGTTCCAAAGGTTCTCCATTCACAACACAGTTGACATTTCCAATGATTCTGCCCATGTTCATTGTCTTTTTATTGCTGACCTTCATACTATATTTATTACAAAACTTATTCAATTTAGTCGATGAATCTTGCAGACTAGTACCAGATTTATTTAGAAGTATAATATTGTCTGCATAAAGCAAAGAGCTGACTTAACATCTCCAATTTTGATATCCTGTTTAATACTGCTTTCCTTCATAATGTGATCCACATTGTTAATGAATAACAGAGGGGATAATGTACATCCTTGTCTGACACCAGATTTAACATTAAACCATCTTCCTGTACTTCAATTCTAACTGCTGACTTACAACTTAGACTAAGTATTGTTTGATATGATGCCCCATTGACACCATATAACTGTAGCGTACTGAATAGCTTCTCTCTTGGCACCTTGTCATATGCCTTTTCCAAATCGACAAAACTTAAATACAGATCTTTGTTATATTCCCATGATTTCTCCACTATTAGTCATCAAGTGAAGATCTGATCCTGACAGCCTCTATTTGACCTGAATCTAGCTTGTTCTTCACCAATTCTTCTCAACTGTTTCTCAAGTATACTTGCATATATCTTACCAAGAACACTCAGTAGTGAAATACCTCTATAATTCTCGCATTCAGTTTTATTTCCCTTTTTATATATGGGTACTATGAGAGCTCTACTCCAATCATCAGAAATTCGTCCCTCTGTCCAATCATTCTGAACTATGCAGTGCAGCCACTGTAAGACTTTTATACCACCATATTTCAGCATTTCTGGTCGAATATCTACTCCTGCTGCCTTTCCACATTTCAAGCCTTTGATGGCTTTTTCTACTTCAAGTATGGATATGTATTCCTGACTGCATGCCTGGTCAGTATTTTTTACCACTGTGCTCTGCTCGTTTCATTTAGCAGTTTTTCAAAGTAATTACTCCATACTTCAAGGATATCTTTTTCTCCAGTTTTCATATCATAACTTTATCATCTCTAACTCCTTTTACAGCACTCTCTCTTCAATTCCTAAGCTTCAACAACCTCCAGAATATTTTGCCACCTTCTTGATATTTATTTTCCATGTTCTTGCCAAAGTCCTCCCATGACTTTTGTTTAGCTAATTTTACACACTGTTCAGCTTTCTTACATTTATCTCTGTATTCTCTAAGAGCACAAGCCAACTTATTTGCCAATTAACTTTTAATATGCTTTCTTCTTTTCCTTCACTGCCTCTTTATCTTCCTATGTCCACCAGGGAGTTCTAATTTTTCTATCCTTGCAGACAACTTCACCACATGCCTCTCTAGCTGAATCAATCTTGGTTTTCTTTAAGTCTTGCCACCGAATCTCCAAGGTTTGGTTACTGTTCTCAAACTCTTTCATTTTTTTTCTTCAATAATCTTTGTGTATTTTAGTCTATAGTTCACATCTGAGAACTGCTCAACTTTTATTTGCTTTAAAAGTTTCTTACATGTTATTCTTTTCAATATGAAATTCAATTTTATCCTGCTGAAGACTGAATAGATCAATTTCAAATCCTCTGTACACACTTGGGTGTCCTGCACCAGGGAGAAAACATCGCTATCAACAATAACATAGTCAATGAAACTTTTCTTATTCCTTGCCTCTTCTTTTCATGGGAATTTGTGCACAATTTTATGTTGGAACATGGTGTTAGTAATAACCAGTCAATGTCCTGAGCAGAAATCCAATAGATATTTGCCATTATTATTAGCTTTGCTGTTTTCTCCAAATTTTCCTGAAATATTTTTGTATGTCTGATAATCATTTTCTACTCTGCTATCTAGATCCCCAACGAGGACCAATTTTTCATTGTGTCAGTTGCTTTTTCTAAAGCCTCAAAAAAATTCCTCCATTTCTACTTTAGTAGGACCTTCTGTGGGACCAAATAAGTCTCATTGTCCAGTTTTCCATTATCATATTTGCCCACATTACTCTACTTGAGACTGCCTGCCATTCAAGAAGATTAGCCTCGTATTTTGTGTTGAATACTATGGCTACTCCTTCTTTTCCTTGATTGTCATTGCCTGAATATAACATTTTGTATTTATTACTCAGAAAGATCTCATCAGTTTGTCTTTTTTGTTTCAATCACCCCTATTATGTCAATCTGGTACTAATTTAATTCCTCAGCTAGCTCCATTTCTTTGCCATTCAGGCTTCTTATGTTGATAATACCGATCTTTAACTCTGATATTGAGTTGGGGTGTGTTTTCAGATTTGTTCCAGTAGGTGACTTTTCGCTGTTTGCCCTGGTTCCCTGGCAAAAACAATGGGAGCCTTGTTTAACTGGGCGACGCCCGATCCGGCATGAAATTTTGTCATGTTGTACCATTTTATATTTTGATTTAACTAGTAAGAATACAATTTGGATCCCAAATTGCCAGCCCATCCTTGTTCGTTCAGTATCCAGGTAGATACCCAACAGGATGCACCACGAGAAGGTGAGGATTGGACATTAGGTCAGAAGCCCTGGTCGGTTCTCCGCATTCCTTTAAAGGCTATGTGGAGGTCTTCTCTGTTATACAGCTTTGACCCTTAAGCACCCTTCTGATTTTTATAGCTTTGAGTAATTTAGCTTTTGCTACTCTGGCTGATCAGTTTATCTACCAGTCTTTAGTTGCTTACACTTGCTTTTATCATTTGAAAAGTGCATAACACAGTATAGATGAAGTCCTTTGGTTGAAAAGATCTGGCCTGGGTTTGAATTCAGTGTAAGACTGTCTTTCTTAGGACTTCAGCAGAAGGTGGATGTAGCAAGGTGTTTTTCATCTTGCATAATAAGCAAACCAGCCAGAGCAGCAATTTAGACAGAACAGTTAACATTACTAATGACAATGCATCAGATTAAGTTTCTATTAAGTTCCATTAAGACTAACATAAGGGAAGATGGGATAGATTTTGTCTACAGTTCACCTTAAATCTGTTAGACTAAAAGACTTGCAAAGAGTAACTTTTCAACATTATCCTACTCAAAACTAAATGACCACTTCCTATTTCAAATCTCCTCTTTCCCCTGTATACTCTTTTTGTCCTGCATCATTTAAGACAACTCAAGTCAGTTTATGTATGGTGAACTTATACACATCTTTAAATATGAATTTTTGTCTTAAAGAGAAATCTAGCAGATGCATTTTCTCCAAATTTGACAGACTAGATTCATTTATCTCCAGATCAAGGACAAAACTTTCAGCTTGTCATTAATTGCCCAGCTATTGAACCTTCTATGGGACCATAGGTGCAAATCTTAAAATTCCCTATTTGTTTGCTTGCATCACTCAACTGCTTGCCATTCAAGATTATACCTACTTCTTCCTTGATCATTATCTGAATACAACTTCTTGTAGTTGAACTACCTGTTTTGTGCATTATCAACATGGTACTTCTAATTATAGCAGTTCCAGTACATGCTTTTGTCATCTTTGGCACTCAACCTGAATTCTGATGTTAGGTTATAACTTTTAGTGGTTTCAATGTTCATTCTCATTCCTTGGTGGAAGCTTAGCTAGCATGAAATTCTATTGTATTAAATCACTTGTTTTAAGCTAGCAACAATGAACTTTGGTTGGCTGTACTCACTTGAAATAGTTAACTTTATGAATGTTCCATTCAGAAAGGTTGCATGCTGAACTACAAAGCAGAAAATTTATGAACTGAGAAGTATGCAAGGTTCTGTATCATGGTATTAATTGTTGGATGGGAAGGATATCAACAGTGCATGAGAACTATTTAAAAAATACTTAAATTATGCAATATCAGAATGTCTCTAGAGTTTGAAGAATAGAGTAGGATTAAAATTGATGTGTAATCTAAGCAAGAGATAAGAAAAACGTGGAAGGAATACCATGTACATAAGGATAGTATTGGTTATGATAATTGTAAGCAGCAGGCCTGAAAATAGTCAAGTGGAAAGTGAGTATGAAACTTGCTCTGCAAGTTAAACAACCCCAAAAGAATTCTATCATTATGCTCCAAGTAAAAGATGAACTTAAAAGAATAATAACAAATGCAGATGGTAGTCAATGACTGATGCAGAAGAGAATGCTCAGCTAATGAGTAGCTATTTTGCTAAAAGCATATCAACCTGGTATATGAAACATTGAACTCATTTCTACCTCTTCACTGGATGAGAACTTGTATATGAGAAGGAAGTACTAAAGCTGTTGCACCAACTGAATAAGAATTCTGCAATAGGAACTGATGGGATATCAGCATGCATGCTAAGAGTTCACCTGAACTGGCTGTTCCTTTTGACCAGGCTATATAACTAGTTCAAGAATAGGAAAGATTTTCCACAGGAGTGGAAAAAATGTATTGTAATCCCATTGCATAAGTGTAGTGCAAAGACTGCTGTATTCAACTATCAACCAATCAGTATCTCAGGGGTGGTGAAGATTTTGTAAAAGTTGGTTAGGGCTTGCATTCAGAAATGGATGGATAAAGAATCTCTACTTTGCAACAAATAGCATGCATTTACTAAGGAAAGGTCATGTTTTGGCAACTTGCTTGCATTCTATACTGTTACTACTGAGTTAGAAAATTGAAATGGACTTTTGGATTTTTGCTGAGGCTTTTTGAGAGGACAGCATGGAATATTGTCCCATAAATTGGAGAATATGGGATTGGATTATAATCCATTTGGCATGGGTAAGTGAATGGCTGACTCATGTCATGAAGGTGTGAATCTGCAGGATTCAAGGTAACCAGTAGTGTTTCTTGAGGATCAGTCCTTTGTTCATTGTTATTCAGTCTATATGTTAATGACATTGGGAAGGATTTGACATGTGACATACAGCTATTTGCTGATGATGAAAAGATATGTAGGGTGATCAGGAGTGTTTCTGATACAAATAATGATTTGAAAATGCTGGAATTGTGGACATGGCTCAATTCAATGTTAAATGTAATGTCATGCACTTCGTGATTAGATATCCAATGTCATGTTATGTTGGTGCAGTGGCGTAGCTAGGGGGGGGGGGGTCTACCCTGGGCTGAACTTTGAACATTTTTGAACTTTTGCAGTTAATTCTAAAATACAGTCTCGAACTCATTTCCAAAGATTGTAATACTACTGCAAATTTTCCTCACAATTGCTGTAAGTGTTGCTAGTTGTGAGAGGAGTTTTCTGAATAAAATTAATTAAGAATTATCTACATTACTATGAAATAGCCTTTGCCAATGTCATCAATTTTGCTAACAGAAAAGCAAGAAAAACAACATTTTAGAATGTTGAAATTAAAGTTTTACTTCAAAAATAAAGTGTTTTAATTTATTTCCCTATATGTCGTTTTGACTTTATGTAGTATTTTTGGTGGTATTGAGAGGGATGGCAAACTCGGACCGTTCCGGGCAGCAACAGCTCTAGCTACGCCACTGTATTGGTGGGATTATGCTAAAAGAAACAGATGCTAGGGATCTTGGAGTTTTAGTAGACAGGGAGTTGAAGTTCAAGGGTCATATATCAAAAATTGTAAATACAACTCGGAATAACTGCAATGCTGAAGCAAACCTTGACATGGCATTTGGCCTCTTTACGAGGACTTGATAAGACCTCACTTGGACTTTGTGTGCCTGTCTGGTCTCTTGGTTTCAGTGGTGATTCTGATAGTGGAAAGTGCAAAGGAGTGTCAAATATCAGGATTGTGGAATACTGATTTATGAAGACAATTGAGAATTTGTAGTCTGCAGACACTAGCAAACAGAAAAGGTGATATGATTGAGTTACAAAATTAAAAAAGGATCATACAGAATTTCAGTAAATGAAATTTTTCATTTTATGGAGAGTGACCAAAGATGCAATGGCATCCTTGGAAGCTGAAAATGAATGCTGTCAAGGAGTGTTTTTAAATTTTTCTGAGTGGTGCATAATTGGAATGGATTGCTGTTTGATGTGTGCAAATAGCTTGAATGAAATCAAGAATAGAACAACTGGTGCAAATAGTATGGCCTCTCTCAATGAATTCCTGAAGGTATCTTAATAAATCCTACATTGGCAAATCATTCAGTATAAAGGTGATACTAACAGGATGCACCACAATGTTGACAATAGGGCATCTAGTTTTAAGTGGTGGTTCACATGCTATCGAAGGTTGTCTTACCTAGGTTTGACCTTTAAGCAACTATTCTTTTCTTTTCTTTTCTTTTTTTTTTCTTTTTCCAAAGATTTAACTTTGGAACACAAATGTACTGAGATTTCCTTAGTACTACCCATGTCATGACATACTTTATCTCATCTGGTGGGCAATAATTAAAGCCAAGCAAAATTTAAACAAAGGACTGAGTTTAATGATCTTGCATGTTTCCAACATTTGTTTTATAATTGTTAAATTTCATAAGTGTTTAATTTAGTTTTAAAAACTTAAGTTTCTTGATAGCTACAGTATTGTAATAAACAACTGTTAACCAGTATAGTATAAAATCTCAATTTTAATTCTGGTGGTTCTTCCCCATTTCCATATTCTACTTGTGAAAGTTAAGCAAGTTTCATTAGCATGTTTGAACAGGTCCATGTTAATACCATTTTCTCAAAGTATGATTTTAAGTTATCAGTTCCTAATATAAAAATGTTCCAGATTTTTATACTATAGTACTTGTAATTCTTCTGTAGTAAGACCATAAATACCTTAGCTATGTAGTCTTAGCACTGATTCTTACATTGTCTTCATTTAAAATTTCAAATTATTGCATTAAATCATGTTTTAAATTAACTTGTATCCCATTATCTGATGCACCACAATGTTCACAATAGTGCATTTAGTCCTAAGTGGTGGTTCACATGCTTTCAAAGGTTGTCTCTTACCTAGGTTTGACATTTAAGCAGCTATCATGATTTACCATGCCATCTTTCTTGCCTAAGCTTTCAGATGCCTTTATTTAATATCTAACTGTGGCTAACACTAAAACTTTATTGCTAACTTTCAAAAATTAGAATTCAGTTTAATGTATACAGAGATACCTAATCTTTTAATCTAGACCCTAAAGATTTCAACCTTTTGAATAAGATTCAGATGTCAAATTACATGCTAATATAGTTGAATATTCAAACATCCTCTGCTCTCAGGTCCATCTATAGTTAATGTATCTAATTCATGTCTTTACACGTGTATACTTTAATGAGGTTATTACTCATTAAAGTATACACATGTATACTTTGTAATTAAAGAATTACAAAATTTAATTCTTTAATTGACAAAGCAGTTCCTAATTTCATATTAAAAAAGCAAGCTAGTGACAAATCTGCTTTGTACTAGCCTAGAACACTGCCCACACCTGCTTCAGCATGAGGAATGTCTGATTTTTAATCTTGATCATTTCCTTATTCCACAATCATTTTATCGTGTATCTTTTACAAAAGCATATTCATGTTAATGCCGAATTTGAGTAGCCTAGCTAAAATGCTTTATACACAAACTTGTTTTATGCTTGGGAAAGATTATACAAATTTTAATTTGCTGTTACAAAGCAAACACTCTACAACTTGTTAATCGACTATTTTAATATGGTAATGCACTGTCTTGTTTCTAATGTAGAATGATTTGTGCATTGACCTGACTCAATATTTATAGGTCTAGCTTTCAAAAAGTATTCTTTTTATCTGATTGTACTAGACCTTTTTCATAACAATCTTCATAATTGCCTGTTCTTGGTTGCATAAGCAAAGTAACTTTGACATAACATGTGATCTAGCATAGCTACAAATGCTAAGTTATCTTGAACCAATTTAGTTCTGAATTCTAAAGATGTTTTTAATCCAAATTGTAAGTGATGGAATGTTATTCTTCAGTATAAAAAATTTACAATTTTTGCCTAAAAGTAAACTTGATTTGCCCAATGTATTTTCTGTTTTGGTGGAAACTTAATTCTCTGACTTCATCATATAAAAACCTAGCTGACATTAGCTAATTTTTAATCATTGCTGTATTCTAATTTCTATATTTTATACTATTTTCTTATTCTAGGTAATGGCACTATAGACTTTCCAGAGTTCCTTACTATGATGGCAAGAAAAATGAAAGACACGGATAGTGAAGAAGAGATCAGGGAAGCATTCAGGGTGTTTGATAAGGACGGTAATGGTTTTATTAGTGCTGCTGAGTTGCGCCATGTCATGACCAATCTTGGAGAAAAGCTTACAGATGAAGAAGTTGATGAAATGATCAGGGAAGCAGATATTGATGGTGATGGTCAAGTTAATTATGAAGGTATGTTTTCAACAGAAATTTCTAATAGGAAAACTCTATTTTTTATTTATTTATTTTTTAAACATAAGTTATAACAACTAAGACCATTTTCGTTGAATATGAAAACCTGATAAAATTCTCAAAGTAAATCCTTTGAGAATTTTAAATCCCACTAGAGTAGATGGCTACTTTTGTACAGTACTAACATTAAACATTTAACCTGAAATTTTTTATTTGTAGACAAATCAATTATTAATGAAAATTGCAAGTCTTGTTCTAGCATAATTTACTTAAGCTACCTTTTGTTACTAATTAGATATCCATAATCTCTGGGAAATTTAATATCTAGGTTACAATGGAACTTTACTAGAGATTAGGTGAAATTGTGAAAACACTTTCATTGTTGGAAATAAGTTTTTGAGATTAGGAAATTATATCTCCAGCTAGTTTTACTAGAAAATGCAACTAATTATTTTAAGTCAACTATGGATATTTAAAAAAATTGGCTAATGCTTTTTTATTCCCATATAGGAAGTAGGAGAGACCATTTTAGCCCTATAGCTTTTGAATGCTGAGTGAGCAGTTCAATCTCCACTGGTAACCAATCAGATTAACCAGCCAAGACATATGTCCAGGTTACCATGGATGTAAAGTGCATATTAAAATTGATATTACATTGAAATATATGATGGATATGAAGTGTAGAGGAGTGATGCATTTTATCCATATTGAAGGCGACGTGGTTAAGCAACCTACAGTGAAGTTACAGTTTGTCATTTTGTTGGGCCCTAACACTTTCTAGTCAGAAATAGTGTGGGTTAATTTTTTTACATAAGTTATAACTAGGACCATTTTCATTGAATATGAAAACCTGGAAGTAAATCCTTGATCTGAGAATTTTAAATCCCACAAGAGCATAGATGGCCACTTTTGTACAGTACCAACATTAAACATTTAACCTGAAATTTTTCATTTGTAGACAAATATCTGAAATACAGCAGATTTTTTTTTATAGGACAAAGTTTATTGGAGAATAAACCTACTTATCCATGCCAGAGATTGACTAACTTGGGAACCGGTCGAAAAAGGCTTAGTAAAAGTTTCTGTAGTTGGCGACTAGACTTGAACTCTATCTGCAGGTGGTTTAATGCTGAGGAGTGCAAATACCACTTCCTCTGAGTATATGTACATTTGAGATTTTTTAAGACATTAACCATTTGCGACACAAGAAGTTTTAAGCATATGACTTCACTGGTCATATCATTAACCAGTAATATGGTTCTGTCATAGTGTACACTCACTGTAAATCTGTATTCTAGAATCAAGAGCAATGAACGCATAACTCTAATACTGCCATTCATAATTGGGAAACGTCAGTTTAGCTTAGAGAGCTACTAGGCAGCTTTTGCTTTTCTCACATTAGATGTCATTATAAACATTAGCCAAAGATGGAGAGAAACTGACACCAGGAAGTCGGCCTTCAACTTTTGTACATTTGACCTACCTAAACCTTTAGTATACTATAAACAGTAAGTTTAGACCATCCAAGTGACAATCATTAAACAAGTTAACTCAAACAGTTAATTGGAGTTTCTTATATATAATATAACCTAGGTAGAGGAGTGATGTATTTTATCCATATTGATGGCAACGTGGTTAAGTAACCTACAGTGAAGATACAGCTCAAGTGCTGTCATTTTGTGGGCCCTAACACTATTTCTAGTCAGAAATAGTGTGGGTTAATTTTTTTACATAAGTTATAACAACTAGGACCATTTTCATTGAATATGAAAACCTGGAAGTAAATCTTTGATCTGAGAAGTTCTTGTATATAATATAATATAACCTAATGAAGTTGCTGGTTAAATATTGAACTGTCTCAATTTTTAATAATTGACAAGTTCATTTAAATATTTAAATTGTCTTGCAGAGGAAGACTTGTGTAGGGCATAAAATGTCCAATTTCATAGGCAGTTGTTTTGGCTTTGATTTTACTTATTGTGAAGTATTAAATCCCATCTAATCTCAATTCATAACCTTGCAAATGAATACCATTCAGTTGCAGCTTTAACAGAAGCCAGTGGCTTCTCTATGGTCAAGATAATCAAAGTGGAATATTATAAGCTATAGCATTCATTCTCTACTAAACTAACTTCTGCTTGCTCCTGTATCATGAGATTTAAAAGTTGATCTGTTTCTGCACATGGTACTGAATTTCATTTTCAAAGAAATAGAAGTTAAAATGGACTCTAACACTAATTTTATTCTGAAGTAGACAACTATACTTTGTAGCTATAAGAAAGTTTCCAATTCTGTTCTAAGTGTAGAAGTCTAGACATCAGTTGTGAAACAAATGACATTTTAGTTTTAATGTATATGAACCAGTCTTAATATTCATTTAGTATCTCACTTTAGCTTTTCTACTTGTTTTGTAACTTCTTTCAATCTTTCTCTAAGACTGACCTTTAACTGTTCAGTAAATAAATATTAATTTTTCTCTTGCCCCCCCCACAATGCACATAGCTTTATTTCTTAGTTAGTAATAAACCCTTGCCATTACTTTAAAAAACCTAGTTGATTAGTTAATAAATATTAATATTACTTTTTTCTTTACAGAGTTTGTCACCATGATGACATCGAAATGAAGACACTACAGCTGCATCTGTAATTAAAGATTCTTTTTAATTTACTTTCTATTTTTCATGTTGGTGTACAAAAATAGCAGTAACACCCAATCAGTCATTTGGTGTTACCTCTGTAAAAAGTTTTGTACCATATTTGAAGAGATGCAAGGTGCACAGATGTGACTTGTCTTTTCCCCTTGTCTTGTGTCAACTCTAGGCTGTTCTTTACTGCATTTGCTTTTGTAAATGAGTAACTTTCATTAGTCATCTGTGTGTTCACCAGTTTTATTACATTCCATTATATTGTTTTGCTGTGTTGGTCTTGCATTTTAAAGTTTCAGTAAATTCATTTAGCTTTATCTTATCTTATTTAACCCATTTTTTGTTTTAGATCTTTTACAAATCTTAATAGCTTGCTATATGCAGTTTACACAAGACTGTTCCTCACATGTTGTATGTTGATAATTTTCAATAAAAATTTCTCCTTTGTGGAGACTAATGCATGGTTTCCAGATTACTTCAAAATTTCGATTTATGCAACATTCAAAACAAACCTTAATATTTATGTAATTCAGAAAGATCTGATCATTTTTGTTCAACTTTAATTCTAAGTTGATTTAACAATACAAAAGTAATCAGAATTGCAATAAATCATGCATCACTCATGATATGGTTTCCCCATATCTTGGTGTTGAAGAAATAGTATATAATAGACTTAATCATAGACTTCTTGCAGAATTAATATACAACAGTACTCAAAACACCAAGTAACTTAAATGACTTTGCTTGATTTCAAACTAGTATACTCTACTCTACTTCATGACTTTCAATGGAGTAGATTATACCTTTTCCTTAATGGCACATTAAATGCTGAAGTTTGTAGTATGCTTGATCAGTAAATGCTTACAGCTTTTAAGTAGAAAATGCATAAGTTCTGAGCGGTTTTTTTAGATGCATTAGTGATGTAGCTAAACATTTCCCTATGAAATGTTAACAGCAGGAACTAAATTTTTATTTCATGTAAGTGTCAAAAGCATCGATGCAGAAATGGGATAGCACGATACAAACATTCTTAAAAGTACTGCAATAGCAACAGTAAGGTAACTAAACAAATTTGCAATTATAAAAATATAAACTTTATGTACTTAATAATTATTTTCCTCATGTTAACCTTTTTTTATCTCCCATAAAGGAAATAAACATGACATCTATTTAAGTCTGGAAAATCAAGTAATGTTTGAAAGTTTCTTTATAAAGACAGTCCATAAATCTACTTTTACAAGATTACCTTATTCCAGAGGACTGCTTGGAGATCTTCAAGGCTGTCCATATTTCTCACAAAAGCAAAGAATATAGTAGACATTAACAAAGCTAAATGCTTTCTGGAAGTGAAGTGATTTTTCTGATACAACAAAATGTCAGATGTTGGCTGATTTTTTGCAGTATGTTCTAATATTTGCCTTCACAAAGCAATGGAATGAAAGTAATTCTCAGGTAAAGCTTCTATAGCTATTGAAGCTGCTTGACAAAAGTTGGGTGTAATAATAAAATTCCTTATTGTGCCTACACATCGTTATACAGATGAACAGTGTATTAAGGTCAGCCCTAATTGTGACTAACGTATAAATATTATAACACAAAGTTTTAAATACTAAAATTGAATTATTATGGACTTGAATTAAATCCAAGAAGCTACTTAGTTTCTTTTTGTGAAGAACCGTATTCTGGGATGAACTAAATTTATTTTGGATAGCGAACATTGCAACCATTGAAACAAGTTTTAATAAATTAACAAATACTAATAAAATCCAGTTTTGATAATGAGGTGGTTTGGAATAATAATTCAAAAGAATTTTTTCCCATTATAGGAATATGTTCTACATATTTAAATGTGAGCTTTATTAATAGCATACAATTCTTTATACTAAAATAAGTTTATAGGCATTTTAGTTTGCAACAAGTTTATGGCTTCATATTAAAAGAATGGCAATGCATTATTTTCATATTACTGATATCAGTAAAGTATCTTTTTTAAAGAGCCTGTGTGGCTCAGTGGATGTGGCGTTTGCACACCACGAAGGAAGACTTTGTTTCAAATCTAGTTGTCACCTAGAGGAAATTTTTCTAAGTCTTTTTTCAACTGGTTCTCAAGTTAGTCTATCTCTGGCATGGGCAAGTAGGTTTGTTCTCCTGTAAACTCAAGAAAATCGACGATAGTACCCACATTATTTCAGACATTGTGTTAGGGATCACGAGATGGCGGCGGCACTTGTTCAGCTGTCTCTCTTTGCTGCATGCTGCTTAATTAGAGATAGCCTTAGGCCAGTGATCCCTGATTGGCTGCCCACTGAGGCTCCAAAAAGTTAGATAGGGCTAAATCGCCTCGTCTACTCCCTATACGGGAATAAAAAGGTGTTAGCCGTTTTTTTTTTTTTTTATATCAGTAAATTGTGAAGTTGATAACTTGAATCATGCAAAATAGGCATATCCAATATTTGAAACTAGTAACTGAAATTTAGTTTTTAACACTAATTTCAAAATCAGTAACATTCAACATAGTCAACTTCAGAATAGTGTATCTTCAGAGCAGTTATATATGAGCATTAACTGTGAGGGCGAACAGTTTAACGGAGCTGAATTGATGCCTTCTATTTGACAACTGTCAAGACCAAATATCTTCCATATGTTTAGTGAAAATAATAGCAATGTGTTTACTGCTGTTGACTCCCCCCCCCCCAAAAAAAAACTTTTTTTTCTATTATGGTGGGTTTTTTAAAATTTAATCCTGTGTAAAAGAATATCCAAAGGATAATTTGCTAGTTAGTGGAATATAGAAAGTTTTGCCTGGGGTTTATTTATATGCCAAACATACCAAGAAATGTTATACTTTATAATAAATTTAGTTTAATCCTTTATCCAAGTGTGAGCAAACAAAGTTTGTGCCTGAAAGTATCTTCAGGACTAGGGTAAGGTAGTACAACACCAGGCAACTTTTGCAAAGGTGGAGCAAGCTATCACTCCTATCTCAGTATCTCCCATAATGCAAAACACATCTCCTTGCGGATATGTATAATGTTATGTGCTAAGGGAAGGGCCACTACCCAGACTAGTTTCGACCTTTATTGAGGTCTCTTCAGTGGGAGCCAGGCCCAAGTGGAGATACCAGGCAGAAGCATTAGCAAGATCATCTCTTCCTATAGGAGTTGCCAAACAGTGTGCCACCTTTTTTTTATTAAATTACTCTGGATTTAGAGAAAGATGTTGAAAGTTTATTTTTCACTTGGTTAGACAGATCTTTGTTATATTCCCATGATTTCTCCATTATTTGTAGTAAAGTGAAGATCTGATCCTGACAGCCTCACCTTGACCTGAATCCAGCTTGTTCTTCACCAAGCTTTTATTCCACAATTCTTCTCAACCGTTTCTCAAATATACTTGCATATATCTTACCGGGAACACTTAGTAGGGATATACCTCCTGTAATTCTCACATTCAGTTTTATTTCCCTTTTTATATATGGGTGCTAGGAGAGCTCTACTCCAATCATTGGGAATTCGTCACTCTGTCCAGGCATTCTGAACTGTGCAGTGTAGCCACTGTAAGACTTCTATACCACCATACTTCAGCATTTCTGGTTGAATATCTACTCCTGCTGCCTTTCCACATTTCAAGCCTTTGATGGCTTTTTCTACTTCAAGTAGAAAAAGCCATCTTCATGCCTGGTCAGTGTTTTTTTTATCACTGTGCTATCATCACTGCTTGTTTCATTAAGCAAATTTTCAAAGTAATTACTCCATACTTCAAGGATATCTTTTTCTCCGTTTTCATGTCGCCTTTATCATCTCTAACTCCTTTTACAGCACTCTTTCCCCCATTCCTAAGCTTCAACAACTTCCAGAATATTTTGCCACCTTCTTGATTATTATTATTACGGGCAACTCCAGGGAGTCGTTACTCCTCGAGGGAGGCCCCAAATC
The DNA here is from genome assembly GCF_054136105.1 of Typopeltis vanoorti. Taxonomy (NCBI): domain Eukaryota; kingdom Metazoa; phylum Arthropoda; class Arachnida; order Uropygi; family Thelyphonidae; genus Typopeltis; species Typopeltis vanoorti. The sequence continues at coordinate 24,295,845 of NC_143559.1, read as the reverse complement.
ATATTCATCACAGCTATTCTACATTAATACAGTATCTATCATACCTCGCCTTAAACTCATTCACTGTCACAGCATCCACCACAGACTCTGGGAGCACATTCCACTCATTCACCACTCTACAAGTAAAGAACTCAGCTCTAACACCTTTACTAACCACACTTTTGCCCAGTTTCAATGGATGTCCCCTAGTCCTCCCACAACCAGCCCTGTTCTCAAAAATATCTTCTGAATTAATTTTATAGAAACCCTTCAGTAATTTGAATGTCTCAATCATATCTCCCCTCCTCTGCTTATCAATCAATTTTTGCAACCCATAAATCCTCAACCTGTTCTCATAAGATTCATTCCACAGACCTGCTATCATCTTGGTCACTCGCCTCTGGATCCTCCACCTCCTCCCCATCAAGAAGAAACCTAGGTGACCAAATCTGGGCACAGTAGTCGAGATGAGGTCTTATCGAGGAACAATAACCTGCTTGTCAATGTATTCTTCAGCAACCAGGTGATTTGATGAGCTGATTTTGCCACTTTTGCAATGTGCCCCCTAAACTTCAACTCCTTATCCACCAACACTACTAAAGCTCGAGCCTCATCAATTTCCTGGAGTACAATTCCACCAATGTAGTAACCTGCTGCTAATCTTTTCATCCCAAAATGCATAACCTTACATTTTGCCAAATTAAATTGACATCCATTCACCTTAGCCCAGACCTCCAATCTATCCAAATAATCTTGCAAAATTTTGACGTCATTTGCATTCACTATTTCTCTACCCAACTTTGCATCATTCGCAAACAAATGAACTGTTCCTCTAAGATCCTTTCTTATATCATTAAAGAACAAATTAAACATCAGTGGTCCAAGAACAGATCCTTGTGGCACATCACTAGTCGCAAGTCGTCTTGTGGATTCTACTCCTGAATAAACCACTCTGTCAACCACCCTCCTATCCATCTAACCAACCCTATATCCATCCCCATATGCTTTGACAGGATACCACATGGAATTCAAATCAATTTACTGATTTGAATTCCATGTGGTATCCTGTCAAAGGCCTTAGCAAGGTCCAGTAGAATCACTAAGCCCATTACCCTTATCCAGTTCAGCCATCACTGTGTTATAATATGCAAGCAAGTTACTGAGGCATGAGCTACCCTTCACAAAACCTTGCTGTCCCCAATACACTATCCCATTTTCTTCTATCCAATCTTGTATTTTCCTCTTGACTATTTTCTCCAAGACCTTGATAATGATTCCTGTTATGCTGATTGGCCAGTAATTTTCAACAGCAGCCTTGGAACCACCTTTATGCAGCGGAACTATTTTCCCCTCTTTCCACCCCCTTGGGACTGACCCCGATCTGAGGCTCAAATTAAACAATGGTCAAGGGCACTGATAATTCTTTAGCCAATTCACGTACGACACGAGCTGGTATACCATCCAATCCCACGGATGTATTGTAATTGAGGTTCTGTAATAGACTAGTTACCTCTACTTCATTCATCACAATTCCAGTATAAGCTGCTGGTTCTTCCATTCCTGCAATGTCACCATCTGGATGATATACTCTTGCAAAGTGCTCGCTCAGTAATTCCACTATATCGACTGATTCGGTTACCTCCCTACCCTCAGCATTTTTTAAGATCATTCTACCACGAACATTTTTCCTTTTACTTTCAACATATTGAAAAAACTGTTTGGGATTCTCTTTAGCCTGCATGGCCAATTTTCTTTTGTAATCCCCTTTTGCTTTTCTTACCATCCTGGCCTGAGCTTTATACCGTTCCTGTGCCTGCTGGTCACCTTTCTCCTTAAATTCCCTCCACAATTGTTTCTTTCTTTGCAGCTCAAGCTTAATAGTGTTATTCATCCATTTAACCCCTACTTGATTTATTATTTGGACTCTTGGTATACAGTCAACCATTGCCTCCTGCAAACACTTCTTAACCGCCTTCCATGCACTATCAACACCCTTGCAGTTTTACATGCCATGGCACTGAACTAAGCACACACCTAAGTTTGTCATACTTACCAGCCTTGTAATTCCACATGTACCCTGTCTTAATTGTAAATTCCACTCCTTTAGCCACTTCCCAAGTCATGACCTTATGGTCACTCTCACCAATTGGTGGCAACATTGTCATGGTCGTTACAGCCACATTCTCATTTGCAATTACTAGGTCAAGCACTCTCTGCCCCCTGGTATTTTCCACTACATGCTGCTGCAGATAGTTGTCCCTTAATAACTGCATAAAATCCAATTCCTTCCTCCCATGTGCCCTCTCCTCTTTCCAGTCAATGCTACCATAATTGAAATCACCCATAATAATTACCCTTCTTCCACTCATTTCTTCTATTTGCCTATACATACTATCCCCACCATCAATTCCATCACCTGGTCTATAGCAGCACCCAATTGTATATTTTGTTCTGCTAGATTCTATCTCGCACCAAACAGCCTCAAATGTGCTCTTTTCTCTATTCTGCAGTTCAACTTCTACACTCCTTGGCTGCAACTCATCAGCTATCATCAATAACACTCCTCCCCCCCCCCTTTTTATTCACCCTGTCACTCCCGAACATGCTATACCCTTCGCATTGAATCCCACTAGCTTTATCTTCTGTCAGCCATGTTTCACTAATACCAACAACCTGTGGTCTGGAAGTGCCAACTAAGGCCAAAAACTCTCCCTTCTTGTTCCTAATACTCCTGGCATTAGTGTACCTGAATTGCAGAAGCCCATTTTGTCCCATCCCTACTTTGATGCATTATACTAACTATCCCATTCTGATTTGTTGTCCTTTGTACTTGCTCGGGCATAATATACTCATTCATACACTCAACTGCCTCCCTAAAGTCTGCATATCCACTCCCCCCCCCCTAATAAATCTCGTTTCCCTGAGTTTGTACATCCACTTCCACACCATTCATCAACACTTTTTCAAGACTCTGTACACCAACTCCATTCAAATGTAACCCATCCATCTTATACAAGTCCTTTCACCCATCTAACTCATTCCACACTACTCTCCATGCATAATCCACAAATAGTCATTGGCAATTATGGCCCTCCTTCTAAACACTTTGCTGTCATACCGCGGTAAAACACTCACTATCCTAACTCTCTGACTCTTCTCTTTTGCTACCTCAAGTAATTCCTTCACATCCTCTATCATTTCCATTTTGTCCTCTTTCAAATCATTTGTTCCTGCCACGATTATCATCTCTTTCACCCTCTGTTTTTGCACTCGAATAGATTTGCTGATGTCTTTCATGTTCACACCCGGCTGGTACAACTTCATCAAACTCTCAACTATCACACCTCTTAATAGCGAATCCCCATACAGCACTTGCTCCTTCATTTTATTGACGTTTACAAACATTCTATTATTTGTCATCACAGACTTACGCCAGTTATTAGTCGGTATGTTCAGCACACATTTTTCCATACGCTCCAGTTGCCTTTTCGCTCTGTGTATCGCACCGTTCAAACGTGCAATTTCACTACTCGCATTTATCTCGCCATTTTCATTATCAAATCGTCCATTCGTTCTGTATTTCTACCTTCATTTACACTTTCATTGACGCTCAAACCTATCTGGCACTACCACACAATTCTCTATCACACCGCCCTTGTTCAACCGGGCATCTTCTGGTTAAACAAGGCCCCCTTAACTGGGAGATGCCCCAGCCGGCATGAAATTTTGTCATGTTGTACCATCATTTTGTATTTTGGTTTAACCAATAGGAATAAAATTTGGTCGGCTAAATCCCAAATTGCCAGCCCATCCTCGTTCGTTCGGTATCCAGGTAGATACCCAACAGGGTGCACTACAAGGTGAAGATTGGACATTAGGTCAGAAGCCCTGGTCGGTTCTACACATTCCTTTAAAGGCTATGTGGAGGTCTCCTATCAGTTATACAGCTTTCACCCTTAAGCACCCCGGAAGTAACAGTTTTGTGCATTAAATATATTCACGTCCGGACTCCCTTTTATTAAGGGCGAGCACCTTTTTGTCTACATGTATATGAGATGTTTTGCATTACTTCAACCTTGGTATCTCTCCCACATCTGGCTCCCACTGAGACTACAAAGGGTAGTGACCCTTCCCATTATGGGATATACACATACACTAAGTCATATGAAGTCATTAGCCTCTATATACAAGTAGCTCAAAAATTATGAATATTTCATGCACAAAACTTGGTTAATGTTTTTTCCAAGGAAGCAAAACAAAGTATAAAATTTCTTGGTATCTTTAAAGTTTAGTGAGATGTGCTTCTTAAAGTAATTTCTCAAATTTTTAGAATAAACTAATTTGCAAGTGCTTTAGTACTGTGCACAAGTTTTTGGTATACTGACTAGTGTTTTACCACTTCAGATTTAAAATTTTGATTAGCATCATCCACCAAAACTTTAAAGATCAGTTTCACTAATCTCTCTATTTAACCAGAACCAAGTTCTCAGGATTCGAACACCAGTTAGCAGTAAAGTTCTTTTGTTTATGGTGGATAGAAATTAAGCAGTCTATATTACCATGTCATTAATAAAAAAAAAAATACTTAGGAAATAAATTATGCTGTATATACTGAGTATCTCTTTAATAGGAATTCCAGTAAATAATACTGCTAAGTATCATACCTACGCTTTCATATCTAAAAGCTAATGACTAACATTGTATGCATAAACTGTTTGCTTACATTTGGATAAAGGATTAAACAAGAATCACTTCTGGGCACCTATTTAATTTAACTATAGTAAAAACTTCTTGTAATCCAGAATATCTTAAGATGTTGCAACTTTTCACTACTTTTATCTGGGAAATGACTTTTGTATTTCTTCTGGATTTGGTTCAATAAAACCTCAAGTTGAAACTGGTCTGGGTAGGGGTCTTTCCCATGAGGCATAGCATTACTACACTCAAAAGGACGTGCTTTGCATTATGGGATATTAATGCAACGTCATTAGCTGTTATAGTGTCAGAGTTGCATTTTGGGGTGAAAAGATTAGCAGTATACCACATGGGTGGAACTGTACTCCAGAAGATTGAGGCCAGGGACTTGGGAGTGTTGGTGGATAGGGAGATGAAGTTTAGGGGGGCACATAGCAAAAGTAGCTAAATCAGCTCAACTCACTTGGTTGTTGAAAAATACTTTGACGAGCAGAGACAAGCAAGTTATTGTACCTCTGTACCGAGCCTTGATAAGACCTCATCTCGACTACTGTGCCCAGATTTGGTCAACTAGGTTTCTTCTTGATGGGGAGGAGGTGGAGAGGATCCAGAGGCGAGTGACCAAGATGATAGCAGGTTTATGGAATGAACCTTATGAGAGAAAGTTGAAGATTTGTGGGTTGCAGAAATTAGTTGCTAGGTGGAAAAGGGGAGATATGCTTGAGACATTCAAATTACTGAAGGGTTTCTATAGGATTAATTCAGAAGATATTTTTGAGATCAGGACTAGCGGTTCGAGAACTGGGGGACACCTATGGAAGCTGGGCAAGAGTGGGGTTAGCAACGGTGTTAGAGCTGGGTTCTTTGCTTTTAGTGGTAAATGAGGAATAAGCTGCCAGAGTCTGTTGTGGGTGCTATGACGGTGAGAGAGTTCAAGGCAAGGTATGATAGATACTGTGATAATGTCATATAGTTGTGTGGACATAATGTTTAGGGCTTCCCTCGATGAGTCTAAGGACTCCCTGGAGTCTCCTGTAATAATAATATACAAATAGCCTAATCAAAATATTTTCATGTGTAAACTGTTTTTTTACACTTTGATAAAAGATCAAATAATTTCTTGGTACTTATGGTTTTGAACACCTTCTTTAAGTTTCCAAATTTCGTTTAAGAAATTGTAACTTAAATATGCTAACCACTCAGCCAACCAGGTTGGCACATCTACTCTCCACCTAAGAGGCTGCAGGTTTGAATCCTGCCTAGGGAATGGATATTTCTTTCACCCTCATGCATTCATTTACAAAAGTATGAATACTCTCCCAAGATGGAGTGGGTCACCATGGGAGAAATCGACCCAACCTTACTGTAATGGGAGAGGCCTTTACCTAACAGTGGGGAAGTTACAGGCTGTTTAAAAAAAAAAAAATCTTTTACCTTCTTTTAAATCCAACCCAATCTAGTATTTTTTTAGCCAAAAGATTTTTATCTTCCTTGGAACCTGGAAGACAAATCTGCACACAATCCAGGTGTAGTCTTATAAAGAGGCAAAATGACTTCTCCTTATGTCAAGGTTTGTTTCAACATTGCAATTATCCTGTGAGTTGTATTTACTACATGACCTTTTGAACTTCAAATTCCTATCCACTAATATGACAAAGATTCCTCAGTTTCTTGTAGCATAACCCTGCTAATATAATATGCCACTAGAACTCAATCACTCCAAAGTGCATAACCTTACACTTACCAACATTAAACTGACAGCCATTTTCATTTGCCCAAATTTCCAGTCTATTCAAATAATTTATAATCGCTGAATATCAGTAGCATCCTTGATTGCCCTGTCAAAATTTGTGTCATCAGCAAACAATTGCACATCTGATGTTAGACCTTGTCTGATGTCATTAATGTATAGATTGAAGAATAATGGCCCAACGACTGAACTGAACCCTGAAGTACACCACTGGTTATCTTGAATCTGGCAGATTCACACCCACTGTATACCAACTTCTGACATATATATATATGTATATATATATGTGTGTGTGTGTGTGTCAACAATCTCCTGATCCAAGTCAAAAGTTTATATTCCAATCCCATATTTTTCAGTTTATGCAACAGCCTTTCATGTGGTATCCTATCAAATGCCTTAGAAAAATCCATCATTATTAATGTATCCATTCCCTTGATCCAACTTGGCCATAACATTGTTATAAAATGAGTTTATCCAAGAAATCTCCTTGGCCTCAGTCCTGATATGTACTCTGAAGGGGTTAGAAGGTATAGGATATGATTAATAATGTAAACTTATGTAATACTATTGTACTAATTTTCTTTAAAATTATCAGGACTTTACATTTGTTTTCTAATGTATTCTAATCTATTTGTGCTACTTCTAACCTACCACTCAATTTATAAGTTTAAATTGATTTAAAATAAGAGTGACTATTTCCATTTTTCACTAAAAGTCATGCTTGCCAGAAAATATTTTACTGGCATAGGATTCTCCCTTAAATAGCTGATATCTCCTGTTTATGGCTAATTTCAATCAGGTGGTAATTGCATGTGGAATAAAAAAAAATGCATAACTTTAAAAGGTCATCCTATCCTTTTACATATCCTAGATTTTCTATATACTGGTGGTTAGGGTAGACATCATTTCTGGATTTTATATCCAGAGGATATAAAATCGACAAATCCAATTTCTGATTTTTTTTTCTCATCAATATGCTTTCTACCATTGTTAGGCTCTTAGTGCTCTTCTCTCCATTTGCATTTTAAGCTGTTGCATCCCCAAGTTTCTTTTGTGTGTGTGTGTGTGTGTGTGTGTATATATATATGTATATATATATATATATATATATATATATATATATAGTAATGTTAAAGTAATGCACTGTTTTTTGAAAGTGATCAAAGTAATTAAATAAACATGCATTACCATAGCACTTATCATTTAAGCAAAACAAATTCTTTACCAATATCTTCAGGTATTTTGTAGCCTAACCCTTGGCACAATTAACAGCCATGCAGCTTTTAGTTAATCAACTTAATGTGATCAATTTTTATCCTTTCTTTTGCTGAAAGAGTCAAGTCATTATTCAAGAATTTGTCTTGCACATCGATCTGGCTCTTCTCCCATGTGATTAACTTGGAGTGAACCACTAATGGTCTCATTCTTTAACTGAAAGTAATCCTGGATATAGCTTGATTAGTGGTTTTAGGTCATTTTTTCTGACAAGCTTTTTTTTGCATACAGTAGAATTTTCTTATGTAAGATTTCATAACAAAACAAACCATAGTGACTTTGATATGATGTAATGAGCAGCTCATGTTTCCTTCTGTATTTTACCATAGGTGCCTGATATCAGGGATTTTTCTTTAGATATTTGGGACATTAACATTTAAATCCTGTGGGATGAAATTAAATTTATTCTTGTTACTGGAATAAAGAGCCAAGAGGCTTCATTTCAGTGATGCAGAATTATACAAATTAAGTGGATATTGAATCCAACATTATTTTAAAGCCAAATGTAGTTTATATATATATATATATATATATATATAGAAACTACAAGAGTTTCGTGCCAATAGAAACTATAAAAGTTTTGGCAGATCCAAGCGTCAGCAGACATGGATGCCATCTAATGACTAAAATGGGTAAAAAGCACTCAAAACATGTAAACAAATCGCCACTGTTCTGAAAAACATTTTGTTTGAAAATGCAAATAAGGTAAGAAGTATATCTTAAACGTTAAATGGCAGCATAACGTGGCAATCTGAAAATAAGCTGATTAATTTGGAACCTCTCAGTAATTGTGAAAATTCAGTGCATCTGCCAAAAATAAATATGGCAAGCAAAATCAATATTCTGCAGATAGTAATGGTATTAATCACATTTTAAGATAAATCAGTTTATTAAACTATAATCTTATAACATTTAAGGTTATATTTTATTTTATTAGTCTTCAGACTTACATTGGCAGAAGTATTAAAAGTCGTACAGAAGAAATTAGAAACATTTCCACATTACATGTTTACTTCACAATTTGTACATATATAATTAGAATAAAAACATTAGTTGTTGGAACAATGCTAGTTGCTGCTGCTGTCATGTTCTGTAGCATCTCACATATCATATCCTAGTATGCAGCAGTTAAATTTTTAATGAAAGCAGACCAAACTTGGTGTAGGATTAAGTCTTGAATTTGTGACATTGGGTGGGGATCTGCAACATTCAGAGGCTTTCTTGTAATACAATTATGATCAAGATAAGGCATTTTTGTTGCCAAATTACTTGAGATAGTTGTATGGGATGCCAAACCTGATTTTTTTTTTTTTTTTTTCAATGTCTTGTGTTCAGACCCATCTTGGGGCATCTGCTATAAGCAAATACCACAAGAACAATGAATCTCAAAAATGCCTGGCTTTTTCATGTCATGTGGAGGGTTTGGATGTACCAATCTGGAGATTTTATGCAGTGGTAAAAAAAATTGTTCTTTTTCAAACTATAATGACAAAACTTGCTTTCAAATTCAAAAAATTACACTATCATCCTGATTTCATTTTAAAGAATCCAGAAGACTTGTGTTATTCATTCAGAAGTATAACATCTGCAGTAAACAGCAGATTCAATATTACTTTCTTTCATAATGCGATTTAATTTATATAGATAACAATGTAGCAGCATTCTTGTCAAATGCCTGCTTTCATGTCCAACATCTAAAATTAAGATATTGCAATGTATGAATTATTCACCAGTTCACTTAATCTTGCCCTTTCCAGAACTACAAAACGAGGCTACTTGTTATATTCCATTGATTTCTTATTTATCTTAAATTAAAAAATCTGGTCCTTACAGTCCCTGATCCCTGTTTATTCAGTTGTTTCTTTCACAATCTTTCTCACTCTCCTCTTTTGCATAAATCTTATCTGGAAATTCTTCTGTAATTAACATTGTTTTATTTCTTTTGAGTTCTAACTTTATACTTCCATGCTTGAGTATTTCTAGTTGAATAACATCTACTTCAGTTGTCCTTTCAGATTTCATAAGTTGATATTGATTCTTTTTGCAATGCTTTCCTCAATTTTTATGCCTTTTCTAAGTGTCCAGAAAATGTTACTACCTTGTGTGATATATATATACTAAATTATTATTTCTCAAATGACAATTGCTCTTTTACACATCTTACATTTCTGTTCTCTCAAGGCATTACTTATTTTATTTTTTGTATCAATTCCACACAAAGTTCATAAACCTTAATGTGATATATATATATATATATATATATATATATACACACACACACACACACACACACACACACGCAAGTGCTTTAGGAGAAAATAAGTAAACTGTTAATGTTATTGATTTTAATCAGAAGTCCTGCTAGAGAGGCTTATACGCTGGTTAGACAAGATGGTGGCAAACGACATGTTGCCATCTTCTTGGGAACTTAATACAAAGACAAGTGCACGCAAGTACTACATAACAGCAAATGAGAACAGAAGCTAGGAAGCTACCGTTTTCCTAAAGTCATGATGGTGCCCCCGGGCAGGCTATATTGGTAGTTCTTAGCCTTTGGACTGAAGTTCTGATAAATGTTTCCCAAATTTGGGGCAGTCTCATGCATCCAAATTTGTTGAGGTTTGGCATGTTCCTAAGGGCTGAGGCTGATTCCATGAATAGTCTTTCATGTTTGAACTTGCTGCGGTGTATTATTGTAGCTTTCTTCCATCTTATTCTGTGGTGAGTATCCAGAGCATGATCTGCAAGGCCAGAGTGGCTGTTCTGGTGAAATTGGATGTAATCCTTGTGTTTTGAGATTCTGATATTTGCTGTCCTGCCTGTTTGGCCAAAGTAGGATAATTTACAGCTGCAAGGGACCTAGTCCCTTGCAGCTGTAAATTATCCTACTTTGGCCAAACAGGCAGGACCAAAAAGGACCCCCCCCCCTCACAACAATATGGAGTTATTAAGACACTATACAAAGCAAAACTAACAGGGCAAAAATAATCTGTTCAAATGATCAAGCCAAGCCCTAACCACTGAACTAAACCACATCCATGACACTTTCTCAGCCAATGGCTCCCCCTCCCCCAAAGAATCCAAAAAATACTTAAACCAGTTATCCACAACCCACCTCCCCCCCCCTTCACAAAAAAGATTATTCTAAATCCATCACCATTCCCTACACCAGGTAGGTCTAGGGGAAGTGGTTGGTTTTTAGTGGAGCAGACAAGGGATGCCAATTTTCTATATGGTGTGTAACAAGTGGTCAAGTCGTTTTTTCAAGATTTTGTTGATTTTTTCCGAGGTGCCTAGGATGTAGGGAATGATGGATTTAGAGTAATCTTTTTTGTGAAGGGGGGGGGTTGTAGATAAGTGGTTTAAGTATTTTTTGGATTCTTTTTTTTTTTTTTGGGGGGGGGGTAGCCATTGGCTGAGAAAGTGTCACCGATGTGGTTTAGTTCAGTGGTTAGGGCTTGGCTTGATCATTTGAACAGATTATTTTTGCCCTGTTAGTTTTGCCTTGTATAGTGTCTTAATAACTCCATATTGTTGTGAGGGGGGGGGGGTGATGAGATTGTTGATGAATGTACGTGCCTGTGTAGGTGGCTTTTCTATAAACTGAGCAAACCAAGGTTCCATCAGGTTGGCAGGTGACTAGTGTGTCTAGGAAGGGGAGGTTGTTTTTCTTTTTCCAGGGTGAACTTGATTCTAGGGTGTTGGTTGTGTTAGGAAGGAGAGGAGTGAATCTGGGCCATGTGGCCAAATAGCGAACATATCATCAACGTAGCAAAGCCATAGGGTAAGTTTTTGTGGGGCTGAGTTTAAGGCTTTCTCTTCAGAAGTCTCCATAAAGAAGTTGGCCAAGGGTGGGGAAAGTGGTGAACCCATGGCTGTCCCCTCTAGCTGTTTGTAGAATTTTTCCTGCCAAATGAAATAGCCTGAGTTCATTGTAAACTGAAATAGGGCTGAGATATCAGGAGGAAATTTAGCTTGGAGTAGCTCTAAGGTTTCTTTGAGGGGGACATTCGTGAATAAGGAGGAGATGTCAAAACTTATCATTATGTTGGAGTGTAAGGTTTTCTATACTGGCTTTGAAGTGGGCTGAGTTTTTTTATGTGATGGTGTGTTGTTGCCAGTATAGTGTGAGAGCACTTTGGCTAAATGCTTGGCTAGTTTGTAAGTGGGGGAATCAATGCCATCCACCATGGGACGTAATGGCACGTTTTCTTTGGGAGCCCATATATGCGGGGGGGGGTCTAGAATTATATGGTCTTAGTCTGGTAATCTCCACAGGCCAAGAAGTGACCTTAAGGAGTCTATGGAGTTTTTTAATTTGAGAGTTGGTGGGATTGTATTCAATAGGGAGGTAAGTGGCTCGATCTAATAGTAAAGCCTAAGCTTACCTGTGTAGTCATTAAGATTGAGTACCATAGTGCCGTTCCCCTTATCTGCTTTGGTGATAACTATTTCTTTGTTTTTCTTCAATTCTTGTAGTGACCTGTATTCACTAATGGATATGTTGGTTTTTGGAGGTTTTGCTTTTGTGAGAACACAGGCTACGTCCAATCTGATATCGTTGGCGATGTGGTTTGGAAGGTGGCAAATCCCCCGGTTCAATTTGGATCATTAATTCCTCGGCTGGTAATTTCCTAGGAGCCATGGCAAAGCTGTGACCATGTGACAGAGCGTTGAGTGCTCCAGCCTTCAAGATAACTGAAGAAAGGTTAACTACAGTGTTGGTTTGTAGTTTAGGTTTGGACACTGAGTTCTTTATTAATTTATCAAACTTGTTGATGTCAACTCTGTATTCGTTCAAATTCTTTATTAGCGACCGTACATGAGACGTCATGTAGGACTGACCAAAGCTCGTGATTAAGCGTATTTGAAAGCTCATTTTCTAGCGCTAAAATAGCTTGTTTATGTCGGCTAGGGAACCGCGTGTGGCGGTAATTTGCTCCCGAAGTAAAGCGCCTAGCTCGCCCGGTTGTAGACACTTCTTGAATGACAGGCAGTGTCAAGTAGAGTGATTTGGACAAATATCAGAATGGGGAATTGGACAATGAGATTTATTTGTGCCTATGGTCCCACAGAAGGTTCTACTAAGGTAGAAGTGGAGGAATTTTTTTGATGCTTTAGAGAAAACAACTGACACAATGAAAAAGAAAAAGTTGGTCCTTGTTGGAGATCTAAATAGCAGAGTAGGAAATGACTGTCAGACACACAAAAATATTTTGGGAAAATTTGGAAAAAAGAGCAAACCTAATAATAATGGCAAATACCTGTTGGATTTCTGCTCAGGACATGTATTACTAACACCATTTTCCAACATAAAAATGTGCACAAATTCACAGAGAGAAGAGGCAAGGAATAAGAAAAGTCTCATTGACTATGTTATTGTTGATAGTGATGTTTTCTCCCTGGTGCAGGACACCTGAGTGTACAGAAGATTTGAAATTGAAAGTGATCACTATTTAGTCTTGAGCAGGATAAAATTGAATTTCATATTAATTACATGTAAGAAAGTTTTAAAGCGAATAAAAGTTGAGCAGTTCTCAGATGTGAACTGTAGACAAAGATTATTGAAGAAAAAGAAAGAGTTTAAGAACAGGAACCAAACCTTGGAGATTCAGTGGCAAACCTTGAAGAAAACCCTGATTGATTGAGCCAGAGAGGCATGTGGCAAGGTTGTGTGCAAGGATAGAAAAATCAGAACTCCATGGTGGACACAGGGAGTTAAAGAAGCAGTGAAAGAAAAGAAGAAAGCATATCAAAAGTTACTGGCAAATAAGTCGGCTTTTGCTCTTAGAGAATACAGAAACAAATGTAAGAAAGCTAAACATTGTGCAAAACTAGCTAAACAAAGTCATGGGAGGACTTTGGCAAGAACATTATGCTACAGTTATATGGTGTCAGTGGGGTATTATATCAAGCAATACTTAGTGTTTATTTGAGTTGCAAGTCAGCAGTTAGAATTGAAGGAAGTACAAGAAGATGGTTTAATGTTAAATCTGGTGTGAGACAAGGATGTACATTATCCCCTCTGTTATTCATTGTCTATATGGATCACATTATAAAGTAAAGTGGTATTAAACCTGATATCAAAATTGGAGATGCTAATGTCAGCTCTTTGCTTTATGCAGACGATGTTTTACTTCTAAATAAATCAATCTGCTAGAAGCCTGCAAGATTCCCTGACTAAATTGAATAACTCTTGTTATAGATACGGTATGAAGGTCAGCAATACAAAGACAATGAAAATAGGCAGAATCATTGAAAATGTCAACTGTGTTGTGAATGGAGAACCTGTGGAACAAGTAAAACATTTCAGCTACTTAGGCACGAATTTTAGTGAATATGGTAGGAAGTCAATTGAATAAATTCATATGGAATAAGAGAGAAATTAGTCGGAACATTAAATTAGCTGTATACAACACAAGTGTTCAAACCAGTTTTAACTTGTGGATCTGAGAGCTGGGTCAGAAGTAAAACACTTGACTAGAGACTGCAGATATGAGTCCTGAGAAAGCTTACGAGGCATGAACAGATGGCATCAGTGGCAATATCATATTAAAAACGAGGATATTAGGAAAGAACTAGACATTGTCAGCATTAAGGAATTGGTTAGCAGAGCTAATCTCAGGTGGTATGGTCACTTAAACAGAATGGGTGAGGAAAAATTAGCAAAACAAGTGTTCTCTGCCAGGTTGGCAGGAAAACGACCTAGAGAAAGACCAAGATATAGGTTGATTGATATGGTACAAAGTGCCTTAGGCGATAGAAATATAAGATCTGAAATAACAGACTGATTTGGAGGAAAATTGTAGATAGGAAGTTAGTAATACTGTAAATTTTTCATCTAGTACTATCATATCCTGTACACCCCTTGTGGGTACATGTCAGGAATTTGATGATGATATATGCACTAAATAACTGTGCTGAGTTCAATTGCAGTTAATCAAGTCAGTACTTTTGCTATGCAATAAACAAACTTGTCTAAACTATAGATGTGCAGCTTTGTTTAATTGAATCAGTTGTTGAATCTGGTCAAAGTATGCTATTCCTGATGTGGCCCAATATCTGAACTTTGCATTTAACTTTTTTGAATTCATTTTAATTATTTAATGATATTAAAACAAATATTTTGCCACAAGAACAAAATAAATATTAAGCTGTTGATATTTTGAGGATACTAATCTGAAATCCATTAGATTAAAAAAAAAAACTTGTTATGGAATCAGATAAGTGTTAAAGTATCCTCTCAATTGTATTCTTTATGTTGAAGGTGAAGCAGTTCATATCTGTAAGGCTATGTTAAGACGACAATCTCTTATATTTTTGATAAATTAATGCAACCGTTCTTGTAAAGATTTGAGGCTGATGGAAAAAGTTTGTCAAACTTCCAAAGGCTTTCTTATAATACTATTGTTTTCTTCCACTAAATTATACGAGGGATGTCCAGAAAGTAAGTTCCGATGGGCTCAGAGAAACGAAAATATACTTACAAAAACTTTATTGGAAATTAAAGTAGACATCTTTCACTACTTTTCTACATAATATCTGCCATTGTTCAAGCACTTATCATAACAGGACACCAAGAGTTGTATACCTTTGTCATAGAAGGTTGTTGCCTATGACACAAACCATGTATTGACTGCTTCTTTGATCTTGTCTTTAAACTGCTGGCCACCAAGGAAAGATTTCAGATGTTTAAACAGGTGAAAGTTGCTTGGAACAAGATTATGGAATCAGATAAGTGTTAAAGTATCCTCTCGTATTCTTTATGGTTGAAGGTGAAGCAGTTCATATCTGTAAGGCTGTGTTAAGATGACAATCGCTTATATTTTTTAGGACTATATGGGGGATGGAATTGTTCCCAGCTGAAGGTGGCGAGGTGTTGTGTTATGCCGGTTGTGTGTGGGCAGGCATTAACATGAATCAAAACAACGCTCCTGGTAAGCATGCGTCATTTATTCTGGATCGCATGACACAGTTTCTTGGTTTGGCAGTACATGCATTGATTGTGGAGCCTTGACCTAAGAAGTCTACCAGCAAAATTCCTTGTCTGTCTCAAAACACAGTGCACAATGATTTTCCAGGTTGAAACCATTGTCTTCAATTTAGTCTTGACTGGTGGTGAGGTATGCCTCCACTCCATGGACTGTTGTTGTTTGGTTCAGGGTTTGCGTGCGACACCAAAGTCTCATCCCCAGTGACAAGTCTGCTCAGGAAAGCATTGCCATCCTCATGTTAGCAGGTCAAGAATTCTAATGCACTGCTCAGCCGATTCACTTTGTGTTGTTCTGTAAGCAACTTCGGCATGCAGATAATTCAGTTTCTCTGAATTATCTGAAATTGCAGCGAGTGACGTCATAGTGAATCCCCTATTCTGTCGCATTTTCTCTTCAGCTGAAAGCGCCAAATAGTCACTAAAAAGTCTTACCCATCTTTGTACCATTGAATCACTCATTGCGTTTTCTCCATAAACCTCAATAATTTGCCGATGAATTTCAGCTGCTTTAACGTTTCTTGCACAAGAAACGGATAACTGACCTAATTTCACATGCGGCAGGTGATTCGATTTTCTCAGACATAAACACACACCAAGAAGCATATGCACTGCGAGAATGTCTGAAAATGGCGGCAACGCCTTATAAGTAATCAACAAACTCAGCAGATGTGCGCACCATTGCAATTGCAGTGCTGCAGTGAAAATATTTAAAAATGGAATTTACTTTCTGGACATCCCTCGTATATGAACTTTTTGTGGTGTGTATGTGTGCTGGTCTTGACTTGTCATAATGATTAGCAAATTATCATTCTATACTCATAAAGAAGATGATGCTTTATATGTTGGATAATGTTAAAGGGTGGATTTTGTCCTTTGGAGAATAAGATTAAAGTGGTATGATTATTATTTAGCACTTTAGGTTTTTTTTTTTTTTTTGAATGGACCATGGATAAACTCCATCTCTTAAAACATCCAGTGAAATGAGTGCACCTTAGCCTACAATGTACAGCCAGAAACATTTGTTAACCTCTACCCTGAAGAATATTATTATATATATATATACCATAAACTTTTAATAATTAGAAGAATTTTTCTTCTTAAAGTAGCAATTCCTTTCTGATACATCCTGGATAAATAGAGGGTAGTTAATGATGATGATATTATTAAACCTGCAGGAATTTTCCATATTATATACATTTGGACTGGGTCACCATTATACTTTTCCACAATCATCTGTATTAACATATGGGTGGATGTGAAAAAAGTATTAAAAAACAGCAGGTTTCTGAATAGTTACAGGCAATTACTTAAAAAAAAAATACAATAAAAAATTAAGATTGCTAATAAAAATGAGAAACAATCAAAGTTAAAATCACACATGTTAACAAATATTCCACTAAAACAAAATGCATAGTAGACTGCCATTACATGGAAAAGCCCATTTTACATACTAGTAATTTGAAAAGAGGAATACAAACTTGGTTACATATAATACAAATTGTGAAGAGAATGTTGCAACATATGTGTGTATTATTTTAAAAGACTGGCATTACAACGTTAACTTTAGAAAGGCAGAGATGAAAGTACATCTGCCTAGAGTGACAATGTACAATACAAACCTGTCCACTTTATATAGTATAAGATGATCATCACACCATAGCATAAGTTCTGCACATTCATTTAGTTACTGTACTTCAGGTTTGCCATTCTAAATATTCAAAATAAATTAAATCCTTACATGAATTAAGAAATGCTGGAACAAAATTGGGAATGCAGAAAAGGACAAATAACAAAGGAAGAGAAATCAATTTTTTTTTTTAAATATTGGCAAACGACTGGCTTTTTTTGAATACATTGACAATCAGTTTAACTAATGATAATATATATACATACGATGCATGGATTTTTTTTTATGTAGCCTCCACTCATGTTTAGTATAGCATCCATATGGATAGCTAAGGATTTTTTTCCTACTTTTTTAATTTTATTTACATGTGTGTTTTTAGTTTACGTAGCCTGGAAACCCTGTTGGAGAGACCAAATATGGAACTTTTTCAAGCCACTTCAGCCTTGCAATAAGTGGAGTAGTGGTCTCACACTGGCTAATGAAATTCATCTCCTGCCTGAAGATAATCACAAGCATATGCCTACAGCAAAAGATTCAAACCACAGCCAGTTGATTGCAGAGCAGATATGCTAACAAACTAAGACTTCATATTCGTTGCTACATCTTTTATCAGCGGAAGTGTGTGTGTGTGTATATATGTGTGTGTGTTTGATTGAATATTTACTAGGTTTGATATATTTAAAATTTTTTTAATGTAGTCATTAAAAAAAACTTTAGAGCGAATTGACGCTCTCGAGACCTTATAGGTGCAGAGTTCATTCTTCTATTTAAATTGTAGCCTGTATTCTTTTCAGTGTTAGATATGTTACTTTGTTTTAAAAATCAATTCCTTTAGATTGGTTACTGATATTTATGTTTATCTCACACCTGATGAAGTCTTGGTTTAGACTAAACTAGTAGTGTAATTAAAGTTTTTTATTCAGACCTCAGTTCTAGTCATTAAAAATTTTTTAAATACAAAAAAAAATATGGCCTGGTTGGCTGAGTGATTAGCGTATCTGCTCTCGGGTTCAAATCCTGCGTATGCATGGATGTTTGTGACACTCTCCCAATGTGGATTGGGTCACGATGAGAGTAATAGACCCAAAACCTCCCACAATGGGAGAGACCTTCATCCTGCAGTGGGTAAAAATATAGGCTGTTCATTTATATATACACACACACACACTATCGATAACTGTTTGAACACCCCTATTATTTTAAGTTATGGAACATTCCAGGTTTGTTAATAACATAAAAACTGGTGTAAAGATAGTAGAAAGCAGTATTTCATCGTAGTAGTGGTATGGCAACAATGTGAACTCAGGTGTCATCGTGGGTTGTCACATATATGCCACTGCTGCTCAACTGGACCATCCAAAATCAACAGTTGGCAATGTGATCAACAAATGGAGACATTCTGGCATCATTAGTGCAGGAAAACACCCAGGATGGCTGCCGAAAATGAATGACAGGGACAGGAGTGTGTTAAAATGGGTTGCAAGCAAAAATCAACACCGACCATCCATGATGAGTTCCAGAACGCCAGTAACACCATGGTGAGCACTAACTCTGTACAAAAAGAACTCCATTTACTGGGTTTCTACAGAACAGCAGTGGAACAAGCAGAACATAACAATGAACAAGGCGGCTCATCAGGCTTGGTGCAAAGAGCATGTGAACTGGACAATTGACCAGTGAAAAATGGTACTCTGAAGTGATGAAGCAAGGTTCATCTGTTTCTGGTCTGATATCATGGTGCGAGTGTGGAGGCAGCCTGGTGTACAGTGTATTGTACTTACAGTAAAGTTTGGAGTGGGACCACTGGTTATTGTCCAGCGTTCCTTGAAGGCAGCTCAGTACCTTGTTATTCTGGATAATCAGGTGCTGAATACACTGGGGTTTTTATGGAATGGACCTGTATTGCTATCAAGATGACAAAGCCCCCATGCCACAAAGCTGCAGCTGTTATGGAATGCTATGCAGAAATAGGTATTAAACAACTGTTGTGGCCTGCGCAGAGTCCTGACCTCAACCCCAACAAACACCTGTGGGATGAATTGAAGCAGCGATTGAGGTCCAGAGCAACACATCTTTGATCTGTTGCTGAACTCAGTGCTGCTTTGATGGAGGAATGGAGACAAATTCCACCTGATGTCTGCTGCATATTGGTGGAAAGCTTCCTCAAAGAGTGCAGGAGGTGGACATACCAAATATTAGAGTTCAGCTGCTGGTATCAATTGCAAATTGCTAAAATGTCTGGACAGTTATTGGTAGATAGTGTATATATAAGAGAGTACAGTGAACTCTCATTCTAGAAAAGGAATGGTGTTATAATGAAAGGTATAATATAGTGAAGTTCCTTCAGAGCAACGTTAATACTATAGGCTATCATTCGAGAGTTTTCAGATTTCATTAAAGTAAGATTTTCTACTTTAGTGAGTTCTGAGAAGGGTGCACATTCCATTTCAGCTGAAGTAGGTAACATTTGATCAGAAATGTTCAAATCTGGAGACAAAATTTTACAATGGATATACTGCATTATTCAGAAGGTACGGTTAGTTGAATTTCAGATGACTAGAGTAGAGCTCTCATAGTATCTATCTGTAAAAAAAAAAAAAGGGAAATAAAACTGAATTTGAGAATTACAGAGGAGTGTTCCAGGTAAATGTACTTGAGAACAGGCTAAGAAAATTTATGGAATACAAACATGGAGAAGAACAAACTGAATAGAAGCCAAAGGGGGGGGGGGGGTTGTCAGGATACACTTTCACTTTAATACCACTAGTTGAAAAATCATGAAACCACAAGGTATATCTGGACAAGGTTCAAAGAAATAAACTGTTCAAAACAATACAATTATATAGTGTAAATGAGACAATGTACCTAGGAATATAGAGTCTATATTTAAGTTGTCAGTTAGAAAAAAAAGGAGGCACAAGATGGTTTGATGTTAATTCAGATGTGAGAAAAGTGCATGTTATCTCCATTGTTAATCATCTATCTATATATATATATATATATATATATATTTGGACCACTTTACTAATGAAAGTGACATTAAACCTGATGTCAAAATTGGAGATGCTTTTCTCAGCAATTTCTTTATGCAGATAATATTATGTTATTATACCAGCAGCATTTTTTAAACTGAATATGGCATGAAAATCAACAATAAAAAGCCCAAAATATGAAAATAGGTAGGAAAAAACTTAACTGCATTCTCAATGCAGAACCTGGAGACCCAAGATATGAGTTCTCAGAAAGATTACTGGAGTGAAAAGATGGCATCAGTGGCAGAATCACTAAAAGATATCAGGAACTTGATATTGTTAGTAGCAGTTAGAAATGTGTGATAGAAAAGATTAGCAAAGCAGGTGTTTGGTGGTAAGAGGAAGACCAAGTTGTAGGAGAATTGATATGGTTAGAAGACTGAAGTATAAGAGCTGACACTACTGGAATGCTGGCTGATTAATTTGGAGAAAAATTGCTGATAAGAGGTTAGTAATATTAAATATGAGACATTTTCTTTGGATTTTATTGGACCATGATTCTTTATAAATATATGTCTATAATTGTCTGCCAGCTTGAGTCTGTCTGGCTTCTTCAGGAGGAAAGTGGTTCTCTCCTGTAGTCCTAAATGGACTGTTGGGTCATTCATGGCTGGTAGGTGATATTCTTTGTTAGCCTCCACCAATCATCTCGTTCTCTTGTTCTTGATGTCAGTTGAGGGAGGGATTTGTCCATTTTTTTATGTTATCAGTCCATTTTAATCGAGGTCGGCCCCTAACCCTTGATCCCAGAACGATTCCTTCTAGTGCTTGCTTTGGAATGTCATTAGCCCTCTCCATATGTCCGAACCATTTCATCTGTCTTCTTCTGATGACTGTCAGAATATTTTCCCTTCTCCCGTCTATTGAATCAATCAGTTTTCAGACATTTTCATTCATTTCATGAGCGGTATAGGGAATTCGCAAAAGTCTTCTGTAAGTTTTCATTTCAAAAGGCAGGAATCTCTTCTTATCTTCCCTCAATAAAGTCAAGGCCTCACAACCATACGAGAGGATAGAATTCACCAAGGTGTCAATTAGTCTTAGTCTGGTTGTGATTGTTATTCTGTTATCTCCCCACAATGGTTTTAACTTCTGTAGGGCCATGGCTGCCTTAGCAATTCAGTATTTAATGTCAGTTTTTGAACGACAATCTTGACTCAACGTGCTTCCTAGATAAGTGAACTTATTTACATTCTCAATTTGTTTATTGCCAATTTGTATCTTTAAGAATTCAATGTCTGATTTTGAGGTTATCATTGTTTTTGTAGGTTTATGTATAATCTATATTTTTTTTTTAATGTTTTGAAAACGTGGTTGGTTATCTCTTGTAATTCTTCTTCACTTTCTGCCAGATGATCGATATCGTCTGCAAAACGCAAGTCGTTTATTCTTAGTCCGCCAACTACTATTCCAGTGTCATATTCATGAAGAGCTTCATCTATGACATATTCCAGAAAACAATTAAAAAAGAAGAGGGGACAAGATGCATCCCTGTCTTACCCCCCCCCCCTCGTTCTGCACGGAATGGTTCACTGCTATAATTTTTAATTTCAATTCTCATATCAGATGAGGAATAAAGAGATTTAATAATCCTAATGATTTTGTTGTCAATACCATAATGTTCTAAAATTTTCCATAATGCCTCATGCCATATCGAGTCAAAAGCTTTTTGAAGGTCTAAAAAGTTGTGACAGATTATTTTATGTTCTATGTATTTTTCACCTAGTATAGTATGTGCATTGTAAAAATATGGTCAATTGTACTTATGGAAACCTGCTTGTTCATCTGATAGTCTGCTTTCTATTTTCTTTTCAATTCTTGACAATAGTATTTTTAACAGGATCTTGCTTGGATGACTAATAAGTCTTATTGTTCTGTAGTTGCTACCTTTATTGCTGTTTCTCTTTTTAGGAATAGGTATAACGACAGAAGTCTGCCAATCAGAAGGCCAAGTCTCTGTGTTCCATACTACCTGGAATAAATTTAGTAAGGTGTCTATGATGATGTCACCTCCTTCGCATATCAGTTCCTTTGTAACACCATCAATTCCCAGTGATTTTCCTATTTTTGAGGAGCTAACTGCTTCTTTTAATATCGGGTAATCTCCGAACCTCCTGGCAAAATATCGTCAGTCAGTTGAGGGTTCTTTTGAAAAAGCTTGGTTGCGTAACATTTCCATCCATCAACTATTTTCTGGGTGTCCGTGATAGGAGTTTCATCTTCTATGCTTCAATTAATTACAGTAAAAGGTTTGGTTAACTTATTGATGAGAGTGGTTATACTAATATTAAATGCTACAACAGAAGAATGCAGTAACGACCTCAAAATCAGTTTAAAAAAATTTAAAATGATGCGTGACATTAACAGCATAAAGCGTGGAGACTTAATCATTGTTAGTAGATCTCGTTTTATAGTTTTTCACGTAATTCAGTTCTGCTAAACATAGTGAATTTATTAAGCTTTTTCAAATGTCTTAATATCATGCCTTGATTTCTATTTAAATTGTCTCCTGTCCGGAGTACCACTATAGTTTCTACATTTGAAATCTTCGATATACGGCATGGAGCTGTGGTCCCAATCAATGGAATGGTTCGAAATTGAGAAATGATGGGCTAATCCTAAGGTCATTACTTAATTCTTCTGTTGTAGCATTTAATGTTAGTATAACACTATCGTCCTGAAGAAGCCAGACAGACTCAAGCCGGCAAAACTGGTAGACAATTATAGACATATATTTATAAAGAATCATGGTCCAATAAAATCAAAAAGAAAATGTCTTATATTTAGTATAAAAAAAGGACCAAATATTAACAATCAAAAAGGTTAGTAATACTGTAAACTTTTCATGTAGTACCATCATAATATCCTGTACATCCCTTAAGGATACATCAAGGTATATCAGGAATTTGATGGTTTTTCTAAATGAATCTGCTGGTCTGAGTGAATGGATAGGGTGCTTGCTCTCCAACCAAAAAGTTGTAGGGTTTGAATCCTATGGTAGCTATAGTTATCCGTGAATGGCTTTAGATGGGATATAATTTCACTGCCTGGTGGAAGACCACAACTACCATGCATATTGGAAGCCTGAAAAATTTTTCCATCCTGGGTTTCTAGAGCATGGTTTTGTGAATTACCTAATCCTTAGTCCTCATCCACAGTATTAATGTACTGTGGATGAGGACAGTACAGATAGGATGAGAAATGTACTATTAATAGCTTTAAAGGAACATGTGCACAAGACATATTAAAGTAACTTTTACATCTTACACATTTAATAGAAATATGTAATGGATACAACAAAACTGTGCAGAGTTTCTTTGGAACCAGACAAAACTTCTTCATTCCAGCAAGTACAAATTCAATTGTCTTTTCTTTGAAACATGTGAAATGCTAAGAAATTGTCTGAACTGATCAGACTATATATATGCCAATTCAAGTTTTGAGAAGTGATCACTTAATTGTTCGTTAATTTTTTTATAATTACTAATTATTTTAAACCATGTTTTGATCTACACAATTCACTACATTTGTCCCTTTGAATTTTAACAGTGGAATATCATATACTTCAGCTGTGACTGAGACATGAGCCAATGTATGCATGATTTATGACTCATTATTTTTATTCATCTTTTGAATGTAGTTAATGGTCTGTCTCCCCAACAATGTCCACATAATGCAGGATGAAATATGCTGGAATTTTTGAATAAATTCTGTATAATTTTTGTTGCACATGTCAGCCATGAAAGTTACTTTAATATGACTAATGTACCATATAAGATTGCAAGCTTTTGCAGGTGGATTCACTAATGAAACTGCAACCAAGGTCATAAATACTAAAGGAATGATAAAACATTTTTAGTGTTTGATGAAATTTGTATTCATGAATTGTTCCTGCTTCCCCCAATCTAAAATGACTACTTCATTCTTTCTGAGATGCTATTCCATATCAGTGAATAGTAAGAATGTTATGAAAAAGTGGAATTTCATTTTTAATTTCTGTATAAGATGAATAAGAACCATTCAATTTAGTTGTAACTTAAAAAAAAAAAAAAAGCAGCAACAGAATGGAGACCACTACAAACAGGATGGTCTCCATCCAGAAATTTCTATAATGTGTAAAATTTTAACTTTATCTCAACGCTTTAGTATACCATGCAGGAAATATATTCTTCTATTTTTATTAGAGAAATACAGCAATAAAATAATAGTCACGTTATTAGATTTAATTTCAAGTAAAAGATTTTGCAAGAAGCAGCTTTACACATTGCTATAATTTAAGCCTCATCTTTAGGTATGCTTATGTTTTCTTTCTCTTCCTCTGTGCCCTCTAACATAGTTGTCTCTAATAATCCTGCTTTGACTCGTTGATACATAAACTTTGTCTGTGAATACTGATATCTACAATAACACCTTTAAAGAAAAGTAAGAAAAACAAACAGATTTTTAAATTATACTTTTTAACACATTAAATGGATAGTGCATTTCAAAATAATACCCCCCCCACACACACAAAGTAAATTATCAATCATTGTTATAAACCTGAAAAGCTTTATAACAAAGTTTTCAGGCTTCGACATTTGTAATCTAAGAAAACTGAAAATTATTGTGCATGCATTATTTTGGAAGTTGTGAAGTATGTCACTATTATATTAGTGCTATTTCACAGAATGTACTATTTTTTCAATTTCTGAAATTTTCTAAGTAATAACAATCATATTTATTAAATTAGGGAAACAAAATGCGTGTTGAAAAGATTATTTTACTGATTAATAATAAAATAACTTTACGTTTCGACCACTGCATTGAGGTCATCTTCAGAAGGATACATTCAGAAGTATAAGAACAAGCTACAAGCTGTTGCACTCTATACAAGTAAATTACATCTACGTTATTAACTAATCTTTTTTCTTAGCCTGCCCTCTAGTGGGAAAAAAAAATTAAATAAATAAATGAAATAAAATAAACAAAAATAAAATAAAAACTACAATAAACTCTGCTAAAGTCCGCATGTACTAGGATTCTTCTGGAATTATACAGTTATATTATGATTATCTTCTGGATTTGTACAGGTTGCTATTGAATGTTCAAGGGAAAAAAAAAAAACACTTCACTAGGTCTCGTATTGAGATTTTTCTTCGTGGTTGCTATGAAGGTTGTAGATGGGTCCTCCACATTCTTGGAATTGTTAGACCATCATTTTTATTCAGATTCGGATCATGTTTGAGCATTTCACATGCTTCCTTGAATTTCCGCTCGAACCAGGTTTTGGTGCGGTGTAGGGACTTGGTACCTTTCCAGTCAATTCTGTGGTATGTTTGGAGTGCGTGGTCAGAAAGGCCG
Source organism: Typopeltis vanoorti (assembly GCF_054136105.1). Taxonomy (NCBI): domain Eukaryota; kingdom Metazoa; phylum Arthropoda; class Arachnida; order Uropygi; family Thelyphonidae; genus Typopeltis; species Typopeltis vanoorti. The sequence goes on along the minus strand of NC_143559.1, from coordinate 24,270,154 downwards.
GTTTTTCCAAAATGGAGGTATTTTATGTGACGTTTGTGTTCATCCTTTCTGATTGGGATGGTTCGCCCTGTTTCCCCTATGTATGGTATGTTACATGTGCAATCTATTTTGTAAACCCCTGGGTGGGCTAAGTGTGGCAGGGGATCCTTGGAAGAACTGAGTAGGTGTCTTAATTTTGTCGGGGGTTTAAAGGTGGTTTTGATGTTGTATTTGTGTAGTGTTCTGTCTATTTTTTCTGAAATGCCTCTAACATATGGTATAGCAATAGCATTCTTGAAATCTTTTTTGTTATTAGTGGTATCTTGTGAATGGTTTTTATACTGTATCCATTTTTTATAAAGGTATATTTGATGGTCTCATATTCATGGTTAAGAGCTTGTTCATTTGAACAAATGGTTTGAACTCTGTGTTTAAGGGTGCTTATAACCCCCTAGTTTTTGTGTTGGGTGGTGATAAGAAGTTTTGTGTATGTACTGGCCTGTGTGTGTAGGTTTGCGGTAAACTGAGAAGGAGAGACAGCCTGAAGGAAGACGTGTGACAAGTGTGTCTAGGAACGGAAGAGAGTTGTTTTTTTTCAATTTCAATGGTGAATTGGATGTGTTTGTGTTGTTTGTTCAGGTGGCTAAGGAATGTATCTAGTGCTTGGCGGCCGTGGGGCCAAATGGCGAAAATATTGTCGACGTATCTGAGCCAAATTTTGGGCTTTAGGCATGCCGATTCTAGAGCTCGTTGCTCAAAATCTTCCATATAAAAGTTCGCTATTGGGGGGGAGAGTGGAGAGCCCATGGCGGTACCCTCTTTTTGAAGGTAAAAATTGTTTTGCCACACGAAATATCCGGAGCGGAGTACGTGGGCAAAGAGGGCCGTGATGTCGTGTGGAAATATGTTCTGTAAGAGTAGGATAGTATCATTGATTGGGACATTGGTGAAAAGGGAAGTTATGTCAAAGCTGACTAATAGATCTTGGTCGTTGAGTGTAATATTTTTAATTTTGTTTATGAATTGTTGTGTATTTTTTTATGTAGGAAGGGGAATGACCAACCAATTCCTTGAGTGTGGCCGCTAATTTAATTCCTTCCACAATTGGATGTAATGGCATGTCTGTTTTGTGTACTTTTGGCAGGCCATAAATTCTGGGCGCGCGAGCATACTGCGATATTAATTTTTTGATCGTTTCTTCCGGCCACGTGTTAACTGATTTAAGTAGTTCAGTAGTTTTCTTTTTGTTATGTTGCATGGGGTTGTAATTTATCATTTGGTAGGTGTTGTGGTCCGATACCAAATGGTTCATTTTTTCAATGTAGGTTGTCCGATTTAAAACAACAGTGGTGTTCCCTTTATCGGCTTTAGTGATAATAATGTCACGGTTATTTTTTAGGGATTTGAGGGCCAATTTATCCGCTTTGTTTAAGTTGCTGCTTAATTTTTTGGTTGAATTTAGTAAACAGGCAGTTTCCATCCATATTTTGTCAGCTACATTTAGCTGACAATGCAGACTAATTTAGCTGACAAAATACACAAAAACCAGGGGTTATAAGTACCCTTAAACACAGAGTTCAAACCATTTGTTCAAATGAACAAGCTCTTAACCATGAATATGAGACCATCAAACATACCTTTATAAAAAATGGATACAGTATAAAAACCATTCACAAGATACCACTAATAACAAAAAAGATTTCAAGAATGCTATTGCTATACCATATGTTAGAGGCATTTCAGAAAAAATAGACAGAACACTACACAAATACAACATCAAAACCACCTTTAAACCCCCGACAAAATTAAGACACCTACTCAGTTCTTCCAAGGATCCCCTGCCACACTTAGCCCACCCAGGGGTTTACAAAATAGATTGCACATGTAACATACCATACATAGGGGAAACAGGACGAACCATCCCAATCAGAAAGGATGAACACAAACGTCACATAAAATACCTCCATTTTGGAAAAACCGGCCTTTCTGACCACGCACTCCAAACATACCACAGAATTGACTGGAAAGGCGCCAAGTCCCTACACCGCACCAAAACCTGGTTCGAGCAGAAATTCAAGGAAGCATGTGAAATGCTCAAACATGATCCGAATCTGAATAAAAAGGATGGTCTAACAATTCCAAGAATGTGGAGGACCCATCTACAACCTTCATAGCAACCACGAAGAAAAATCTCAATACAAGACCTAGTGAAGTGTTCCCCCCCCCCCCTTGAACATTCAATAGCAACCTGTACAAATCCAGAAGATAATTGTAATATAACTGTATAATTCCAGAAGAATCCTAGTACATGAGGACTTTACCAGTTTATTGTAGTTTTTATTTTATTTTATTTATTTATTTAATTTTTTTCCCACTAGAGGGCAGGCTAAGAAAAAAGATTAGTTAATAACGTAGATGTAATTTACTTGTATAGAGTGCAACAGCATGTAGCTTGTTCTTATACTTCTGAATGTATCCTTCTGTAGATGACCTCAATGCAGTGGTTGAAACGTAAAGTTATTATTTTATTATTAATCAGTAAAATAATCTTTTCAACACGTGTGTTTTGTTTCCCTAATTTAATAAATATGAATGCTGATCACTGTGTAACCTTAAAAGAAATAAGTAATAATAACAAATTTAATCATGTATACAGCACTGTTAGTAGCCTGTAAATCCCTTTACAAATTGATTATGATGATGAAATTTGCTACTTTAAAACAATTTTCCAAACTTGGCCCATCACGTATATATATATATAATATATGTATGCAGTTTGCTAAAGTTCAAAATAATAGCCCCCCCCCCGCCAATCATATATTACCTGATATGCAGACAGAAAAAAATTCTTTTGTAAACTTATATTTGTAATGCTGTGGCTCTTTGTCCCGTCTTATACAGCGACTGTGTGTCTTACTTCTGCAGTTTGGCCAAACTGCTGAAGACGAAACACTTTCTTACATATAAGCCAGCTAACTCAGTAAATTTCCTCGAACCTGGTGTTACCGACTGCGCTACACGTGTGCAAACACTAACGAAAGCACATTGGGCGGAATCGATTCATTACGCACAGAACACTCGTGATCAATTGATTAAGCAATTTCACAGGTTTCCGATTCAAATGAGTTGGAAATATTACACAAGGGTAATTGTGGGTACAAGGGGATGTTGAAATGTGTATACACAAATGTAAATAAGCAGATTTGCAATACTGTAAAAGTCGATTGTAGCTTAAAAATATCAAAGCGCTTTACATCGATTTTTACATACTTCAAGTCCCATGAGAATATTGTAAAATTAACCTTGTTTGTCTGTATATTTTGTGCTAGATATTATTGTAAATAACCCTTTGGAAATTAACTGTATATACATCTTTAACATGAATATTTAAAGTGTTAATTTTCCGGTGGCAAAACAAAGGCAATGTTTTGCCACCGGAACATTGTGTAATAGCTCTCTATGAGGACATAAGAAAGGTTGTTTATGGCTTTTGTATATGAGAAAGTGCTTACAATCTCTGCGCATAAACACCTCCAAAGTCATTCTAAAAGGTTCAAACAACTTTCTGCTGGCCGGCAACTTACGATCAAAAGGGTGCACAGACAAGAACAAAGAGCAGATTGAACTTAAAAGAAAATGAAAGAGTCATGCCAAATTCTTCAGGGATTACAACCCTTAGTGCAAGAACCCGAGATCACAAAATAAAAGGGGCTTCCAGTTGTCAGCAGAGGGTCATCAGAAGTCAGAACCAGATTGGAGGCGAACTGCAGACCATGAGCGGAGTTCGAACCAGAGCAGTGGCGGCAGAGAAAAGAGGTGAGGCAAGACCCCAGTTACTAAAGAGGAAAGCCGAGATCCAGGTGCCGAGAGCAAAAAGCAAAGCACTGTTACCAAAAGGAGCCAGAGCCAGTCGTCGGCAGTTAGAGGCACAGTCATCGGCGATTAGTAGCAGAAGTGACGCCAATTAGAAGCAGAAGTTCCAGAAGTAAGGATCCAGAGAAGAATTTGCCTGTATGCTGAAACCTCTTGTATGTGCTATTCTAATACTGCAGATTGCAGTCCAAAAGACCCGCTAATATCCCGAAGTGATACCTCTGTAGCAAGATACTCCTGAAGGAAGCCTAAAACTTGAGATGAAAGAAAAGCCATAAAGACTTTAGTAAAAGACTCTTGACTGAATGTGCGATACAGATCCTCTGTAACTTACTTCCCTTTGTATATTTTCTCTTATAATCTAGGAGATATGTTGTATATGGACTGTTAAGAATTAGTTTAAGAGTAATAAGAAGTGTCCATAAGAGAGTCAATTGGCATGTTAGAAGTTGATATCTAATTTGTAAAAACTAACCTCTTTGCGAGTAAACTAGAAGTTTAATAAGTTGAATTTGTAAGCAGAGAGTAAATAAGTTTTAGAGTTAAAGAGATTATTTAGTGCTGAAGTGAAAGGGTTCTAATTTTTTGCTAAAGATTTTATAAATGGGTAGAGAAAGCAATCTCCCTGTCGTTTGATTCATGTATATTTCATATTAATGTAAATAAATGTGTTTTAATTATTTGTTAAAAGTGCTGCCTGATCCTTTATAACTGCACTGTTATTAAATAAATCGGACTTGTGAGCAAGAAACAACTAAGGCATTAAGTAATTAAAAGCGCAGTTTTATTACTTAAGAACCACGACTGTTTATATAAACTGTAAGAGAGAGATCTACCGGAAGTTTTATCGAGTCATATGCCAAATATTTGATATACTGATGGTGCAGTCTGACAAATACATTTTTTAGTGTTCATAAGCATATGACTAATAAATACAGAAGATGGATAAACATAATATGCAGTAGAGTAAGTGAGAAAGGTTTCGTGAGAGAAAGTGCGCACAGCTAATTAGTAATATAGAATGTAATATCCAACAGCTAATAGGAGAATAAAGATATTACAATACAAGTATTGTAATATCTTGCAATTACAATACTTATTAGAGTATTGTAATTTCAAGAGAAAAAAGATATTACAATACAAGTATAGGAAAACAACACCCTTTATTACAATGTCGCAGCATCGACAGGATAAAATCCACAGTAGTTAAAATAAAAAAAAGTGGATTGGAACAGTAAAACTCGGACTCATGATGAATGATAAAGCTGGTGAAAGTCTTGATCATTACGCAGAATGAATGCTCGCTGAAATTAACTCACAGCTCTTTTTTGCAATGCCGATGACCTATTATACTGTAGTATATGATCTAACTAGAAAATTATATTTGCTTTCAAACACTAATGTTGTACTTGTTCTCTCACTTCGGGCACATTTTTTTAAAAAAAAAATGATACCACTCGGCGGAAACTTTGCTAAAAGAAGTCCTAAGCGTCGTCTGCTTCCATTGTTACGACTGCCGCACCTCCTCGCCACCAGTACACAGTTTAAAGAGAATTCACAAGTCTTCGTGACAAAAATCCTTACAACTCCCTTTGGGGGAAGCACATCCGTCACAGGAGTGTCGATGTTGCATCTAAAAGAAAACTCAGGCGAGTAATTGACTCTAAAATACAAGAAACGAGGTGAGAGCTTTATGGTGCGATGCAGCTCCCGCAAACAAACAAAACAAAAAAAAAACTATATAATCATCATTAACTAAACATCAAGAAAATATATAATCATTATTAAGAAACAAGCCAATAACAGTAATTAATTATATCAGTTTTTAATCTGGAAAGGGCATCGGTGTTACCATGACGACTACCCTTTCTATATGTAACGGTCATATTATAACGTAGGGCTAAAGCCCATCGGGACAACTTGGCACCATGAGGGGCACTTTTAGTTAGATAGGTCAGAGGGTTATGATCTGAAATTACCTGTATTTCAGCACCAAATACCCATGTGTCAAACTTTTTCAACACCTCCAAGATGCAAAAAGCTTCCCTTTCAATGGTTGACCATTTCATTTGACAAGAATTTAGTTTCTTACTGAAGTAAGCAATGGGCAATTCTTTTCCTTGTTCTTTGTTTTGAGCTAAGCATGCGCCAATTGCTGTTGCTGATGTATCCGTATACAACTGGAACGGCTTGTCGAGATCTGGAGTATGCAAAGAAGGCATTTTTATAAGCTCTTCTTTGAGTTTCGTAAAAGCTTCATCAGCATCCGTAGTCCAAGGAATATTGTTTGGGACACTTTTCTTAGTCAGATTTGTCAGTGGTAATACAATTTGGGAGAATCGTGGTATGTAGTCATGGTAGTAGCTAGCCAGCCCAAGTAGACTTCTTACTTCCTTCTTTGTCGCTGGTGTTGCTAAACCTTTTATAACCTTGGCCTTCTCTGGGTCCGGGGAATGTTGACCGGATCCAATCAAATGACCTAGGAACTTCACTTGATTTTTCCAGAATTCGCATTTTTCTAGGTTTACTGTTAAACCCACCTCTCTAAATGTTTTGAAGATTTCATCTATATGGGTGAGATGTTTTGACCATGTTTTAGAAAATATAGTCAAATTGTCGATATAAGATCGGCAGTATGCCTTATGAGGAGCTAGTGCTTTATCCAATGATTTCTGGAATGTACTTCCAGCGTTCTTCATTCCAAACGGTAAGACGTTCCATTGATAGTGACCAGAATGTGTCACGAATGCAGTGAAGGGCTTTGCTTCCTTTTCCATAGGGATTTGCCAATATCCCTTGGTGAGGTCAACTACAGTGATAAATCTTGCTTGTCCTACCTCAAATAATAAATCTGTAGCTATTTTCATTGGATAAGCATCTGGAATAGTAAAACTATTTAGTTATCTAAAGTCAATGCATAGTCTGACGCTTCCATTTTTCTTAGCCACACAAACCACAGGATGAGCCCATTCACTGACACTTGGCTCAATGAGACCCATATCTAACAGTTCTTTGACTTGTCGATTTACTTCCTTTTGTAGAGTGATTGGCACCCTATAGGGTTCGAGTCTCTTAGGGGAACAGTTCTCTGTAACTTTGATGGAGTGTCCGTCAACTTTGGCATGACCAGGTTTGGAACTAAAAACATCTCCATATTTCTGGAGGATGTCAAAAAGCTATTGTTTTTGTTCTCCCGTCAAGAGAGCTTTCATATCCTCAAGGTGTTTCCTAATATCTTCGACTGATTTATTCATCTTGTCAGCGGGTGCATAGTGGAGTGTTCCGAAATCTTCATCTAGCTTGAAAACTAGACAGACATGATTAATTCTTTGAATATATGGTCGAAGCTTATTTATGTGGAGCTCCCTGATACTTCCATCCTTCATCTCAACCTTCGCAGAATGTGGTCTAGTAAGTTGGACGACTGTAGCAGGTCCCGTCCAAGTATTTAGAAGCTTATGAGAGGATGAAGGTAACAATACTAAAACCTTTTCACCAACAATGAAGGATTTTTCTTTGAAACGAAGATTATATCTGGAGGAGTATTGTTCTTGAGACCCTTTGGCGTTCTCGGATGCAATTTCATGAGCTTTTCTTAGATTTTCAAGAAGCTCTGGTAAATAATTTTCAATCAAGCGAGAGGCTGTGGTTGGGATGCCTCGTCCACCAGTCCAAATTTCCTTTAACAAAGATAAGGGGCCTGGAGGTAATCTTCCATATACCATCTGGAAAGGTGATAACCCAGTAGTACTATGTGGTACTTCTCGGTATGCGAATAGAAGATAGGGAAGATGTAAATCCCAGTTTCTTCCATGCTCCTGTATATTCTTATTCATCATCTCTTTTAAAGTTCTGTTCCAACGTTCGACAGTGCCCATACTCTCAGGATGTCCTGGAGTGGAAAAAACGTGGAGCTATGCCTAGCAGATCTTCAAAAGCTTGAGTGAGTTTAGATGTGAAATTCGTACCTTGGTCGGTACAGACCATTTTAGGAAATCCCATCTGAGTAAAAATCCTCATCAGAACATTACATGTAGTTTTAGCACTTATTTCCTTGACAGGTTATGGCTTCGGCCCATCTAGTGCATAAATCAACAGCACATATTATGAATCAATGTCCTCTTCCCGATGGAGGTTCTAATGGTCCGACACAATCCACACTCCATACCTCAAACGGAGTTTCTGGTCTGATGATAGATCGTATGGGGATTCTATCTCTATATGTAGCAGTCCGTCTCATTTGACATTCCTTGCAGCTTTCGCAATATTTTTTCACATCTTGTTTAATGGTAGGCCAAAAGAATGAGTACTCGATTCGCTGAGATGGCCAGCAAGAGGGATTTCATGTGCCATCTTTAAGACATTTTCTCGTTTCACACACGGTAGCACTACTTGTCTAATATTCTCGCCACAAATATGTTCGTTATGAAGCAGAACCCCATTGTCAAAACGCATAGGCATTTTTCTGCCTTTTTGCCCATTCAAAACACCTTCGGAGCGTCTCATCATCCTCTTGAAATTTTCCGAATTCGAATTTTGTTTTTTCTGGTATACGCTCATTTTCTGCACCTGGTGGGGACTCTATCGTACTGACTGCCAATGCTGTACTGGTTATTTTCGAAGGAATGTCTTCGTCTTCATCATCTTCTGACCGTTTATCACTTAAATCTTTTGATTTCAGAACTGGTGTCTCCCAATGATGACTACTCTCATGTAGCTCGACGCTTTCGACCAGTATTTCATAGGCAGAGGAGCTCAGTAGCAGATCGGTAACCAGTCTTCTTGAGATGGCACATGTGACTGGAACATTACCATGTAAATTATCATCAATTTTCATTTCAAAAATTCTCAAGGGTGTTATTTCATTTTCTCCGAAAGCAAAAGTTATTTCTATCTTACTTTCTCCATCATGGGGCGTATCTGCCACTAAATCTTCACGCACTACCGATATTTGTGCTCCCGTATCTATTATTCCATTTAAAACCCTACTTCTGCATTTGATTTTGACGACCTTCAAATCATCTACATTTCGACCGATGCCCACTGATTTGGATACTGGAATGGAAATTTTGGCAGTCAACACACCTGATTTATTGTCATCCCCAGTGGTAGACGTTTGAACTAGGTTACTGTGTGCTGTAGCAGGAGTACCTTTTGGCTGACTATTTTTCATACAAAACTTGGCGATATGACCTTCCTTTCTACAAGTAAAACAAGTTGGTTTGTAGCGAGGCTTGTATGAATCATCAATTCACCGTGGCTGGTACCATCTCGGTGGACCTTGAGAGGGAGATAATAACTTATTCTTGAATGTTCGCTCAGCAGGTGGAGTATAAGGTCTAAACTTTTCAGTAACCTTGTCCTTCGGAATAGCTCCAATGGGCTTCCTTGATGTACTATGAACACTGTCGTATTCGTCCAATCTGTCAGCTAACTTGGTTGGAGAAACGAATTTTGCCCAGTCGTCTAAGAGATGTTCTCTCACTTCATGTGGTACTTTCTTCTTCAGTTGATCCGTAATAATTAGATCTTTTAACCCTTCAAAATCAAAAGAGTGGAGGCCACCAATCCACTCTTCGAAATAATTAGTTATTTCATAACAGAAATCCCTCCAAGATTTTTGCAACCTTTTGGTGCATCACAAACTTTTTTCTGAAACTTTCAGGATTCAGTCTAAATCTCTTTAGTAGAATTGTTTTAATATATTCATAATCTTCGCAATTTTCTTCTGACTGCTCTACCAATTAATTGGACAATCTCAAATGGTAACAAAGTCAAGAGACATGATATCCAGTTTTTAACATCTATTTTGGTTCTCTTAGCTTGTCTTTCAAACAGGGATAGGTATATCACAATGTCATCCTCTTGTAATCTAAACCTAGGCATTAGCTTAATTAGTTCAAGACAATATGGTTTATTGTCACTGGATACTGGAGTTGAGGTTGGTTGAACACGCGCTTCAATTTCCAGTTTCTTCAACTCGAACTCCATTTGTTCTCTTTTCTGTTGGGCTCCCAATTCATCTTTCTGGCATTGGGCTTCTAGTTCTTCCTTCCGCCGTTGAGCTTCTAATTCTTCTTTCTTCATCAGTTCTTCCTTGAGTCTGGTACTAATAATCGTCTCCAACATCCCTTTAACAAATTCTTCTTCATAAAATTTACTTCCCGTAATAATCATTTTAAGATCTATCACTTTCATTTCAACAGTTGGCTTCTCTCCCAATTCTTCAGCCAATTTACGTAAATCTTCGTTTCTACCTTTGGTTAAATAAGCCATGGTGCTTAACAATAACTCTCTTTACTGATAAAAAAAAATCACCCTTAAAAAGGAATCAATTGCAATTTTTTTTTTTTTTTTTAAATGCCCAGAAAGAGATGTATATATTTGGCGATTATGGGACTCATAACTAAATTCAACATATCATTTGTAAACATAAACAATCTTACAATATTATCAGATAAAAAAAAAAAACTTCAACTACACAATTTATTATACTTTCAAATACACAAATATATATATATACATATATATGTGGATATATAAAAACAAAACCAAAAAGAAATAGTTCCGATTTTACACCGCTACTATATAATAACTTAAATCTCGAAACAGAACTATCAAAACAATATGCAAAAATGAACTATGATAACACTGTTGTGTTCTTTCTCTGGTGAGAAATCACAAGTACTGACTGTTCCAAGATGGAACAAACATGCGAAACTCGACAAATCGGTAAATGCAGAACAGAACAAAATAAATTTAAAATGAAAAAAAAAAAAAAAAACTATTCTGATTTATCTGGGACGAAAATATAGCTTGAACACTGGCGTGTTTTTCTTTTATCCAAACTATTGTACTACTGTTCCAGGATGGAACAAAATTTAAATACTGATGTATTCTTTCTCTGGCAAGAAATCAAAACTACTACTGTTCCAGGATGGAACAAACTCCGAACGCCATTTTTTTTTTTGTTTTGTATCAAAACAGACTTTCGCCCAAATAATCAAAATAGAACTCTAAAAACATGGGAGCATACATTTACATAACGAATTGCTCTCACCTTGTAGATCCTACCGGCTGTGCCAGTAAAACTCGGACTCGTGATGAATGGTAAAGCTGGTGAAAGTCTTGATCATTACGTAGAATGAATGCTCGCTGAAATTAACTCATAGCTCTTTTTTGCAATGCCGATGACCTATTATACTGTAGTATACGATCTAACTAGAAAATTATATTTGCTTTCAAACACTAATGTTGTACTTGTTCTCTCACTTCGGGCACATTTTTTTAAAAAAAAAGTGGATACCACTTGGCGGAAACTTTGCTAAAAGAAGTCCTAAGCATCGTCTGCTTCCGTTGTTACGACTGCTGCACCTCCTCACCACCAGTACACAGTTTAAAGAGAATTCGCAAGTCTTCGTGACAAAAATCATTTTGTCACGAAGTTTTGTAAATAAAGAACAGGCAAATAAACAGAAAGTGTATATATATATAGTGTAAAAAATTTCACCATGAATGTGAACAGCAGTAATTCAGAAGCCACTAGTACTAACAAGATGGGGGATATAGAATTTTTTAGAACTGTAAATCCTCACCTCATTATCCCTCAATTCTCTGGAGAAGACCACGATGATGTTTTGTCTTTCTTCAAGTTTGTAGAAGAGCTAAGGAACGTCGGAAACTGGTCAGACTTCCAGCTTCTAATAATACTTAGGAATAAACTGATTGGAAGGGCCAAGAATTTTTTGTATTCCTCTGCCATATAGAGAGACACTTTGGAATACAAAAAATTCAATGATACCCTGATATCTCAGTTTTCCAAAGTTAAAAATGTGGGTCCGAACGTGTGGAGGTTGCAAGAATGTAGACAAAAAACAGAATCTATCATTGATTATTACAATAGGTTGTCACCTTAGCTAATAGCTTGAGCGTGTTCAATGAGGAAAAAAGCCATCTCGAATGGGTAGTCTTCATTCAATTTAGACTGGGAGTAAGAGAGGAGTTAAGGAAAGCACCATACAAAAAAGGAATAAACAACTTACAAGAATGCTACATCACTGTAAAGGAAAGGGAAAATAGAATAAGAGAAATTAGTCACTCCCTTGACTTTAGACAAGAAAGACCCCCAGATTCAACTAAAGTTTCGTTCAACAGCTTAAAGATGGTAGGCGCAAATACACAAACGGAAACTGGAAATAGGAAGGGTTTCGAAGTTTCACACCTTGCTGCACAAAATTCCGTGAAACAATCACAAGAACCACCCAGCATAGAACAGGTATATAAAATGGAACGAGGAAAAAATAAAAAAAGAAGTTGGAACAGATAGCAGAGAACTTGAGGGTATATAAGAGAGAGGAACAAGGGAGCTCAATAAGAAAAGGAGTTGGTGCTAATTTAAAAGGAAAATGCAAAATTACTAAATTAAATGTAAATAATAACACAAGGAGAACCTGCAAAGAAAAACATAGGCAACACAGAATGCTAAGTGTGAATGGAATGACTCAGGGGCAGGAAGAGTTACTAACGACAGTGCATGGCCTAATAAAAGATACGCCCTGTGAGGTTCTCCTAGACACAGGAGCCCATGTCTCTGTTATCTCTTGGCCTTTATTTTCTAAACTAATTCCTAACCAGGTCATTGCACTAGCCCATCCAACCAAACTTTCGGGAGTGGCAAAAACAGAGCTCCACACTAATACAAAGTTAAGGATGGTCATCACTCTGCCTAGGTTTCAATTGAACTTGTTTCATGAATTAATTGTTTTCCCTAAAACCACGAGCACAACTGATCACATAATCTTAGGCATTAATTTCCTAAAAAAGTATCAGTTTGCATGCAATTTTGCCACAGGCACTGTGTCTCTATGTGGGGTAGAGCTTAAACCAAATCCCAGGTTCAGGGAGCAACAACGTCAGGATGAGGATGAGACAAGGGATATAACAGGAGATAAAAGCAGCAAAGCAGATGGAGAAAGGTCCTGACTGGAGGGAGGAGTTAATAAGAAACGCCACAGGTGAAACTACTTCTACGGAAGAAAAGAGGGTGATTGAGGAGTTCCTACACACAGCATTCTAGAAATACAATAAGGTTTTTACTGAAGAGATCAACTCGTTGTCCTGTATGGATTTAGTGGAACATGCTGTCCAAATCACTTCAAAAAATCCTGTTCACATCAAACACCAATTAAACAGATGGAGGAACTCCAATTAATGCTGCAGGAATACGAAGAGGCAGGGATAACTGAAAAATCAAACTCTCAATGGAACAGCCCTTATATTCTAATACAGAAACCCAATGGCGGTCTTAGATTCATTCTGGATTTGAGAGAAGCGAACAAGCTCACTAGACTAATTGACTTCCCATTATGCAAAATAGAAGAGCTACTGATAGGACTGGAAAATGCAAAATACTTCTCGAAACTAGATTTGAATTCAGGTTACTATCAGATCCCATTAACTCCTTAACATACAAAGACGTCTGTGACACGTCTCTTGTTTATTGATTACAATAAACAAAATATTGATATACAAAAATTGATTTTGAATTTTGGTTTCACATATAAATACAACTGGTCCGCACGGTTAGCCCAGTGGCTTTGCGCTTCGCAACCATATGCCTGGGGAAGGAGTGTCCTAGGTTCGATTCCCGTCGGAGACGTGAGGAGCTGAAGGATCTTCCTCAGCCATAGTCAAGTTAGCCGGTCTTGGGCGTGGGCAGTAGGGTTTTTTCTGCCAGTTTATCTGGCGTTTTTCATCCCGCAAGCAGGCAAGCCGGCCCCGTGAACACACACGGATACAGCCAAGAAAACCTTGAGGCATAGGAGTGACCATTCTATCCTCGTATTTCGGTTACGAAATCCAAGCATGCTTGGAAGGTTGTGGGCCTGAAAGGCCTGTTAAAGCCATTGGGATAGATATAAATACAACCGAATATAGATGCCACAACAATCTTGTGCCTATTTCCTTTCAGCCGAGAAAAGTTGCCAATGGCATGTATCGGCTATTTCGTTTGCGTTTGCACAAATTCATCATTATTTTTTAAATAATGATGAATTTGATCCAGCAAATCACCCTTGCCCAAAAAATTGGCAGAAAAACGACCGCTTTCTGATTTTTAATTGGTACGTTAAGAGGTTAAAGAAGGAAGACAGGAAGTACTTTGCGTTCACAACGAGATGGCAAAACTACCGACTGTGTAGGCTCCCACAAGGTGCACGAAACTCTGCCATGTCATTTCAGTCCCTTATGAACAAAGTCCTCGCTGGCATCCTGGGTAGAGGTGTTACTTGCTTTCAAGATGACCTACTGATCTATTCACGAGACCTACACACACACAAGGAAATACTATCAATCGTGTTGGCAAGATTGCATCAGGCCAAGTTGTCTTTAAAATATTTAAAATGTCAATTTTTTTTAAGGGAAGTGGAATACCTGGGTCACAAGGTTAGTGAACATGGAATAATTCCTACTCAAAGCAACATATGTGCCATTCTTGATGCAAAAATTCCAAGTGTGGTGAGGCAGGTCTGACGACATATAGGGATGATAAATTTTTATAGAAAATTTATTCCAAATTGTTCCATGCTGATGGAGCCTATTGTCAAACTGACAAAAAAAGAGGGTAAAATTTAATTGGACCAATGAGCAGCAAAGCACCTATGAATCTCTAAATTTGGCCCTGTCCTTACGTACCCTAATTTTGGGGAGACTTTTTTCTTTCGGCAGATGCCTCATACGATACCATTGCTTCGGTGTTGGAACAGAAGCATGGGGACGATTTCCGACTCATAGCCTTCATTAGCAGAAAGCTCTCATCCTCCGAGCTGAACTATTCAGTCATAGAGGAGGCCTTGGCAATCGTGTTTTCATTCAGGAAGTTAAGATATTTGCTGTTAGGACAACATATAATACTGAGGTCGGATCACCAGCCACTATCTTTCCTGTTCTCCATGAAGGATAAGAACCAAAGAATAATTAGGTGGACCCTGGAGCTCCAAGAGTACAACATAGTATATCCCAGGATAGAAAAATGTGGTGGCTGACTACTTATTAAGATCTCTAAGAACAAACAATGAAGGAGATGAGCCTAGTAACAGCGATATTTCCAACCCCATACATAAGATTGAGAGTTTAGAAGAGAACTAGAATAAGCCCCCCACTTTCAATCATGGGAAAAACCTCTTATTATTGCAGCTCAGTGGAACGACCCCATGTGGAGCAGTTGAAAAGGGAGAGCCACTGCCCAGTGAGTTTTCATTCCTATAAACCCTACACATGGACGGTGATGGGCTTCTACTGTCCAAGCAAGAAGGGATGGGAAGGTGGAGATATAAAATACTGGTCCCGGCAATCATGACCCCATGGGTGTTTCATACCTTTCATGATTCTGACCTAGCAGGGCATCAGGGATTCAAGCGTACGTTGCAATGCATCTCCCAGAGCTATCTGTGGAGAGGCATGGTGGTGGTGGTGGGGGGGATGTGCTTTCATATGTGTCCTCCTGCCATATCTGCCAAAAGAACGCCGGCTTTAGAGGAAAGGCCCCTGGTGCAACCTTTCCTATCCCTGTCCGACCCTTTCAGGCAGTGGCAGTGGACATAATCAGGCCCCTACCCACTTCGCAGAAAGGAGATAGATACATAGTGGTCGCAATAGACATGTTTACCAGATTCCCTGAGGCAGTGGCAATGAGAGATCATTGCCATTGCTTCAGGTCGCAGACTGTAGCTAATAAATTCTTAAAACTAATAGTATCCAGGTATGGGACACCACAGACTCTCCTTTCTGACCAGGGTGCAAACTTCACAGCAGAGATTATGCTGCAGTTATGCAAGACACTCAAAATAAAAAAGATATTCACTACCCCATATCACCCCCAAGGGAACGGAATGTGTGAACGGCTAAACAAGACTCTAAAGCAGACACTACACTGGCTAAGCTAGCCGACAATAAGGTGACTAGTTGGGATATGTATTTTGCCACAAACATTATTCGCCTGTAGGACTGCCATTCATTCAGCAATAAGAGAGAGCCCTGCAGTTGCCCTTTACGGATTCGAACCGAGTTTCTCTTGTGATTTAAAATACTCTCATGTCGACTCCGGTTTTACAGACATACACGAGTATTTGAATTGATTGAGCATAATAAGATAACTCACAATATGTTAGCAAATCTAGCAAACACAGTTCACAAAAAACCAGAGCATATGTCAACAAGCTTAGAAAGTATAAGGAATTGATCCCTGGAAACCTAGTTCTCCTTGAGCAAAAATCAATACGGAGGAAAGGAGGAAAATTTGGAAGAAGTGCACTGGGCCCTTATGAGATCCTGGAGAAACTTCCTCCATTAAATTTAAAATTTCGAGACGTAAAAAAACCCTGGAAAGATCATTATAGTACATTCAGATAGGATAAAGTTATATAACAAAAGAAATGACAGGCTTGTGTGCTTGGGTGACTCCTTAGACTCATTGTTGGAAAAAAGGCCCTCCAGCTATCAAGAGAGGAGGAAAGCTGGGGCACACTATGCCGATCAAGGGAGAAGGGATAATCTCATATCTGAGGAGGATGCTGCCAAATGATGAGAATGAACGCTGCGAGCCCCCAAGGGAGGGAAGTACAGAGGCTGATGATACAGGGAGCAAACGGCACTTTCAGACACGATACCTCTTAAGATCAAGAAGCACTGTAAACAGTATAGAGAGAAGCAGTAGTAATAAAAATCACCGCCTAGGCAACAGGAAAAATATTAGAAGGAGAGCAGGGTATCAAAACGGGATAAAATGCTTAAGGGATAATAACAAACAAAAGTCACAGCGCCAGTCACGTCAAGAAGAGTCCACAGGTCAGGCTGATGGCATTCCCTGCTTAAAATTTAAAGACAAATCTGAGTATTGTCCGACCCAGAGAAAGCACGAGACACGATACAGAAATAGATTAAAGGAAAAATTTTTCATGAAGGGGTGGGCGATTGTAGCTTAAAAATATCAAAGCGCTTTACATCGATTTTTACATAGGCTATGGTGAATGGAGATTCATCATAGAAATCAAACAGAACAAATCCATCAATTTCTTAAACTTGACATTAAATCAGAAAAAACAACAAAATAGCCATGAAAACATACCACAAACCCAAGCATATCGGAAACTACCTCCATTTCTACTCATACCATCCATATTCTATTAAAAAATTGGTCATCCTATCACAATTAATAAATGCTTATAAGTTTTCAACTAACCATAATTATCTCAACACAGAAATAAAAAAAACTAACAGAGATTTTTAAAAATTGCAACTATCCCACACAACTAATAAATTATGCAAACAGGAGAGCAAAAATCCATCAAAACAACCCATCAACCAAAACAAACTTCCCAACAAAAAAAGTTATCAAACTGCCATACATCCATACACATACAAAGCCTACAAATACATTTTCAAACATACAGACTACAAACTGTTATTCACTACAAACCAAAAATTGGCAAACCTTCTGAAACCCACTAAATCTCACACAGACAAAGAAATATTAGAACACCACAACGTAGTCTACAAATTTCCCTGCCAAAAAGACCGTGATATCACCTACACAGGTTCTACCATCAGGTCTTTATGGGCAAGACTACAAGAACACTTCTGTGACTGTAACATCCCTATTCCAGAACATTTAAACACTAAAAAACGCAACATCAAAAAGAAAAATAGAATACAAAGTACAGGGAAAACAGAAATACCAGTTCACGCCCTTGAACAGAAACACACCCCGCAAATCGACAAGGCCATATAATAGACAGACAAGACAACGAAACAATGCTTAGAATATCGGAAACGATAGCCATAAAATGTGACGAGAACTCAATCAACAACGTCCACCAATCCTAAATAATCTCTGAGTATTCGAAGCTCTACAACATAAAAATTAGGTCACAACCCCGACCAATAGGCGATAACACGAACACTTCAAAGGCAGAAATAACAAGCTGACATGACATAGCATCCAATTCCACCATGAGTTCAGACAACGACCCACACTGTCGAAATGGCTCGTACCCCATCAACCATATTCCCTGACCCCTTTTCCCATAAACACTTCCCCTTCCTCTAAAAAACAGTTTCCAATTTCAGCCCCCTTTTCATCTTTTCCCATCCTACAAAAAAGCGCTCCGCCCATCCTTAAATATAATATATACATATTATATATATATAAAAAAAAGGTTTTTTCAAATTAATTCTCCCACATTGTCACTCCCCTTTCAACACCATAGCAGCAGAAGTATGCACACTGCAGAAAGAAGACAGGCAACAACATCCAAGAAAAGGTATGTGCAAATTTTCTTCTATTACGCTACATATATTTGTCTCTAAAAATACATCTGCAATGCCCTAAGAATTCTTGAGTAAAAAGCCAATAACATTAAAAAAGGGACACTCCTAAACAGAAGCAGGCAAAATAGCCATAAAAATAATAGTTTTTAAGAGGAGTAACATGGGAGTTTTTCCCAGAAAAAATACCTGTCTTTTAATGGTATTTTTTTAAAATGATTAAAGTTTGATTTTCTGTATTGATAGCTCAAATACTTAAATATTTATACTTCCTGAGGATTGTTGATCTCCCCCCCCCCTTCAAAGAACCAGTACCAGGCCATGGACCAGAAACATGGACTTTGGGAAACAGTCTTAAAAGAAAGGTATGATGAAGCACAACCTGGTTTGGATTTCCAGATCATAATAGATGCGTTTCACATAAACAATGTCAAGTTATAGGTGTGCTTGTTAGTACAAACCCCACACAAAATTAAAAGTAATTTTAATTTTGTGCGGAGTTTAAAAGTGGTACAGGATTTGCAAAACATTCTGCTTATTCTTTCAGATACTCTATTTTTTATATCATCAGATCTGTTGGTCATGTGGATAATGTCTCTACTCTGCAAACAATAGGCTGTGGTTTGCATCCCACTGTGACATTAATAATACAAGTTTGCATTTGAAAAAGTATTGTGTTTGGTATGATACTTTTATAAGAGTGCGAGAGTTCCCACATTACCTAACCTTTAATTTACTCATGCTACTAAAATGTATAATAGTGTAACACTTCATTGGTAAATTGATATAAAAAATATGGAATAGCTATAATTTCCTTGTAATCTTTTTTTTTTTTTAACTTCATTACACACAATTCCATAGAGAATTTTCTTAGTTGATATAATCATTTTTTAATAAATGCATCACTAATTACTTTATTTTTTGTAGACAATACCTAGTTTTGTGTCAGTAGCCAACTAAGTGGCAGGCTACTGACTTGTATGTCTTAGTTTTTGGTAGGCAGTGAAGGACATTCAGTCTAAGCATGTTACAAGTATGTACAGAAACAAATAATTACAGTATATTGAAGAGCTATTGGCTTGGCACTTTTACATACACCTTACCAAATGTACAAAATTCCTTGAAAATCTGATCCCCATTGAAAAATTCCTCTGAAATTCTCACATTGTTTTATTTACCATTTTACAGATAAATACTATGAAAACTACTCCAAACATCTGGTTGACCTTCTGATCAGATCTTCTGAATTATGTACTGTAGTCATTGTAAAACTGTCATAACTATGCATTTGAGTATTTCTGAACAAGCACCATCTACCCCGCCCCCAGAATCTGGGGGGGGGGGGGTAGATGACTTGTCTACTTATTTCAGATTTCTGGTGGCTTTCTTTCTTTTTTTTTTTATTTCAACTATTCATTTATTCCTGATTGCATTTCTCCAGCATATTTCAATCACTGTTCTGTTCACTTCTTATCTCATTTGAAAAAGTATTAAACTAATTTGTAAAGATAGATCATGTAAAGATGTCAGTGAACATTCACCTGAAATTGGGATAAAATGTATCTAAAAATCATTATGGGTGTTACATTTTGAAACTTATGTCAAATTTTATTTTATATTACATAGAGAAAATGAAGCAGCAGTACTGTGTGACCACAGATAGGAGAACCTCAGTTGGCTCGGTGCCAAGAAGAGTCGATTCATGTTGAAGGAGAGAAAGAAATAAGGCGATGTACGAATTGGTCACCAACAAGCAAAATCACGTGCTTCATACATAAATTTTCCAACTGTATACAAGCAAAATAGTTACCACTTTATAAACTACAATATTCATAAAAGAGAAGTTAATTTTCTGACAGTGCAATAATAAACAACTCATCCCACAATTGGGACTCATTACCCAATTGTGGGTAATGAGTCCCAATTATTGGAATTATCTGTTATTGGAATGGATTCTCCTTCTTCTGACATGTACAGAAGTGTCGAAGGGGGTCTTGCATCTGTGGGCGTCCAGTACTTTCATTATCAGCAGAAAGCTAACAAGACTGTTAAGTCTGATAACATCTCAAACCTAAAAGTCACTGAGGGAAAATAAAATATATTTCATAGGATGCCTTGGGCAGCACTTGCATCTTAAGTGGTGCAAGCTAAGATACAATCCTCAACTCCAATGTTGAGGATTGTATTCTCATCAGCAGCTCTCTGGTCAATTTTCAGAAACTTTCAAACTTTAGATTTTTTTTCCTTCAGTTATGAAATATGGATGGATCTTTAATATTCCCTCTTTCTATTTATTTCATAGATTTTAAGAAAATTTATAGTATACTTATTACATATAGCATAGCATAGTATACTTATCACATCATTTAAACTTAAAATTAGAGCAATTTCCTCAGTGTTGCTGAAATCATTAAGTTACAGATACGTATACATTCTTTGCCATTGGTGTCATGAGATTATCATGGTTGTCATGCTGCACAATCTTGATTCTAGCTGGATAGTAATGATGAGTATGATATTCAGATACCATTAGAACACTGAGTGATTGAAAAGAGTACAGAGGAGAGTAAGAAATATGTGCAAAATAAGATGGAAACAAAACCTTTTATAAAGAAAGAAAAGGATATTAGCGTTCATTATTAGATACATATTCACAAGAATAAATAGTTATTATGTTGCAAATATTTTGACCAGAAATTAACAATACATCATCAGTGCATCAGCATAATCACAAGGTGAAGTTAGAACAAAGAACGTTAATCCTATTTACAGAGCTGAGCCACATGCCTGAATGCCACCATAATGGTGATTACAAAATCAAATGAGATTACAATTAAAGTCAGAAATAAAATTAAAATGCTTTGAATTACAAAAATTAACAACATTTAGATGAATAAAATGATTGAATGATACGGCAGTATATGAAAAGGAAAAGAAAAAGTGGAGGAGTAAGCACACCATTGCCACTTATGAGGAAGAGACTATCCTAAATCTTGGCATTAAGCAGGCAATCATTTTAATTTAAGCGTGTGCAGTGTAAAAGTATTTCAGCATTCTCTTTAAAGACTGGCTACAGACAGCATGGATAGGGTTGTAAATTATTCTGATATTATGGCTCTTAGGTAGGTAAGTGATCTCGATGGAAAGATTTCCAATGTATGAGGCAGAAATAGTCTCAGTACTCAATGTTCGTATTCTGGCATGAGAGGGGGTATCAGACGATACTAACCTCTGATCTTGGAATATCCATTAAAGGTGAAACTGGTGGATAAGAAAATGTTCTTTTAGTTTGTTTTTCAAAATAAAGATTGTGCATTTTTCCCCCTATAATGTGAATTATGCCTGCTTTCTGAGAGAGATTGTGAAGAAATGAAACATGAAGATATTATCCACTACAAGATGGGCATTCATGAAATCATTATCGTTAAAATTTCAGTATGTACTCTCAGGACACACAGGATATTATAACTTCTTGGCAATAATTTTTTTTCCAAATTAATCTTTATTGTTAGTCTTCTAAGACACTTCTTACCGTATCAATCCACATATACCTTAAACTCACTCTGAGTCTTTTTCCTGACATCCTAGCAAAACACTTGTTCCTCTAAATTTTCTTCATCTGCTCTGTTTAAGTGATTATGCCATCGGAGTTTAGCTTTAGTAACACATTCCTCAATGCTAACAATGTCGAGTTCTTTCCTAATATCGTCATTTTCAATATGATATTGCCATTGATGCCATCTGCTCATTCCCATAATCTTTTTAAGAACTTTCATATTTCTGGTTTCCAGTCTTTGATCAAGTGCTTTATTTCTAACCAAGAATTCATAATTGAAAATTAGTTTGAACACTGTCTTCCTTAGTTTAGTGTTTTGGCTAATTTCTCTCTTTTTTTCTAATTTCATAAAAATTTCAGTTGACTTCCTACCATATGCTTATTTGTTGTCTATTTCCATATTTAATTTGTCATCATCACTAAAAATTGTGAATGAGCCTTCTTCCTAAACAGCTGAAAATGTTTTACTTGTTCTATAGATTCTCCATTCAGGATGCAGTTGATATTTATGTTCCTGCCTATTTTCAGTCTATCATTTTATTGCTGATTTTCAATGGATTATAACAGTTATTCAATTGAGTTAGGATATCCTGCAGACTTGTACTAGATTTATTTAAGGGTATAAGATAGTATGAATAAAGTAAAGGGCTGAGATTAATATCTCCATATTTGATATCAAGTTCAATTCCACTTTCTTTCATGATGTGATCCATGTATTATTATATGGTATCTCAAAGGTATCTGGAGACTCATTATGGGAAACCAAACAAACTATTATACACAAAAAAACCTATCATATCTCTCCTTAAACACATTCACTGTCAGGGAGCTCAACTAATTCTGGCAATCTATTCCACTCATTCACCACTCTCCATGCAAAAGATCTAGTCCACACCCTTAGCAACCACACTCTTACATAACTTCCATGGATGGTTCCTAGTTCTTTGACTACTTGTCATATATTGAAAAATTTCATCTGCATCAATTTTATAAATTCCCTTTAATATCTTAAAAGTTTCAATCATGTCCCTGATTTTCTGGCTATCAACTAAACTTTGTAACTCACAAACCTTCAACCTATCCTCATAGGGAGAATTCCACAGACCATGTCACAAGATTATTTACTTGTCTCTGAATCTTTTCTACCACCTCCTGGTTCCTAAGAAATTCAGGTTACCAAATCTGTGCACAGTAGTCAAATGCAGCCAAATCATAGCCTTATAAAGAGGGATAATAACTTCCCTATCTTCACTTGTTAGCATGTTTTTCAACACCAAAGTAATCACTTGAGTCATTTTACCAACTTTTGCAATATGCCCTCTGAACTTTAATTCTCTGTCCACCATTATCCCTACCTCATCAGTTTTCTGAAATCCAGTACCAACAATATCATACATCATATTTATTTAACAATTCATTTAAATCATCCTGCAAGAGGTCACTTTTATCAACTATTGCTCTTCTCGGTTATGCATTATCAGCACACAACTGAATACTCCCTCTTAAATCTTTCCATATATATATATATATCATCATCAAATTCCTGCCATGTACCCTCAAGGGGTATACAGGATATGATAGTACTACATGAAAAATTTACATTATTACTAACTTACTATCTACAATTTTCCTCCAAATCAGACTGTTACTTGTCAAGACTCCAACATTATTGGATCTTATATTTCTATCGTCTAAGGCACTTTTAACCGTACCAATTTACCTATATCTTGGTCTTCCTCTGGGTCCTTTTCCTGCCGACCTGGCAGAAAATACTTGCTTTGCTAATCTTTCCTTGCCAATTCTGTTTAAGTGACCATACCACCTGAGATTAGCTGAGCTAACACATTCCTGGATGCTGACAATGTCAAGTTCTACCCTAATATCCTCATTTTTAATATAATATTGCCATTGATGCCATCTGTCAAGCCTCTAAGCTTTCTCAAGACTCTCATATCTGCAGTCTCTAGTCTTTGGTCAAGTGTTTTACTTCTGACCCAGCTCTCAGATCCATAAGTTAAAACTGGTTTGAACACTGTCTTGCATACAGCTAATTGAGTGTTCTGACTAATTTCTCTCTTATTCCATATGAATTTATTCAACTGACTTCCTACCATACCAGCTTTATTGATTCTGTTGTCTATTTCCATATTTAATTTACCATCTTCACTAAAAATCATGCCTAAGTAGCTGAAATGTTTTACTTGTTCCACAGGTTCTCCATTCATAATGCATTGACATTTTC
Organism: Typopeltis vanoorti; assembly: GCF_054136105.1. Lineage (NCBI taxonomy): Eukaryota > Metazoa > Arthropoda > Arachnida > Uropygi > Thelyphonidae > Typopeltis > Typopeltis vanoorti. The sequence continues at coordinate 24,246,182 of NC_143559.1, read as the reverse complement.
AATGCTTTCTGCCTATTTTCATTGTCTTTGTAAATGTAGTAATGTAGGTCAGGTATTGCTGACCATCATACCATATCTATTACAAGAGTTATTCAATTTAGTCAGGGAATCTTGCAGGCTTCTAGCAGATTGATTTATTTAGAAGTATAACATTGTCCGCATAAAGCAAAGAGCTGACATTAACATCTCCAATTCTGATATCAGGTTTAATACCACTTTTTCATAATATGATCCATATAGATAATGAATAGGGGTGCTTAAGGGTCAAAGCTGTATAACTGAGAGGAGACCTCCACAAGGAATGCGGAGAACCGACCAGGGCTTCTGACCTAATGTCCAATCCTGACCTTCTCGTGGTGCACCCTGTTGGGTATCTACTTTGATACTGAACGAACGAGGATGGGCTGGCAATTTGGGATTTAGCCGACCAAATTGTATTCTTATTGGTTAAACCAAAATAAAAAATGATGGTACAACATGACAAAATTTCATGCCGGCTGGGGCGTCGCCCGGTTAAACAAGGCCCCCGTTGTTTTCGCCAGGGAACCAGGGCGAACAGCGAAAAGTCAGCTACTGGAACAAATCTGAAAACAAACCCCAACTCAACATCACCAGAGTTAAAGATCGGTACTATCAACGTAAGAAGCCTGAATGGCAAAGAAATGGAGCTAGCTGAGGAATTAGATAAGTACCAGATCGACATAATAGGGGTGACTGAAACAAAAAAGACCAAAACTGGTGAGATCTTTCTGAGCAATAAATACAAAATGTTATATTCAGGCAATGACAATCAAGGAAAAGAAGGAGTAGCCATAGTATTCAACACAAAATACGAGGCTAATCTTCTTGAATGGCAGTCAGTCTCAAGTAGAGTAATGTGGGCAAATATGAGAATGGGGAACTGGATAATGAGACTTATTTGTGCCTATGGTCCCACAGAAGGTTCTACTAAGGTAGAAGTGGAGGAATTTTTTGAGGCTTTAGAAAAAGCAACTGACACAATGAAAAAGGAAAAGTTGGTCCTTGTTGGGGATCTAAATAGTAGAGTAGGAAATGATTGTGAGACATACAAAAATATTTTGGGAAAATTTGGAGAAAAGAGCAAAGCTAATAATAATGGCAAATATCTGTTGGATTTCTGCTCAGGACATGGACTGGTTATTACTAACACCATGTTCCAACATAAAAATGTGCACAAATTCACATGGAGAGAAGAGGCTAGGAATAAGAAAAGTCTCATTGACTATGTTATTGTTGATAGTGATGTTTTCTCCCTGGTGCAGGACACCAGAGTGTACAGAGGATTTGAAATTGGAAGTGATCACTATTTAGTCTTGAGCAGGATAAAATTGAATTTCATATTGAAAAGAATAACATGTAAGAAAGTTTTAAAGCGAATAAAAGTTGAGCAGCTCTCAGATGTGAACTGTAGACTAAAATACAGAAATATTATTGAAAAGAAAATGAAAGAGTTTGAGAACAGGAATCAAACCTTGGAGATTCAGTGGCAAACTCTGAAGGAAACATTGATTGATTCTGCCAGAGAGGTATGTGGTGAGGTTGTGTGCAAGGATAAAAAAATCAGAACTCCCTGGTGGACACAGGAAGTTAAAGAGGCAGTGAAGGAAAAGAAGAAAGCATATCAAAAGTTCCTGGCAAATAAGTCAGCTTTTACTCTTACAGAATACAGAGACAAATGTAAGAAAGCTAAATGGTGTGTAAAACTAGCTAAACAAAAGTCATGGGAGGACTTTGGCAAGAATATAGAAAATAAATATCAAGAAGGTGGCAAAATATTCTGGAGGTTGTTGAAGAAGCTTAGGAATGGAGGAAAGAGTGCTGTAAAAGGAATTAGAGATGATAAAGGTGAAATGAAAACAGGAGAAAAAGATATCCTTGAAGTATGGAGTAATTACTTTGAAAAACTGCTAAATGAAACAAGCAGTGATGACAGCACAGTGATAAAAAACACTGACCAGGCATGCAGTCAGGAATACGTATCCATACTTGAAGTAGAAAAAGCCATCAAAGGCTTGAAATGTGGAAAAGCAGCAGGAGTAGATGATATTCGACCAGAAATTCTGAAGTATGGTGGTATAAGAGTCTTACAGTGGCTGCACTGCATAGTTCAGAAAGCCTGGACAGAGGGACGAATTCCCGATGATTGGAGTAGAGCTCTCATAGTACCCATATATAAAAAGGGAAATAAAACTGAATGTGAGAATTACAGAGGTATTTCCCTACTGAGTGTTCC